>NC_134871.1:13409500-13734250 GCF_049852395.1 Peromyscus maniculatus bairdii
AGTGGCCTGAGTGGACTTGCTCATCTTTGTTCCTGATGTCTTCTTTAGTTTTCATGGCTAGAACTGTTAGATAAAGAGGAAAATTAGCATCTTATATTCAAATATTACACTGATACATTGGGCCACAAGACTTACTTCTTAAATGACAAAGAGTCTATAAAGAAACAGAAAGTTGGGTAAAAAGAAAAAAAGAGAGAACTTAATCCTTTCTGGTGAATGCAGACATTTAATAAAGTGTTCAGGTTTCTCATCCCTAAATTACTTTTATTCTGAAAGACTGAAGATGTATAATGTACAGATTAAAATTCATGATATGAAAAATACACATACTTATTATTGTTTTCCTTTAATATAAATAAACATGTCACTTAGACTTCTATAATTGCCTTGTAATTAAGGACTTTCAAAAAGAGGACAATATTGCAAAAGCTGCATCCCAAGACTCAACTGTGGATACACACTGAGATATTAAATCCAGTTAAAACCGATTTATTTTGACTTAAAGACAGGGGGAAGAGGAAGAACAATTCATATTGATTTTCCATTCATTCTTATTCACCATTTCATTTCACTTCTCATTTTTCTTACTCTACCTCTCCTTTATTGTCTTGCTTATGAATCACTCAGAGCCAATAATTACATTAATCTTGAATCATTTCCCCTTATAGGAGTCCTATCTCCAAATGTGACTTTCTGTAGAACTTTTTTGAGGTTCTTCTATAAGATCACACTGGCCTTTGATTTTCCAAGCTAAGTTCTCTGGAATTTTGAAAATTTGAAAATATAAGTTTCTGTGATTGATGCCTCTTGAGAGGGATAGAAAGGGAGCTACCTATTTGGGACAACAGTATAGCTTCTGGAGGAAATAATAACAACAGAACACATTATCTCTACTTGGCTTACAGGGCGGTTTGAAAAGGCAATATGGGAAAAGAAAGCATTTTTCCCCTCCAGAGGTGCTAACAGGAATCAATTAGATCTACAGTGCTCTGTTACCATGGGCCATCTGCTGGAAATGTAGTCACCTCTGTCACACATAACCCTTATTTATATAACCTTCCTTTCAGGGAATTTTACAAGTAATTATCTATCAATAGGAGTGTTTTAGGTCATCAATAAGCTAGCTTTTTTTTTTTTTCAAAAGAATAAGAGATGGTGGAAGAACCTTCACTGAAAATTATTACTCCACCACAGCACTTTAAATGGAGTGAATTTAACTGCAGATTATGTAAACCTGTTGAATTCTTGTGTTTTGGACATCATCCCCAAGGTACGAAAGATGTGAATTCAGAAAGCCTGAAGTTTTCAGTTCATTGCTAAACCTACTGAGTAATGCCATTTTTTTTTGTTATTCTGCATAAGGACCACAACACACAATGGTGTACTAATGCATACAGGTAGGCTTTGAATAATGATCTAAACAGATTGGTAGCAGAAATTAACACTGAAACCTGGCAAGCCAGGGTTTGCCTTAAGATAACGGTAATTTTTTCACTTCTTTAAAATTGCTGTTCCTGACATATTTTATTCAACTAATTTCAGCAAACATTAAGAACTTTCCTGAAATGATAATCAAGTATAGAGTGAGTAGGTTTGCTTCTAAAGCATTGGAATGTATCTCCCTACCATCCTTGTCAGTCTCTTCCGCTATCCATCTTTCTTTCTTTCTTTTTTTTTTTTTTTTCGAGACAGGGTTTCTCTGTGTAGCTTTGCGCCTTTCTTGGGACTCACTTGGTAGTTCAGGCTGGCCTCGAACTCACAGAGATCCGCCTGCTCTGCCTCCCGAGTGCTGGGATTAAAGGCGTGCGCCACCACCGCCTGGCTCCGCTATCCATCTTTCTAACACATAGCTCTCTCTATTACATGACCCTGACTGTCCTTGAACTCACTATGTTACCCAGGCTGTTGAACTTGTGATACCTCACTGCAGCCTCCTGTGTGCTAAAATATGGGGGTGTATCATGATCTTGCAAACCTACAAACATTTGGTAACAGCTCATTTAATCTTGGTATTCCACTTCTGCCATGTGGCCTTGATGAAATTATTTCATATGTGGTGTTAGATATCTTAATGCATAAAACTGAGCAGCTATATCTTCAATATTTGTCTAGCAATTGGGTTGCAATTATATTGCATGTTATAAATGTTTTATAAAATTAAAGTGTTTTCTTATATTAGGTTCAATATACTTATATTTAAAACATATTCATTTTGTAGCTATGAACTGTATTTCCTGCAATCTATGAAAGTCCTTAAATGTATTAAACTAGTAGTTAGGTATAATATTGATATTCTCCATTATTAGTCTTCATTATCTGATGTGCAAAAATATATAATTATAAGTTACTGCAAGAGCTTGAAGGTTAGAATCTATAATATGTGTCATGCTCTAATGGAAGGTCATATTTGTTATCTAAATAAATAAAAATTGACATTTTGAACTCATGGTTCTGGAAAGTTGCTCAAATATATCTAGCAAAGGGAAATAATTTAACAACACAGGCTTATGCCACGAGGATCAAAAGTATTATCTGTCTTTATGCACCTTGGTGATATTCAACAGGGTGTGACAAGGTATTGTGTAGAATTTTAAATGATGTTATGCTATGAGATTGTAAAGGGTTATCACTGGCCTATGATATATGGTATGGATTTTGGTGATTGAGTGGACATTGAAATTAAAAATGCTGAAAAGATTGTTCCTCTTATTATCAAAATACATGAATTTAAATACCTTTGATTTAAATTTATGTCAAAATTTTGTGGAATTTGATAAGTGAATGATGAGAATTTCTCATTGTGTTTGGTAATTTAAGGAACTCCAAATCATCTTTATTGCAACAATCCTAGAGTATCAGAATTACTTTAACTTTAATTTTAGAAAGTTTGCATAGTTTTGCTGTCTGCTGATTTGCTAAAATACATTTTTGTCTGCAAGTGCTTGACTGTGTATATGTTTGTCTGTCTGTCTGTCAATTTGTATGTCCATGTGCATGTGGATGTTTGTAGATTCCAAAAAAAAAGGGTGACAGAATGTTTGGAGCTGTAGTTAGAGGCACCTGTGATATCTGACCTCTAAATATTTAACATATGGTTACATAATCTAACATAATCAGTTTCTCTAACACAGCTGATAGGCTTTACTAACCTATTGTTGATCATCCTGACCATGATGAAAATTTGGTGTGGCTATTATTGCAAGCTGCTTTTAAATTCTGGTACCACATCTCTTTTCTGCCATTTCTGTCATATTTTATAGGGTTTTTATTTCAAATTGAAAATGTTCTCCTCTTCCTCCTCCTTTTCTTCCTCACCTACTCCCTAAACTCTTCCTTCTTTCTCTGTCTCTATTGTTCTACATTTATGTCTATCTTTCCCCTATTTCTCTTTGGATGCTAAACTCCAAAAATCTGGCTCATCATTGCCTTTGCTTGCTCATGCTTTACTCTGAGGGGAAAAAAAAACAAAACTCAAAGTAGACAATAGAATGTTGAATGAGAAAACATTTTTTTTCATTTTCTTAATTCAAGATTTCATAGTCAATATGAGAATAGTGATAAACTAGACAAGTAGGTCAATGAAATAAAACAGAGACCCTAGACATACACACACACAAATATAGCCAACTCTCATCTTTGAAAAAGTAATACCGGCAACACATAGGAACCCAAAGAAAAATTTCAGTAAATGGTGATGGGGCACCTCTGTATTTACATAGAAGCCTCCAAACAACAAGGCAAAACAGATCTAAAACATTTTACTTTAATCTTAAAATTTAGCAAAAATTTGCTCAAAGTGGATCAGAAACTAAATTGGAAAATGTAACCTGGTCAAACTCATAGAAGACAAGTAGAGTTACAGCATTTTACAGACAACCTTTAAATTCCATACATGAATGAAATTGTGAGATAAACTATATTCAATTTTTCTCTGCTCTAAGAAAGACATGTCTAAGAGCATGAAAAGTAAACTAGAAAGTGGAAGGAAATATTTTCAAAAGACACAGATGATGATATAAGGAAACCTTAAAACTCAACAAAAAGAACATAATATCTTATTAAATATTGTCCTTAAAGCCATCAGTAGGTATTTTTCCAAAGAAGATATTTAAAAAGTTCAAAAGAGCCAGGCAGTGGTGGCACATCCCTTTAATCCCAGCACTCGGGAGGCAGAGCCAGGCAGATCTCTGTGAGTTCAAGGCCAGCCTGGTCTACATAGCAAAATCCAGGACAGCATCAAAACCCACACAGAGAAAGCCTGCTTATTTTTTTGTTTGTTTGTTTGTTTGTTTTTGAGACAGGGTTTCTCTGTGTAGCTTTGTGCCTTTCCTGGAACTCACTTGGTAGCCCAGGCTGGCTTTGAACTCACAGAGATCTGCCTGGCTCTGCTTCCCGAGTGCTGGGATTAAAGGCATGCGCCACCACCGCCCGGTGAGAAACCCTGTTTTGAAAAAAAAAGTTCAAAAGAGTTGGCCCATATTTTAGAAGTAAAAATTTAGACAGCAATGAAATAAAAAATAAAACTGAATTTTTTTTTTTTTTTTTTTTTTTTTTTAGAATAGTCAAAACCACAACTTTCATAGCACTGAAGGCTAGTGGGTAGGTAAAGCCAACAAAAGTTCAGTTATTAGTTCTGTGAATGGGAAATGATGTTTTGACTTCATAAAACTAGCAGCTTTGTCATAAATAATTAATAATGTATTTTCTCATGATTCATCCATTATAATCCTTTGTCCTTGTCAAATTATTTTAAAAGTCTATGCACACAAATCTGCATGTAGATTCTTAGAGTTTTATCTGTAACTGTGAAATTGGGAAGCGCTCAGCATGCCCTTCAGTAGACAAGTGAGCACTTGGAAGCACATCCACATAATGAATATTGCCACATGCTACAAAGAAATGAGTTCTGGGAAGACATAAAAGAAAGGAAAATTCTGGTATGAGTAGCCTACAAATTATAGGACTCCACGAATACAATGCTCTAGATAAAGCAAAATAACAGGTACACTAATCAGATCCCAGCTTTCTGTGGGTAACAAGGAGCAGAAAGTCAATAGATGGATCAAAATGAATTTTCCCGTTGAAGCTATTCTCAGTGAACCAGTTAAGAAGAAACACCTCATGACTTATTGTTTAAAACCCACAGAATTAAAAAAAAAAAACAGTGACCCTTAATGTGTAGTATGAATGTTGTCCTTTGTATATGTTTCAGTTGGAACAAATATATCACTCTTACAGAACTTTAGTAGCTAGCGAGACTATAGGCACGGACCACAATATACAGGGGACCTTTCTATACTTTGTCAACAATCTCTCTCTCTTTCTCTCTCTCTCTCTCTCTCTCTCTCTCTCTCTCTCTCTCTCTCTCTCTCTCTCTCTCTCTCTCACACACACACACACACACACACACACTTCACACACCACTTCTCTAAGAACAAATCTATTAAAATGGAAATATGTTTACTTTAAAACACATTTTGATATTAAATACTTTGTACATGTGGTCAAGTAACTTTGTTTGTTATTTATTTTTGGTTTTTGGAGGCAGAGTTTCTCTGTGTAACTTTGGAGGCTGTCCTGGAACTCGCTCTGTAGACCAGGCTGGCCTTGAACTCACAGAAATCTGCCTACTTACTTCTGCCTCCTGAGTGCTGGGATTAAAGGCGTGTGCCACCATTGTCTGGCTGTAACTTTACTTTTAACATGTATTTTTATTATTGACTGAGAAATGCAGGTGACATTTTTATTTCTCCCATTGTTACTTGCTTATTTATTTATTTAGTTTTTTTCTCTGGTGACATGAAAAAATGTTACATATTAATGATGTTTAATGACATTTGTTATTTACAAAATTTGTCATCCTCTAACTGATAATATGTTTTGCCACCAAAATTTCTTTTGCAGTGAGAACTATCTCTTTTAGAATATGCCAATATTCCCTATATTTTCTTGAAACATGTTTACTCAATATTTTATAAATAGTTCTAAGATATTCAATATTTTGTATCCATTTTATGTTTCACCCAAATTGCATAATGTTAGTTAGATAATGTTTTCCATTAATTTATTTTGTCAAATTTTGCAAAATGGATTGCTAGGAAAGAAAGGGAGAGACAGAGAGGCAGATAGGTACAGAGAGAGAGAAAGAGAGAGAGAGAGAGAGAGAGAGAGAGAGAGAGAGAGAGAGAGAGAGAGAGAGAATTTATAATGTTTCCTTTCCAAAAGTTTTCTTTCCAAAAGTTTTCTAGTGTATGGATCTTGTTCTTTTCTTTTCTGTCTGAATGTTCATGATACTTTTAATATTATAAATCTTAATAACAAATTTAAAGACATTTACTAATAGTTATTTAATTGACAAAGTATATATGAATATGTCTATGTATATTTTTCACACTATGTATCACTAATTTATATGCATAAATTTAGGGGTTGCTATCATCAAGTTAATTGACCTATTCTCCAAGTAAATTATAACTTAAATATAAACAATATAATCACCATAATTGGTAGATAGCAAAGAGAAAAAAGATAGAGAGCAGCTGATGAACTGGTGCAGGAAAGGAGCTGATGCATTATTGTCTTTCAGGGATCAGCTATATTAGAAGTCAGGCTTCAAGAACTTAAGGGCCGTGATCAGAACTTCAGGTAAGAAAGCATTATAAAGGAACACTGCATCACATCAGAGACAACGAGATGAGAACTCAGAGACCGAGCGATTTCCCTTTCAAACCTGGAGAGGAATTTCATTAAGAAGAATAGCTTAAACTAAAAGCTAGTGGTCATTGGCAAGTTGATGGGCATGAGGAGAGACATTCCTAAAGCAAAGGGAAATATATAAATTTATATTCTTTTAGGGAGTGGTGAGAAGTTTCATGTAACTGGACTTAATTCAATATAGCCTACATAACAATGACTATGGATGAAGGAGGTAATTATTATGACCAAAGAATAAACCCACAATTAATTTATTTTAAGTCAACAGAGTTAGGGTGGCAAGGTCTGGGTAGCTTAATCTCTTCAGACTGTGAGATCTAACTGCATAGATAGAGCAGTTTTAAAAAGGTAAAAGCCCATGATCTAAGAAGATTGATCAAATAAAACAAGATAAAAACCTTCAATGTATCAAAATCTTGGCAGATCAGTTATGAACATGATGTTATTCAGTCTCACTGTAACCTAGTAAGAACTGGAAAACTTGAAGCTTTGGAAAATAAAAAAAAAACTTGCACAAATCCAAATTTGTTAAATAAGTGGGGATGAGCACTGTATCTCTTGTTCATAATCTCTCTTTTCTAGCCATTGTCTTTTATTAACTCCCAGTACTCTGCAGTGTGAGGGCCTTTCAGTCTGTACTTTCATTTTTATTGCATCTGTGGATATTTTGTCGGGTTTTATTTGCCCCTTTATTAAGCAGTATTAATTATTTACACATTTGACTTCTCTTTGGCTTTTACTTCTTCATTATTTTTCCTTTAATATTCTAGCACTGGGATCATTATTATTTCCCTATGCATTTCTAGATGTCATTAATTTGTTTTTACCCTGGAGTATTCATGCATGAAAGTTAAACTCCGTACATGATATTCATTTATATCATGGCAAGGGTTTGGGTATTTATTAATATTTAAATACTGTTATGCTGATTTTCAGTTACAATATATCAGATGATTCAGTGCTATAGCATAGATGAATATGGTGGGAAATAATATTAAAAGATAAATTACATGCTTTGAAGTATTGCACCATTAAACTTTATTTTATCTAGAAGATAAGGTTAAAAGATGTAAATGTAGATAATTACTTTTTTACTATGTGATTAAATAAAAAGTACACATTTGTAATAGTAAAAAAGCATCAAAATTAAAAATGTAATGCATTTTTATTAGACTATATAATAATGTCCCAACCATGTGTGTTCATTATCATGCCTTTCTGAATGAATTATTGTTCATATAAAATGGAAACTGTGCAAGCCAGTATAGTGTTTTGAAAGTAAGAAGCTTACTGAAAGTTTTATCTGCTAAATATACAAAGCATATCATTATGTAGTGTGACTATTTTTTTGACATAACAATTAACATCTGTATTGTCAGCACTTACAATTTTAAATCCTTTCATAGCTATTTCAATTTGTCACTGTTGCCAGAGACTAAAAATGTGCTTCATCATAGTCTATACAAAGTGTTCACTGGTATTTTAGCTTTGAAATTTGTACAAAGCAATAAAAGATTCCTTCCTCAAAGCTTAAAAGAATTAAGAAATGCTGTTCCAGATATGCAGATTCTTAAGGACACATTTCTGAATCCAGGCCACTTTGCACTAAAGACAGTGATAACTCTGGATGTAATGGCTGGGACCTTACCCAGTGATTCTTGCCATTTCAGCAATTCAAAGTGAAACCCGAGTTTGAGACTTTGTGGCAGTCAGCTGTAGCAACTCATGAATGTAGACAGCTTTATACGGGGTGACCTTCATGACTCAATGTGGGAATTTTGTGATTTCCACAGGGTTACTAAATGGATTCCATTGACAACTAGAATGTCTGTTCTATCTTGCTGGCATTTTTAGAACACATCTTTATGCTACAGAAAATTCCAGACTTGCACAGGTAAACCAAATGCATATTTCAGAGAATAAACTTCCTTTGCATACTCGTTAACTAGGTGTATCCTCAGATTGTCTGACCACATTTTTGGTAAACCAATTTCATAATGAACATACAAACGAATGCTGAAGGACAAAGCAATTAAATCCACAGCAGGTTCAAAGGCAGTGTTTTATTTCATGTCACCTGTTTGTAAGGAGTTTTGGAATGACTTGATCTTCAGGAAGTCCAACACCCCTAGTATCCACCTGAACATGCATGTGAGTGTCATACATACACATCTATACACACAGGTACACACACATGATTCAAATTAATAAAATAAATCTTTAATGCAGTAAATAGAAGCTATTGATAATCTCCAGTTGCACATAAAACAAGCCTTTTAGAGTCAGAATTAACAAAAGAGGAGCTAGGAATATTTTCATTATATTTTTCATGATTATTTAACTTCCTGTAATAATATCATTCATATGCTCTAGTGTTAATGGTATCACAAAATATAAATTATTATCATATAAAACACTTTTGAATGAAGCTTGATGAATGGCTGCCTTCCTCTTGTATGGCAAACTACAGAAGAGAGGATACAAATCCACACATGTATCCAAAACCAACCCTAGTGCTTGAAAACCTAAAATTTCGATTTTTTTGCTCATTTAGTAATTCTAAATTTAAACACATACTCTGCTAGATTTGAAGTTAATGGTTTATCGCCATTGTGTTTTAGCATGTCTAGAAAATGCTCCTTACTTTTATTGAATTAAATGTTGTACTTTCTACACAAAGTATTGAATACACAAAATGTGTCTTTATGCCCTGACTCTCTGTAGTAACCTTTAAATTATTTTTAATGACCTATAATGTTTGACTCTATTGATCTTTCATAGTTATGTGTTTTAGAGCTGTTTTTACAAACATTAAAATATGTTTTATACTTGATCTGAGTTCTTTACACTTGGTAAAAATACTCAATTGCTCTTAACATGTGCTAAAGTTTATTTGTGCAAATATACACATTAATCTTTTTTTCTGAACTGAAGTATTAATACTTGAATAAATATAATTTCACCTTTGATATTTTACGTTTTGAGACGTTATAGATAAATGTGTTAATTTTGCCACTTCAAATGTTAAATATTTTAAACTGGATACTGTTAATGATTTCAGAAAAGAATATCAACTTGAAAATGCTTTCTTCAACTTACAACAAATGAATATACAGCATTTTTCCTTTATTAGTGGTATAACTTAATTGTATAAATTTACAATCTATGACATGTTAATCTACTGCACAACTGCAATGCATTACAATCTAACATGATATATTATCATTGGATATCTTGATGTCTTGAGGATTTTTGTCAATTTTTCTTTCAATAGTTGCATACTTAAAAGTATTTAATCATTTATTCTATTTTGATTTGATTTGTATAGCAAATGAGCAACAAATTTAAGTTTCAATTTTATGGAAGTAAATATCCAGTTTTCCTAGGGCCATTTATGAAAGGTGTTTGTCCTTTTCCAAGGTATATTTTGTGTAATTTTTTTTTCAAGAATCAGATTATCATGAATGCATGTAATTATTCCTTTGTTTCTCTTGTGCTCCATTTTTTTTTTTTCGAGACAGGGTTTCTCTGTGTAGCTTTGTGCCTTTCCTGGAACTTACTCTGTAGCCCAGGCTGGCCTTGAACTCACAGAGATTCACCTGGCTCTGCCTCCCAAGTGCTGTGATTAAAGGCGAGCACCACCACCTCCCGGCTTCTTGTGCTCCATTTTTATGGGTGTCTTTTTTTTTTTTAGAACAATGCTCTACTGTTGTGATAACTGTAGATTTTTAGTATGTTTTGCCTCACTCCATAGTTTTTGTTTTGTTTGCTTTGGCTGTTCCTTGGCATTATTTAAAAATTAAATGTATTGTTGTTTATTTTCTTTCAATGTTCTTTCATAGTAAGCAAAAATGGCACACATTATTCTTTTACTTAGAGTCTTACTTTAACACCCAATATATGATATACTCCAGAAAATATTTTATGTACTGTGAAAAGGAGGATTATTCTGAAGCTATAGCATATAAGTTTGATAAATGTCAGCCAAGTCCATTTAGTGTATGTCCTAGCTCAATGCCGGTATTTCTTCATTGACATTTTTGTTCTGATAATTGACCCTTTGAGAGAAATGGTGTTTAAGTTTCTCATTTTTTACTGTATAGGGAGTTTTATTTCCCTTTAGATGTAATAATGTTTACCACTAATACTGTGTTCCAGCTTTCGGTGTCTATATTTTCTTTATGATTATCACACAATATTGTTGAATTAATCATTCGGTGGCTCTATGACATCTCTTTTGTACCTTCAGGATTTTGTCCATAAGCCTGCTTTGTTGACTGTAAGAATGTTTACTCTTGTACACCTGCTTACTTTTTATTTCTTTTTGTGTGGATGTATTTATTCATGTTTTCACATTTAGTCTCCATGTTAGCATACACACATGTGTTTCACTGGGGTTGCAAGTCACCTGTAGACACCCCATTGCTGGATTTAACTTTTGTGTGCCATTAGCATTTCTGTATTCTTTAATTAGACCGTTATTATTAGATTTGTTTTTATTGAAGGTTTTTAAATGAAAACACAGAGCATTAACCCTTGTTATTTTGTTCACATTACTGTGTTTACTCTGATGATATCCTTTTTTCTATCCTTTTGTTCATTTGTCCACTTTTGTAACATTGTATATTACTTTATAACAAATTCATCCTTGAAATTTGTTAGACTTGGGAGTCAAAGAAAAAAATCATGATATAATTAGGACTGGGACCATGATTCTGTGACTCCAAACCATGTCCTTTACACAGTAAACAACAAGGGCATTGGTTGTGGTTGGAAAATGAATAAAAGAGTATGTCTAGTGGGAGTTTTGAATATCTATTTTTAAAAGTTGGTATATGGTCATATATAGCCATAAAATTCTGCCCACACACACACATTGGGTGGGGGAGTCCTGTTTTGATACTACCCATGAAATCCAAAGTCTCTTACATGCTGAACTTAATGTCTATGCTGGTGACATTTCATTGGTTTTTGTTTGTTTGTTTATTTTTGTTTTTGTTTTTGAAAGCAGAGTAGAATAACCTCAGTTGAAAAGAACATTTCCAGCATATTGGCATTTAAAAAAATATATATATAGGGCATTTTCTCAATTAATGTTTGATGGGGAGAACTCAGGTACTGTGGACAACTCCACAGTGACACCTCTGGCTAGGTGGTCCTGGGTTTTACAAGGAAGTAGGGTTAAAAGGCCATGGTCAGAAAACCAGTAAAGTAAACAGTGTTTCTCCATAGTCTGTGCTTCTGTTCCTGCATCCAGGTTCCTTCCTTGAGTTCCTTCCCTGATTTCCCACCATAATGAACTTCCCAGAATAATAGTAGCATTTCTAATTATCTGTGTTTAATGCAAGAACTCATTCAAGCCAAATAAACAGTGTATTCCCCCCAAAAGTTTTGATCTTGACATTTAACATTGCAGTAGAAAAATTAGAGAATGTATCATTTTTGTTACAATTTTTCTCTGTTTTGGAGAATTTATACATATATCCAATGGAGTATGATTACATCCACCACCATCTCTCCCCTTTAACTCCATCCACAGACCCACAAACACATCCCTCTGCCAACTTTATGTATCTTTTTTAAAATTTTATTTTCATGCCCGTTTTGCCAGAAAGGGTCATACACTCTTTGTGCACATAGGTTGATCCTCCAATTCTGCTCCTGCAAATTCTTCTGACACAGTGTCCATCACTGAGTTTGTTTTCATTCACTAAGTCATTGCATATCTTTACTCCTTAATTTTTCTCTAGCTAGTTTTTATTTTTGTATGCAGTATGTCTTCTGGATAGTACATTGCCCTGTCTTCAAGTTGTTTTGGAGTAAATCTCAGGTGTCGAAAAGTCTGAGATTATTCTGGGTTTAATTTCCTTACGTTACTAATTTCTTCTACTTTGACACATTACCAACATTTCTTCATTATCCATAGATTTCATTCACTCTATTACATATATATATTTGTGGTAAAATTCACTTATTTATTTTTTTAATGAAACAAATAAAATTCTTCATAGATCTTATTACTTTTTCTTATGTATCATGAGAATGTAATTGAAAGTTTTTAAATGATTATTCTTTTCTTTTACATTAGCTGATGAATATTTATTACAAATGGTATTGGGTTCATAAGGACATTTTCATACAAAGATATTATTTTTGTCTTCTAATTCCCTGTGTACCCACTTTGTGATTCCTGTCTCTTATCCCTTTTGTTGCCATAAATAATGTCGTTTTTAATTTTGTGTTTAAGAATATTATTGTTTATCCAGGCATGGTGGCATATACCTTTAGTCCCAGCAGAGGCAAAGAGATTTCTGTGAATTCAATTTCAGCCTGGTCAATACCATGAGTTTTAGGATAGCCAGGACTGCATAGTAAGACACTGTCTCAAAAACAAGCAATAACAAAAAGAATAATATTTAAATGTAAGTAGCTTTTTAATTTTTTTTCCTTCATGGGCTGTTGAGATGGCAAAGTGATTAAGAACAGTGTCTGTTCTTCTAGAAAAACTTTCCATCATCCATGTTACTCCTCATTGTAATCGCAGATCCAAGTGATCCATAATACTCTTTGGTTTCTGTGAACATTGCATATGTGCAGTGTATATGAGCAAGCCAGGCAGTGGGGAATGAGAAGGCCAGGCAAATACCATAACAGGCTCCTAATAACTCAGTTAAAAACTAGGCCTCAGTTCTTGCCTCTTGAAATGGGACAGACAGTTTGTGAGGAAGCCACAAACAATGGACATTCAATTTTCAATGCCCCTGACAGCGGGGACCAGGGAGATAGCAGGCACCAAGCCTGGGCCATCCCCTACAGTATCTCAAGGCAATGACCAAATATGGACAAATCTTCTTACTTCCCCTCTCTCAGAACTTGACCATACTTGCCCAAAGATGGTAAACTGTTACTCTAGCCAGCCCCCTGCTAGCCCTAGCCAATTAGAAATGTACGAACATAGCTGACACGCATTTAAGTCAGTCATAAATAGGATAACCTAACTGCTTCTACAATTCCATTAGCTGTATATAAAAGGAGCCTGTGAGTTTTTCTCCGCGTCCCCATTTTTTCTTGTGTCAGATGTGTGGCCCCAGCATGTGAGGATTCTTACTCTCGAGATAATAAATGTTCTTACTGATCTCATACATAGATGGTGGTCATTTCTGTGACTTCTTGAGAACCCTAACATATAGACCTGTATGAAGGCAAGATACTGTACATACACAATGGTTTTTTAGCTCCTGAAATTTACCCATTTCTCTTCACACGTTCTCCCCTCCATTAGTGAGATGTGCTAGTCTATTAGAAATTTAGCTTTAGGTCTTGAAAGTGCTAGTTTCTGTAATGATTTAAGCTTTATTTGATGGAGAAGCATAGCCTAGAGGTAGTGGGAGATTTCCTCGTGGGGAAATTTCTCTTTAAACTCACTGCTACATGGATTCAACACATTTCTTCCCATTTCCAGTCTTACCTTGTTCACCACTGAAATGTCACGTTAAAGTTCTGCCTGTAATAATTTGTAACATTTCTTTGTTCATATCATATGCTTTGAGGTGTCAATGTACAGTTCCTTTCTGTTCATGGTTTCCTTATAGAAAAAGAGTTAACAAAAAAAATGTCCTGTTTAGGAAATCCATATATTATATATCCCTGTGTTCTGCATTCCATTTTATTGGGGAAAGGCATATCCCAAAAGATGAATTTGTCTTCCATCCAAGGAACTGTTCCCTATCATCTCTCTTGCTAATGCTTGTTAACAGTCCCCACACAAACTTCTTTCTTAATCACTGTAATATGTTGTAGAAATCCGTCTACTGATATTTAGAATCTTTCAGTTTGTTTCTAATTGCTTTGAAATGGACTACCCTTCTTCTGCATGATGTTCTCACAGTTTCTAAGCATAGAGAGAGCTTTTATTTTTATTGTTTTATATTTGTTTCAGTAGGTTTTAAGGAAGGAGGTTAAGAAAATAGGAATTCTAAAATAGAATTCTAAAAGTTAAAGTTTGACATTTGTAAAATGTTAGAGAATTACGCCTTGGCTGGCAAAGGAAAATGCATTTGACCATAAAGTGCTCTTGACCACGGCTGGAAGCAGGCCTGTGAGGTGCATTTGTGTCTTCCCCAGCTGAGGGGAACAGCAGAGTCTAGTGGCAGCCATCAATTCTACATGTCCACTTTCAGCTGAGCTATTTCAACTCTCCAGTACTGAGACCTATTGGCTTCGAAAGCACATTTCACAAACATACATCCTGTCATTTTAAAGCTGTTTTTCACAGTTGGATGTAAAGTTTTTCACACTTCCCAAAGCCACAGGTGCAAATGCAGATGGGGTTAACTCATAAAGCAGAGAAAGTGTCTCCTGTGCAGCTAGCTGCCTGTGGAGGATTGGCAAGAACCAAAATCAAGTCTTGACTTTGTTGCCCTTTATAATCCAAGATCAATTTTCCTAATAAAAGGGAGACCTTTTCACAATCTCTAAAAAGTCATCTGAAACCTTTTTCTACAAGGCCAGATTATATGACTCAGTTACCCTCAGAGGAATAAAATTTATTAGTTGACATAAAAACACCAACAGTAATATCTGCTTCCTTCCCTAGTGGCAGCAACCTTTAGAAATGGTGAGGGTATCATTGTTGAATACGTTGTTTGGAATTTGGAATTTTTCAGACATCCAGCGCACTATCAGTATCATGAAGTGCTAATACTTTGTGCCAAGCATTGTGCTTTAAATGGGATGATGCTCTTTTAATGTTAAATGTAATCAGAAAATAGTTGTAATTACCATCAACACATTACCAGACATAATAATTTAGGGAAATCCCTAGTTCAGGTCTACTGGTATGGAAAGAGTTATTCAGAATGCAAGCCAGAATCTTTGACTTCAGAAGTGTAAGCCAGCTGCTGTTCTGCATTTTCTCTCTGTATGATTAAAAACATAAGCATATTGTTTGAAAAGCAGTTCTCGCTTTGGGCATACTATAGCCATTTTACATTAAATTTGCAAAACGTGCAGTTTTTTAATCTGTGGAATTGGCTCTTTGTGTGCATCTCATTTTCTTTTTAAAAAATAAAAGATATCATAAAATATTGCTATATTTTCGTAAGTACTACTGAGGAAAGCAGAGCTTGTTAAAATAAAAATTGAATCATCGGCAGAAGACATTATCTTAGAATATACACCTATTTGCATTATATACCTAAATTGGAATTAAGATGATTTACAAATATCATTAAATACCGGGAAGATACCAGCAAAGCCACTATAATTCAATACAAGCATTTCCCTGCTGTTAAATTACAGACTTATTTGATGAATAGGAAAGAAAACGTACATGATTTAAATATTGTGGGCCATATTTTTGATAAGACAGAAAGTTTTAGTATTTCAGTCAGTGGGGCTATTATAAATGTGTTTATCATAAGTATGAGCTATGCTTCTGTCTTTTCATATAAAAGAACATTTCAAACTTAACATCGCCACATATTTCACTGTCCTTCCTTGTTCATGGTTTCTTATGAAAGCTTAACAGGGGAACATTGCTTGATGGTTACGTATAGAATGTTCACACTCTATACAATGACACTTATGCTCAGGCAATTGGTCTGTAACTGCTTAGCACATATTTCTTCTTCTCTTTTTCATTGTCCCCTGAAAGAACACTTCTGACTGTTCTTCAGATTTCAAGAATTACAGTGGGATTTTAGGTCTGCTGTCCATAGCTGTACCCTAATACTAACCACCTAAGCTCTGTCTACTCTCAGGGCTGCTGACTAAAATATTTGCTCATGGCTAAAACATTCTGTTCTCATGTTGTGTGTGTGTGTGTGTGTGTGTGTGTGTGTGTGTGTGTGTGTGTGTGTGTGTGTGTGTTTATCTCCTTCTCATTTATGCTTTCGTTAAAAAAAAATAAAAAAATAAACAATCAGAAAAAAAACTTTTTCTAAGACTTTTTTTCATTCCAAATCATATAACTGAAGCTGAATTTTATAAACTTTATCTGTTTGTCACCATTTCTTGTCCAAGAAACTTTTATCTGGCCCAGAATATATGTACAAAAAAATCCATATACAAATGAAGCATTGGCTGATAGTAAATTACAAAAAAAATATTAAGACAATTATGATCTATCTGTCTGTCTATCTGCCTATCATTCTATCTATCTATCTATCTATCTATCTATCTATCATCTATCTATCTATCTATCTTTAATGTACATATATGCCTTAGTTACTTTTCTACTGATGTGAAATGCACCATGGTGAAGTCAATGTATAGAAGAAAGAGTTATTTGGGGCTTACCACTATGGTGAGTCCAAGACCATCATGGTAGGGAACATAAGAGCTGGCTGGCAGGCATTGCACTGGAGCAATACCTAAGAGCTTACATCTTGAGACAGTAAGAAAGCCACCTGGAAAAGGCATTGACTTTTGAAAGCTCAAAACCTGCCACAAGGGGCCCACCTCTTCCAATAGTGATATACTTCAAAATCCTTCCCAAACAGTTCCACCAACTGGAGACCAAGCATTTAAATATATGAGCCCAAGGAAGCCATTCTTATTCAGATTGTCTCCTGAATATAATAATCCATATTTTAATTATGGCAATTTTTGACAAAAAATGTAAATATTAATGATATCAATGTGCTTGTCTTAAATGCCAAATCTTGCTGATCATTTGACACTGAAGAACACAGGCTGTCTTCAATATTTTTCATACTTTTCTATACTTTGACTTTATTATCATCACTTCTCAGAACATTACTTTACAGTTATATATAGTTCAAACATATCAGACATAGGCCTACAGAGTTTGGAGTTTGCCCAGCTGGTTTTTGGTCTTGCTTTTGACCAGTATTTTCTTGCTATACTCCCTTCCCTCTGATTTGGAATGGTAATATATATCCTGTGCCATTATATGTTGAAAGCAAGTGACCTGCTTTTTGATTTTTAATGAATGATTGCAGTTAAGATATTGCCATGTTTCTCAGAAAAGACTTTGGACTTCAGACATTGAAACAAGTTTGAAGCTATTATAGACGATGGGGACTTTTAAATTTGGACTGAATGCATTTTGTACATTATGATGTGGCTATAAGTATTCGGGGGCCACAGAGTAGAATATTGTGACTTTAAAGAAAATGGCCCCCAAAGGGAGTGGCACTATTAGCAGGTGTGGCTTTGTTTGAGGAAGTGTGTCACTGTGTGGGTGGGCTTTGAGGTCTCTTCTGCTGAAGTTTCCTTTGTGTGAGTGTCAGTCAACTTCCTGTTGCCTGAAAGATGTAGGACTTGCAGCTACTCCAGCACCATGTCTGCCTACACACCAGCATGCTCCCCACCATGATGATAATGGGCTGAACTACTAGGGATGTCTTTCTGTATGCTGTGAATATATGTTGTTTCCATTGGTTAATAAATAAGCTCTTGGCCTATGGCAAGGCAGCTTAGAGGCAGTTGGGAAATCCAAGCAGAGAGAAAGGAAGGAAAAAGGCAGAGTCTTGGAGGACACCAGCACCGATAAGAAAGTCAAGGTGTGAAAGTACTGGTAATCCACGGCCATGTGGCAACTGATAGATTAATAGAAATGGGTTAAGTTATAAGAGCTAGCTAGCAAGAAACTTGTCAGAGTTTGTAAATAATATTAAGTCTCTGAGTGATTATTTTATAAGCGGCTGCAGGACTAGGGCTGGGAAAGACCTGGGGAACTCGGCACTGGAGAAACCTTCTGGCCATACTGAATCTCTGAAACTGTAAGCAATCCTCCTCAATTAAATGTTTTCCTTATAAGATTTGCCGTGAATAGGGTGTCTCTTCACAGCAATAGGGATCCTAACTAAGACACCAAGTCACTAATATGGGAATTTAATAGGTTATTGAAAATGTTGACAAAGATACAAAATACAGACATTATGCCATGTATAAGTAACCCAAGTGAAATTCAGTTTGGAAAGTTGGGACTTAATGAATGGAAAAAACACACAAAGAAAATATTACTCAAAACAAATTAAATCATATGAAACTGAGAGGGATCATGTTATTACCTTGTAAAGTAGAGAGCAGAAAATTTTTAGCTACAAAGAGGAATATTATTGCATCATGAAAACATCATTCTGCCAGGGATATGTAATGATCCTAAATGCTTGTACATTGTATAGTGTCAAAATATATGAAATGAAAACAGAACAGAAAAGAGCAAACCTTCAAAGGAAGTTAGGAATTATAACAAAAACCTTCAGCAAATAATAAAGTAAACAAATTAAAACTAGCATACATATAAAAACTTGGGCAATTGTAACAATAAAATAGATAATATGTGTAATTCTCTGACATTTATGATAATCATCTGAATGATTTATATCTATATGCAACAACTCATTTAATATAATGCAATCAATTTGGATAGTGTGTATGTATTGTGTATATGTGTATATAATTATCGCAACAATAGCAGGATATAAATCATTCTTTACTTTGGAATTTATTGAATTTGAGAACAAACAAAACCAATCATTGATGATAAATATCAGAAGAAGAGTTAGGCATGCAGGTGGCATACGGTAGCAATAAAGAGGGGAAAATTGGCAGGATGTATATATTCATTCAATGGCTTTTTGTTATATGTATGTACACATACACAAGGCATTCTAGGCATACATTGAAGGTTTGTGCCCTTGTGTTTTCAATATAGAAGAAAAACAATTGAAGTAAATAATTAAAATAGGCTAAATATTATAAAATATACAAGTGCCTCTCATCTTTGCTGTTCTTTCTAGAGAATTAATTTTGATTTTGAAAAACATTAAGAGTTCCTATTTCAAAAATCAATACTTGTATTGTGTTTATTGAACTTTAGATTTCTATCTTGATTGCCTGTTTCCTTTTTTTTTTCTAAATGGAAAGTAGCAATGTTTCAACACCAGTTTCTTCCAACCTTGTCTAAACTGTGCAAAAATATTATCAAATAGCTTCTTTCAAGCTAAATGCCATATGTTCTCTATTTTATAGGACTCAATTTGCGGTAAAAGGTTTATGATTTTTATGGTCATGGTAAAGTTCTTGAAAAGAAATACATGCTCATTGTTGTTAAGGCCATTGGCCAATTCTCCTTCGTTCTTTAACCCTTCATTTCCTCCTAGTAAAGCTGATAAATGTATCATCTAGATAAACTTCCCCTTTCACTGATGGAAGAGAGGATAAGAGCCTTGGTGTGCCTTTCTATTTTTGAGGAGAGAGCAACTGAACGGCACTGAAAAACCAAAAAAAAAAAAAAAAAGTGACAAAGTGAAGCCCACATGCACATGCGCTATATTTTTAAAATTAGCACATAAATACAATAAAGTTCATCTGTACAAGCTGGTATAAGTTCATTAATTGTCCTATTACTTTTATTTATGAAATGCTTTATGTTATCAACTAATGAATAGAGTAGTGGTAACTACTAGTGATGCTATTGATACCTTTATAAAAATATAGTTACATGAACAACTATGATTCTGTCAATGTTCAGTTAATATTTTCATTTTATCATAGAAAATAGCAGTAGAAACTCTACATGATTTTAATTTTAGATTCTTTAAGATTAGGTGTTAGATTTCACTAGATTGTATAGTTCTTTTTTTAAACAATTTTGTGTACTTAAAACTCTAAATTGAATGTAAGATTTTATTAAAAGTCCTACAATAGGAGACACAGTGTGCTCATAATGTGACATTTTCATTAATTTTATTAAAATATAAAAATAAACAATGCTAGCTAATTACATGAAAAGGCTGCTTGTATTTTTCTTTCTTAAACTAGAATGCAGTAGGATTGAAATCCCTCAAGGAGGTGTAAGCGTCTAAAGAAAGTAGGCAAATTTCTATGGAAACAAGTTTTAGCTCCAGAGAAAGTCATAAATTAGAGTGTTTTGTAGAAAGACTTGGGTTTTTGCAGCACACAGCTGTCAGATTACCTAGCTAGCTAATTTTTTGAGGTTTATTATTTCTGTTAGAATTACTCCACACTTTCTGTTTATTTCATGGGTTTTAGGTTTCTGTTCTTTAGATCATTCTTATTAGCAATGAGGAATTTTAGGGCAACTTTATTTTAAAACACAAAACTCTGTTTGCAGCAAAAAGTTAATATTTTCTGCCTTGAATTTTTCTTCTACTGTTCAATGGCTGTAAATCACTTTTAAAATATTAACAGTATAAAGACTTTTTAAAAATACACAATCTGACAGACAATCCCATCTAAAACTGGCAAGTCACACAAAATCTTTAATATTAAAAAATTATCTTCATAAGTGTCTATACCTTATAGATATTGTCTACCTGTGCATGCAATTTTATGATCTGTTTATGGTACCAAAATTTCTTAAGAATAAATGACCACATTCATTATAAGAAGGTAACAGATAACTTTTTTCATCTGTAGGGGGCATATTTTCGATAAACCTCAGAATATTGGAGAAGGCAATTGCCACCAAGACTAGTTTCCAACAGTCACAGAACTACTTAATTAGTTTGTCTTGTAAAAGATATTAGTCATATAGATCAGGTTTCCATCATGCTGTTTGGTTGAATTACCTGTGGAGACGCATCTCTGACATTTGAACTACTGCAATGCTTATTTATAACTGATTGAATTGAATTCTGCTTTCATAGAGCTACTTTTTTGTTTCATTTTGTTTTATTTGCGTTGGCCAATTCCTAATGAGATACTATCTATGTATCTAAAGTTATTAAAATTTTTTCAAGGAACATTTAACATCCAAGTAAAACTAAAAGGAAGTTTTCTATTGCTAGCAAGAAGAATGCCACACATTATTACAAAATCAGTTACTAAGCCAAAACCTCTGAAAGAGTAAATTATTCTTGTGCCCAACCCCAGCAATGGGCTGTGATCCAAAATATCCCAGCAAATGCGAACCTTTATAACTCCATCTCTCTTTGCTGTAGCTGTAAACCTCCCCCCTTAACTAGAATTCATACTACTAGGGCATTCTTTAATTTTTCATTACGATTAACGGTAATTTAAGGAAACAAATTAGTAATGCTATTGAATATTAAAAGTAAAAACCAAGGAAACTCAAAGTTCAAGTGCATAGGGTTCAGAGGAACAGTGGCAAAACAAATATATGATTCAAACGTGAATATTTAGTTGTCTAGGATAAATAGGTTAAGCTAGTAAGGGACAGGGCTGAGTGAAAGTACATTAGAACCAAGTAAGAACAAAGCAAATAGAGAAGTGACAGACAGAAGCAGAGAAAGACTGATAATAAAAATAAGAACCTGTTCCTTAAATCCCATATGTTTAGTAAAATATTCCCTATAACTTTCCAATAATTGTCTACCAGATGATATAGCTCTCAAAGTTACTGCTATACTACATCCTTCTTAAAAAGCATAGAAATAATAGGATGCTTTTCTCAATTATTTGACCTCCAGTGACATCTGAATAAGAAATAATGGTGTTAGCACACCCAGCATGGCCTTGTGTCACCTGAAACTTCCCCCAGGACCCAGCTCTTTATCTTTTACTCCATGTGGTTCCTTGCTTTTTTCTCTTCTCCCAACAATGATGGTTAAATATGATCTTCTTTATTGACGCACATTAGTATTAGTATATAGCAATTTTTGTATATATTACTTCTACCGAATTTCTTTTGTTCCCACTCTCACACAGTCTGCCTTATACTAAACTTTCCTTATATATAAAGTTAATGATCTTCTTCTGAGGGTTATATTTTTATACTATAGCACTGTAACCATCCTATTTAGCATTTTCATAACAAATTCAGAGCTTTGCAGTATACCACAAACAACCTACCTTTAGCCCATTACACGCTGAAAATAACTAGACTTCCATCATACAAGGAAATGTCAAGTTAAAGTTAAAGTTATTTTCTTTAGTTATCTGCTGTGTTTCATCCTAAGCTTGATGTTGTTCATTGCTCGTGATGTTGGATGGTGCTCTCAGGACCCATTCTGGATCAGAGTACTGCTCATGTACCTTTGCTCCAATAAGCACTGTAAAAGCTAATTTGTCTACAGTTCTTTTTTTTTTTTTTTTTTTTTTGGTTTTTCGAGACAGGGTTTCTCTGTGTAGCTTTGCGCCTTTCCTGGAGCTCACTTGGTAGCCCAGGCTGGCCTCGAACTCACAGAGATCTGCCTGCCTCTGCCTCCCGAGTGCTGGGATTAAAGGCATGCGCCACCACCCTGCATTTTTTTTGTCACTTCTTACGCACACATTATTCTTTCTTATCTCCTTCCCCCCTTGTCCTTTCCTATCCATGTCCCTCAGTTCCTTTGCCCTTCAGTCCTTTTCCATACACCTATTATGTCACATCCCCTGTTACTTTCACTTTCCATTTTTCCCATCCCTTCCTCTTCTTCCCTGATGACCCCATGTCTAATTTCATGACCCACACATTCATTCACATACAAATAAAAACCTAGATGCTTCACATGAAAGGAAATACATTATTTCTATTTCTGAAACAGGCTTATTTTGCTTACAATCGTTAATGAACATCATAGCCATTTTTATATGTAAACCAAAATTATCATCTTTGTTCAAACTGAATAATATTCCATTATTCATTCATCTGCTGATGGATATCAAGGCTAACCATCATTTTCTGATGACTGTGAATAGTACCGTGATAAACATGGATTTGTAAGAGTGTCCAGGGCATGTTCACTAGAGACCTTCAGTTATAAAACGAAGCATGTGATAACCAGTGGTGTGCTCCTATTTCCACTTTTTTTCAGAAATGTCCATATGGATTTTCAAGCACTGCACAGAAATGTTTTAGAAATTTTATGGAATCCTGTAGCATGAATCTTAAAGGTTCTTATTAATAAGATCAAACCTGAGGCCAGTTATTTGGGTTAACACTGAAAGATCAGAGAGACAGAACAAGCCACAGCTACCTCACCTCACCCAATCCTCAGCTGGTCTTGTTTGCTCATACTGGAGGCTTCTGAGTCCTCATCCAGAATGGGTCTCAGCTGAATTTCTGCTTAAAAGCCTGAATGCTTAACCAGCCAAATGCTTCTAGTTTCTGGTCCTCATGCCTTATATACCTTTCTGCTTTCTACCACCACTCCCTGGAATCAAAGGCTTGCTTTCTGAGATTAAAGGCATGAGTCACCAAACTTGGCTGTATCCTTGAACACATGGATTTCTGCCTCTGGAAGGCTAGGATTAAAGGCATGTGCTACCACTGCCTAACCTTTATGTTTAATATTGTGGCTCTTCTGTCTCTGACCCCAGATAAGTTTATTAGCATGCACAATATTTCGGAGAACACAATACCACCACAGAATCCCTTTTGCTAATTCTTGATATTATTTCCTTCATTATCAGAGTCTTTTTTAAGAAGTTGTTTCCTATTTATATAACATGAATCTTTTCCTTGTTTTCATGAATTTGTTTAAAATTTAAGGCTTAACATTCAAGCCCTTGATCCATTAAAAAATGGTTATTGTGCAGTGTGAGAGAGGTAGAATGAGTTCAGGTCTTCTACATGTTTTTCAGAACCACCTGTTACGTGCTTTTGACACCTTTGTCAAAAATCGTGTGTCTTTCTTTGTGTGGACTAATTTTCTGTGCTTTCCAGACATTCCCACTGACCTCCATCCTGGATCCATGCTGCTTTTGACTCCTTGGCTCTGTACAACAACTTGAGATCAGTTCTTGTGACATCTTCAGGACTGTCTACTTTCACTTTCACTCCCCTTTCACTTGCTAGGATGGCTTCTGTTCTCTGATTCCTAGTTTGTTTGTTTCTAACAGTGAAGTGTGCTCCCATCCTCAACCCACTTTAAATTTTCATTATTTAAATATTACATTTCACTATTCCTCTTCTCCCCTTCAGACCCTTGTGTTCTATCCTGTTTCCCTTGAAATCCCCCCATGACCCCTTCCTGGATTCCTCCCTTTTCAGGGTACTCCAATTTGAACACACATACCTAAAGATTAAAAGCTAGCATTTATCTATGAGAGAGAGAACACAACGGATTTGTCTTTCTGGCTTAGAGTTACCTACTCAGAATGATTATTTTCAGTTCTAACGATTTACCTGTGAATTTCATCTTTTTATTTTTACTGCTGAATAATATTCTGTTCTGTATATGAAGCACATTTTCATTATTCATTCCTCAATGGGTGACTGACATCTAGAATGTGTCTATTTCCTAGCTATCATGAAAAAGGAAGCAATGAATGTGTATAAGGAAGTGTCTCTATAGTATGACATAGCATCTTCTAAGAATATGTACAGTAGAGGTGTGGTTGGCTTCTAGGATGTATCTATGTTAACTCTTGGAAATAACCTCTAAACCAATTTCCATAGTGACTGCACCAGCTTGGGTCCCAGCCAATAGTGAATACAGTAAATAATTGTTCTCTTCCCACACCCACCCTGGAACATGTTGTCATTTGTTCTTCAGAACCTAACCATTGGGACTGAGGCAAGTTTGATTTTCTCAAAACATTTGGTGCCGTATATTTATGGTGCTTTCCACTGTGGCTTTTTTTATATATAAAATTTTATTTGATTGATTCTTTCACTCCAGAATTCCTGTTTCCTCTACAGAGCTTCAGCATCCTTTCTTATTTTCTTTACCACTACTCTTCTGAATCAGTTCTATCACTGAGTCACTTCTTGAGTTGAATCTGGAGTCTTGATCAAGTACTCAATCCCTAGCATATAACTAGCTGCTCTGCCTTTCATCTCCAAATTGTGTGGTCAAGACACATCCTAGTTTCCTCATGTTTTGGTCCCCTAAAGATTGTTTTAGCTACATAACATAACATTTTTACATAACAAGCATACATGTGATCTGAGAAACTCAGTTTTTGTTTATGTACTTTCCAGTACAGTGGATTTGCCTTAGGATCTTCTCTATTGATACCATTTTATCTGTTAAGAAAAGGAGTCTATTTCAATCAAGGTAACCATAGGTGGTTTCTTTTCTTAAAGTCTTATACTGCCACTGGATGGCTTGGAAGACAGAGTCCAAGTTTAGCTTTCAGGCAAAGAGAAGAGCTGCTGCTGTTTCATGTCTGGGAAGCTGCCATTGCATCTGCCAGATCAGCCCCATATTACTTCTGGAACCATATGCATCAGCAGCAGCCAAATGAATGGCTTGTTTCTGCCGTTGGCTATGCACAGAGCTACTAAGTGCTAACCTTTGTATTTTGCTAACATTGCTAAAAAAAATAAAAGCCCATGCAATTTTGCCAATAGAAACAACAGAAAGAAAATATAAAAGCAGTATAAAGAGCAGACGCATTATGCTTACACCATCAGAAATTGTGGAGTAAAAATCTGCCCTCCAGCATTCCCCTGTTGGATCACCCTGAAGTGGTTTTGGGAATACTGCCAACAGTGTGCACTTGCTGGGATGCTCTCTGTGCCCCTTCTTAACTCTCACCATTTTTCTCTTGGGACCACTTTCTTAATTACATGCTTGCCAACCCAAAGATGTATCTGAAAACACTTGTCTACAAATGACCTTACCAAAAAGCACTTCCACTAGCCTCTACACTGCTTGTAGCCTCGTCACTTACACAATGCACTTATGTCCCTGCTGTTACTCTGATGAATTATTTATATTCTTATCTAAATCCAAAATCTTAATTTAATCTTCACATTTTCATTTTTCCTCCTATAAATAAGTATTGCTCCATAACTTCCATCTATCTTTCCATTCTTTCTTGTTTTTTTTTCTTCTCTCGTTAATTGCTATCAGTGTAGAAGCCTGACATGACATTTCCAACTAAGCAAAGTGAACATTTCAGTTGACCTCATATAACCTTCGAGCTATCACGGGAGTTATTTCTTCCTCCTTTTTATACTCAGTCTCATTAAGCATGCTACTTCCTGACCCCTTAATCCTCTTTTAACGTTTAGGTGCACAAAATCCATCTCTTACATCATTTCTACTCCACCTACATTCCCCTATTATGTGTTTTCATCAGCTACTTAAAGTTTAATTCTTAATTAAAGTTTTTGAAATGTATTTGTACACGATATTTCAATTTGTGTCTACTAGTGATCTAAAGCTAATTTGTTTGGAAATAATCTTCCCATCCTGGTTTATCCATCTTAATAAACAGATCTTTTTTCTTTATTTTTTGAGATTATACTATAACTGCCTCACTTCTCCCCTTCCATTACCTACCTCCAAAACTTCCTATATAACCTTTCATTCTGTCTTCCAAATTTATAGCCTCTTTTTTCATTAATTGTTGTTCCTAACTAACATATTCAGACTGTATCATGTTTCTTGTATATGTGTGTCAGGGCTGAACATTTGGTATTGGATAACTAATTGGTGTGCTCTTTCATGGGGAAAACTATTTCTCCTACTTTGGATATTCCCTAGTTGCCTGTGGTTCCTTTGTATAGTATTGAGACTTCATGGTCTTTCCCTAATAACTTTGCAAAGGTTTATTATTTTTGTTTGTTTGTATGTTTTGCTTTATTTTTTCTTGTTTAATATTTTTGTTTAATCAAAGATCTTAGGACGCGTATAAGAGTAACAATTTGGTGGTATTCAACTCAAAAGTATGTCTGAAACTTATTCCTGCTCAGCTCTGGCAGCTCTCATTAATCAAGCCTTAATGTTTTCCTGGATTAATGAAAATATCTTGTAGCTGATTTATAAAATTAAACTGATAGTTGCCAAGATTAATTCTCACTATGGTCCTGATTAATTCTTTATGTAACAAATTGAAACTATGTTAGTTTCATTCTTGGAACCCACTAATGTGTTTACATCTCATTTAGAAAAAAAAAAAGCAATAAGGTCTATAGCAAATTCTTATACCTACATTGTAATGTGATCCTTCTAAACTTTTGCTCTCACATTATCTTATCCATGATGACTTTTTATAAAGTCATTTAAAAAACAATCTCATCTCTTTAAGATTCACAAAACCTAAGAATTTCCAGTTTTTAATCCTCTTTCATCTCTGTTTTCCTATTACATTACCCTTTAATGTTCTGTATTTTATTCATCTCAATACATATGAAGGCATGGCTTTTGTTCTTCAATGACTTATTGCTATTTCATGTTTTTCAATAACTTTGTAGAGCTCACAACTTGACTCAACAAATGTTTGTTTGGCTAATGAGGAGGTTTGGATGAGGATGGCCACCTTAGGTTCATACATTTGAAAATTTGGTGCCTAGTTGGTCAAAGTGTTTGGGAAGGATTAGGAGGTATGGCCTTGTGGGGGGAGATGTGCTACGGGGAGGCAGGCTTTGAGTTTTCAAAAGATCATGATATTCCAAGTTAGGTTTCTTTTCTTTGAAATTACAGATCAGATGAATGCTTTCAGCTCCTGCTCCACCACCATACTTGCCGATCTGCTGCCATAATCATTGCATGATGGCCATGGACTCACCCTCTTTAACCAGAATCCCATCCAGACTCTTTCATCCATAAGTTGCCATGGAAATTATGTTGAGTAGATCTGACCAAATGAAGTGAATCTTTTAAAGGAAACATTAAGGAGAAAATAAAGACAAGCTCAAAGTGGGAAGATTGAGATAGACAGTGAAGGAGGCCACTAAGTGCTAAGCTATGAAATTGCTAAGCTAAAGGATCATCCTTCATTGAGGTGGGAAAGGGGATCATGGTAAATATAAGTTTACAGGGAGATTGATAAAACCCTGAACGTGTTTTTTTTTGTTTATTTATACTTTCAGATTTCAGTCTTTTGAAAAAAAAGAAAAATAGCTCCAATGAGGGAAATTGATTTCCTTTCTTTCCCTCTTACTTTCCTCCCTTTCTTTCTTCCTTTTCTTTTTATTTCTTATTAAGGGAACTATCAGGAGAGGATGGAAGTTAAATGGGCAAGGGAAAAGAACAAGGAGCTATGTTAAACAGTCTGGAACAGGGGAACCTAATGCAGAACCACTCCTTTATTTTTTTTTTCATCTATTTATTTTACATCCAGACTGCAGCCTCCCCCTACCATCCCCTCCCAGTTCCTTCCTCCAATCTTCTCCTCTCCCGTCTCCACCCAGGAAAGTGCAGGTCTCCCATGAGTATCAATAAAACATATCAATTTCCAGTAAGAAATTAAGCACCTCCCTTTGTATTAGGGCTGGACTAGGTGACCCATAATGAGGGGTAGAATCTTAAAGACCTGTAAAAGAGTTGGAAACAGTCTCTGTTCCCACTGTTACGGGTACCACATGAGGACCAAGCTACACAACTGTAACGTATATGCAGAGTGCCTAGGTCAGTCTTATTCAGGATCCCTGGTTGCCCTGTTCAGTCTCTCTAGGAGCCCCTGTGAGCCCAGGTTAGTTTATTGTGTGCGTCTTCCTGTGATGTCCTTAACTACCCTGGCTCCTCCACTTCTTTCTCTTCCTCTTCTGCAGGATTCCCAAACTTCTCATGTTTGGCTGTGGCTCTCTGAAACTGTTTCCATCAGTTGCTGGATGGTGCCTCTCTGATGACAACTGGGTCAGGCATCAATCTGGTAACAGGAGACAGCCAGTTCAGGCTACTTATGCACTATTGCTAGAAATCTAGGTTGGGGTCCTCCCCGTAGACTCCTGGGAGATTCCCCTTCACCAGGCTTCTGCCTAACCAAAATGCCTAACCCCCAGCAGCCCCCCTCAGCACTGTAACCCTCCATGCCCCCCCACCTGATTGCTCATGTTCCCATCCCCACCTGCCCTCAGTCCACTCACAGAATCTCTTCTATTTCCCCTTCCCAGGGTGATCTAGACGTTCCTTCATGAACCCTCCTTGTTACCTAGTCTCTCTGGGTCTTTGGATTGTAGCATTGCTTTCCTTTACTTTTACAGATACTATCCACTTATAAGTTACTGCATACTATGTTTGCCTTTCTGGGTCTGGGTTACCTCTCTCAAGATGACTTCTAGTTCCATTCATTTGCCTGAGATATTCCTGGTATCTTTTTTTTAACAGCTGAGTAATACTCCATTGTGTAAATGTACCACATTTTCTTTATCCACTCCTCAGTTGAGAAACATTTAGGGAACTACACCTTCTAATGCTTATATCCACATGAGTATAGAATAAAAACTGATTCAGGAAAAGAAGTTAAAAATAAAAGCAAATAATGTATCCAATATCTGAAGTAAGGAAGTCAGGTAAAGGACTGAAGTGTGAAAAGTTGTCAATTTGGTTAAAAAAAAAATAATGTGTACAACATAAGACATTTGTGGCAAAGAAATAACACTAAGAAAATTTTAATGAGAACAGGCAATATAAGGTCTATTTGAGCTCAGGAGACCATTGCCAAACAAAGGCAAATCGTGATTTTTTTAATATTAGTTATTTTACTTAAGTTACTGCCTTCATAACAGGTTTTCTGCTTTGATAGTTCGACTCCATTGAACTGTGCACATGTCTCTCACACACAAAGGGCTGATTGAAGCTATCCAAGTGAGGTGACTCTCTTGAGCAGCTTTCTCTGAGTAATGAGTTGAAGGGATGCGGCTCCTTCATCTACGAGTTTCTGCTGTTTCAGATTATGTTGCTTTAAAGTGTGAAGCTATGAAAAAGAGAGCAAGAAATAAGAATTTGGAATAGGAAAGTGTAACTTTCTCCTATAATCCTGAAGTAGGACCTAGGTTCATTTTGAACAAAATGCATTGTTGTTAATGTACGAAATAAATTGGTATGTGGAACTGATAGCATTTTGTATCCATGTTTTCCTTTGATAAGAAATTATGTAACAATCTTCCCATACACAGGGCATACATACCAATTTTCCAATTGAAATGAACATCATCCTAAGGACTCACCACTCACCACTTCCAACTCAAAGCTTATTATCTCTGGGATTTTGTATCATCCCCCACATTTATATATTAATCTGGCATGTAAATATTTTATGTGTACATAAATACATTATATATGCAAAATATATTATATTTGACAAGCAACTTAAAAACATGAGTAGAATTTTTCAGCCTCTTTAGTTCCCACAGACAAACACTAATGCAAAACCAATGGAGAGCAGAGGAGCACAGTAGAGTTCCATGTAGTTGTCATCATAGGAAAATTTATTATAAACATTAATCCATAAGGAGTATGAAAGAACACTGAGAATACATGGATAGTGTTCCAGTCTTGAACCTAAAACTCGTCCGCTAAGGTAACCCAAAGGAACACCTTAGACTTCCCAAAATGCCTTCTGATGAGTTTCCACTTGTTCATCATTTCCTTTGGTCATTAGTGACATGTGTGTTTTTCTTGGTGGCTAATTTCAACCCAGATCCATGGAATATTCAGAGCCTGCCACTACTCTTGGAAACTAGCTGGCCTAGGGGGATTTTCAAACTAGAAAATATAAGACTTTATTAATCCAGACCCAATATTTTTCTTTAATAGGATTCATTCAAAATGACTTGGCTTCTGTTGTGTTTGCTTTTAGTCCTTGCCTTGTTCTGATTACCACACCCAATCGTTTTTAGACCTTCCAAGTCTCTAAATCCAGATCGTTTTTTTCTTTCTACTCTCATTCCCTCCCTTTGAAGTTAATAGCAGCTACCTGGAGGCTCTCTGCATGATAATTTGGGAGTCCACACCCTGCACCTGATCTCTTTCCTGAGTCAATTATTACTTTATTCAGACAAGGTGCTTTACATAGCTCTAAATTTTAAAAGTTTCCTAAAGTTGCACTTCTTAATATTGAAAGTCTAAAAGATAATTGGTTTCTCTAACCCTGCCCAAGTGCAAATGTCTGTGATCTTTAATATTTGCTTATAAACTGGCTTATTCTTTTCTTAGCTAAACCTCTTCCTTTATTAATTTTCCAAACATAGCTCGTAAAACTAAACAAGTACTCCTAAGAGTCTGTAGAACTTGCTTTTCCTGTTTATGATTACAATAAGCAGATTGCTGTTATAATCTAGAGGCAATAGGCTGATTGTTTTGATACTGTTGTTTTGTGTATTACAATTTTTCCAGAACTTAATTTAATATCAGCATCTTTACTGAAGGTGAACATAATTTCAATGTAACAACTTCTATATTTGTCATCAAAACTAATCATTGGCTGAAATTTAATGACTTTTCATAAACAAAGATGTGACTTTATAGGTTTACTCTTGAAAGAGCACAACAATGTGTGTGTTATATATAGCACATATGCATATATACATGTATCCATATAAGCATATATAAACATTCACAGTACTCTCTATTTATTTATGCAAGATACACTCTTTCTTATGCAGTGTTCTACTGCTATGAATAGACACCATGATCACAGAAACCTTTAGAAAGGAGAACATTTCCATGTTCCAGCTTGACCCTCCCATTTCCCTCTGTTCTCATCCCCCACTCCTCGCCCTCTGCCACCCCCCACCCCACACCCAGTCCACTTATGTAGATCTCATCCACTTTGACTTCACAGGGTCATCCATGTGTCCCTTCTTGGGTTTTTCCCTGTTAGCTAGCCTCTCTGGAGTTGTGGGTTGCAGTTTGGCCATCCCTTCCCTCATGTTTAGTATCCACTTATGAGTGAGTGCATACTATGTTTGTCCTTCTGAGTCTGGGTTATCTCACTGAAGATGATATTTTCTATTCCATCCATTTGCCTGCAAATTTCATGATATCATTGTATTTTGAACAGGGACAGAATGGGAGGGCAGGGAGGAAGATACCATGATAGATAAGGACGTCATGGGAATAGGAAGAGGCAAGGTGCTGGGGAGGCTCTCAAGAATCCACAAGGTTGACCCCACTTGGGTCTGCTGGCAGTGGTCCAGAGGGTGCCTGGACCAGTCTACTCTGGTGACTGGTCTAGCAAATAACCTAGCTCTCATCATAGAGCCTTTGTCCAGTGACTGATGGAGGCAGATGCAGAGATCCACAGCCAGGCATCATGCTGAGCTCCGGGAATCTAATTGATAAGAGAGAGGAGAAATTCTGCAGGTGAGGGACATTGAGATCATGATGGGAGGACATGCAGAGATGACTGGCCACATTAGTGGAAGCCCATGGGGCTTATCAACATTCACACACCATTATGTATGGGAGAGTATGTCCCAGAGCCACCCTCCCCCCAGAGGAACTATTGATGGGTAATTGGTGCCTAAAGGGAGTCATTTTTCTTCACTTCTGTAGCCACTGGTTAGATGTACATGCCTCTGTGGTGATATTTTATTTGTACTGAAATGTGATTTTAATTTTATGTTAATAAATAAAGTTGCCCTGGGGTCCGAGCTATTAGAGCCATAGTAAGAGCGTGGTGGTTAGAAGAGCTAGGTAGATTTCTGTGTGTTCAGGGATACAGCCAGTATTGGAGACATACGCCTTTAAGACCTGGAGGGCGGTACTTACAGGCAGTGATGAGGCAGTCATGTGGTTGGGTTTACAACCAATGAGAAGGCAGAACAAAAAGATTATTTAAACAGAGACACAGGAAGTACCTCCCTCTCTCGGGGAAGTTAGGAGCACTGCAGGAGGTAAGATTTTATCTCTGAGCTCTGACCTCTCGGCTTTCTCTTTTACATTGGCTCTGTGTTTCTTATTTTAAAAGGACGATTGGTTACATCTACATGCCTCAGTTTAAAAAAATGTCCTAACAATGTTCTTGCAAACATTATTGGTTCACAAAACTAAGGTTCCCATAAAAAATAATAAGTGAACTCATTGGCTTAAGTATTGTCTTAGTTAGGTATTTGGCTTCTTTTCTTTTAATTAATGATTTACCTGAAGTCTATTTAGTTGTGATATTTGTGTCTAAACCAATGCCAATAAATTCTTTTACTTGCCATTTCATCATTGTCGAGTCTGATATAGTTAGCCTCATTCTCTAAGGTTTTAACTTGTCAGACAACTCAAAGCTTCTATTTCTATAAACACTAAAATAGTTTGCCTTGTTGTCATGGCAAGTCTGCTTTTACCTGGTGAATAATCTTCTCTAGAATGGAAAACATATTCTTCATAAATGTGCTGCACTGTATTCCTTAATTGTATACCCACTCTGGAAGGCAATGAATATCTAGAAATCATTTACTTCTAGGTATTACAGTCTTTAGGAACTTTTTTTCATAAAGTATCTATTAACTATTCTATTTTTATGACATGTGTTGTCAATTTTTTTACAAGTTTCTTGTAAAACATATTGTCTTCTTGTTGCTGTATATAAATATATATTGTTCAATGATGTTAGGCTACTTGGGGTGATAATGATCTCTAAGAGTTATAGACTATCAGAAAAATAAAGAACAACACATGGGAAACCTCCCTTCCAGTTATGGGTATAGAAGGTCAAAAAACTCCCAAAAAATAGAGGTTATTGTCCTTGACCTTGGTGGCTTCCCAGATTCTTAAATGTAAGACTCTATTGCTGACAGAAACTCATACCTCAGATACAGGACTTGCATACATTCATTTGTAAGTGATGTGGAAGCATCTTCCTTGACGACTAGCTCTCATAGTATAATGAGCTGCTACCCAAGCTGCCAAGGGAAAAAAGGCAGTCAATAGTCCTTCCCTGGCTGTAAAGTCCACAAACCTTAGCAATAATACATGCAGCAAAGATATCTCCATGGATGCAATAATGATACTTATATCTTAGCAGTAACCAGTAGAGGTCTATTTGTAATTAAGATCCTCTCAATGAAAAAGAATTCATGTACAGTGTAGAAAAGCTAGCCAATTACCCATGAATCTTTATGGAAAACACTAACAGATGCTGTTTTAAAACAGTATAACTTTAAATTGAACTCCAAAAATATATACTTATACTGACAAATAATTTTAGCACTCATCCCTCATTAATAAAGACCATTACCAAAATTCACAATTAGTCAGATTGTAGAAGAAAAATGGCTTTGTGGTACCTAACATCAATTGATAGATCTACAATAAAGCTACTTTACATAAGGCACTGGAATATCATTGAAGAAGGAGCAGAAGACTAGGATATCTTATGTGACATTGTATCTTTTATGTACTATGGGGAAGTTATAGCCATGAAATCTCAACAATAAGATTAATGAGTCTTTTCCAGTGATGAACCCTCTGATAGGTTAAACCATCTCAAGTAATCAGCGCCAAGCACATATATTCATGTGAGCATCACTACATATACGAATCAGGTTATATTTCTTTAATAATGTATATATATATATATATATATGTCTATTAAAATTTATGTATATATATATATGTAGATGTATCAATAGTAGTTAAAGAAGAAAAATTCATGGATTTGAGAGGGAATATGGGAGATGTTGAAGAGGACAGAGGGGAAAGTAGAAGTTATTATATAGTACTCATGTACAAAATTTTGAGAAAATTAAAAATGGGCACATGATGTGCATAGATATTTTTCAAAGGCATATAAATATGTATATATGAAAAGGATTCAATGTTATTAAATAGCACGGAAACTACAGTGAGATAATTCTTAAAATAGTCATTACAATTAAAGTTAAGAAGTTACTAGCAAAGAGATGGGAAAGAAGGAGCTAAGGCAATCTCAGCTAGAATGCAAATTAGTACAGTCGCAGTGGAGGACATCATGAAAGCGCCTCTACAAAGTAAACATACTCTGTGATGTCATCTACCTAGTAATCTTCTGGAGTACAATTCAAGACAATCAGCTTACCAAAAAGCACTCATGCATTATCATGCTTATTCTCATGCAGTAGTTACAAGAGCTAAAGCATGGATTTTTTCTAGGCTCCCATGAGTGGATGAGTAAACTAAGAAAAGGTGTATATGTGTAAAAATGAGTTACTATTCAGCCATAAGAAAAAATGAAATCCTAAGGTTTGCTGAAAAATGGATTGAACTAGAAGACATTATGCTAACTGCAAGAGTGAGACCTGAAAAGGCAAATTAAATATATAAGAAAATGGGTGAAACCAGGGAATATTATGAACATCTTATGTTCATTCTGTGCATGTGTGTTAGGGGGTCTTTGTGGGGGATGAGTAGGTATAGAAGGAAGGAATCTGGAATTTGGTCAAGAGGAAGTAGGTAGTTATTGTACAGAAGGGAAGAGTATTAGATAATAAGATTTGAGTGCAGAAGAGAGAACACTGGGCAGTGACCTGTACAGCAAGAATGGTAGGGAAGATGGGGACAGAAGGAGATGAGAGGCATGGTTCAACCCAAGCTAATAGGGAAAAGTCACTAGAAACTTGTGCTCTTAAGGGCCATAAAATGAAATAAATTGTTTTTGTATTACATTTGTGGATTTTGCAAATGTATTCAGTTTTGTATTTACTTTCACCCTACCATAAGGAGCTGTACCTTCCCTATAAGAGTGTCTTCCTTTGTGTCATTCTTATGTAACAAATCAGTAAATCTCCATGTTCCCAAATGTCTTATAACTGTGGTTCTGTGTTCTGTCCTATCATCTTGCATCTGACAAGCAGTTACAAAAATGTAGAAGCTAATGTTCATGAATACATTGAGTATGAGTGGAAAGGGAAAAGTAAGAAATGGAATAAAGTTTTTGTCTTAGAATTTGTTCAGTCATTGAAATTGTTCCTGTGTTTTAATATACATCATTTACATAAGACAATAGATATTGTTTCTTTTTGTCTTTTCCAAGATTTTGCCCTCAAATTATGACTTTGTTTTGTAATTTACTCCCAACATAGTGAAACAAAGCTGATCATTTTTATATGCAGATAGCTAATTATCAATAACACATCACATTCTACTATCATGCTTCCTGATTAATGTCATTGATCCTATGTTGAGACTAGTCTATCAATTTAAATGTCAAACTTGTCACTCAAATTTGAACATTTATTTCATGCTGCTGGCAAAAAATATGAAAGTCATAGTTTGGTCTTTATTTTTAAATGGAGATACCAAAAGAGCAACAAATTTAACATATTTAAACATCAGTGTAGCTGATTCATGACAAGGGGTGTTGAACTTTGTTGACATATGATGATGGTGACAGGTTAGAATAAAATTCCAAAATTTTTTAGAAGTTTCTGATAAGATAGTTTTCATTGTTAGAAAAACCTGAGGAAGACATTTAAATTGTTTTAACTATATACACATATATATGTATAAAGGTGTGTATGTCCCACAAAGGATCACAGATTAAAATATGATTAGAATTCAATATTTACTAATCATTCTAAGTATGCAAAAAATATGGTGTAAGTCCCATTGCTAGCTTAGATTGGAAACATAAGATTACTTGCCTTTCAGGTTTTCATCCAATTAACACAAACCACTCCTTGAAAGCAGCTTAACTGTTTTCCAGTGAGAAAGCCCTAACTCATAACAGAAATCAAATGTCACCAAAGCATTTTACTGTTACTGTCTCTAAGCACACCGGAACTCATGATGTAAATATTCTTATTAGTGAGGACATCATAAAGACAGAATAATATGCTAGGGATTCAATGCCTTGTTTTTTTAGACGAGAATATTTTAAGCTTCAAGAAGATTCAAATTCCCCTGGGTAAATATACAATATATAAAATCCCCATATCCAAGACAAATGTAGTTCTCTATCAGAATATATGCTTTTCTAGACACATTCTTGAAGGGTCAATACAAAAGAATCTCCTTCAGAAAGAAGAGTAATAGGAAGATGTCTCAATAAGAACACTTGTCTGTAAGCAGAAGGACCTTAATTCAAATTCCCAGTACTCACAGAGAAAAGCCATAATGACTGGGTACCTCTGCAATCCCAGTATTGTACAGGAAGAAACAGCCAGGTCTCTAGAGTTTACTATAAATCAAACATTGCCTATAGCACTAGCTTCAGTTTAAAAAACAGGACCTATATCGAGGTAACAGAAGACTTTGAAAGTCATATTTGGGCTTCATTGTATGGGCACAGGTAGAAAAAATGTACACTCACATAAACACAACACACACATAAAATATAGATGAGCATGGGTTTTCCATTCATTTAAAGTATATTGTTTGTACTTCCTTAGGGTTTTCATTATATATTAATTACCAGAGACATAGAATAAAGCATGCAATCAGTTTCATTTTGTTAAACACAATACAGCCAACTCTGACTAGAGGTTCTCTTTCTCCAGTTTCCTATGAGTGGCTCATGCTATGCTTTGTAGAGGAGTGTGTGACCTATAATCATCTTTCCATATATATACATATATATATACATATATATATATATATATATATATATGTATGTATATATATGTGTGTGTGTGTGTGTGTGTGTGTGTGTGTGTGTGTGTGTGTGTGTAAACACTGATAAACCACAATGGGAAAAGGATTTTTAAAACAGAGTTAAAATTTTGGTTCAACTGGTACTTATAAATGAGTATCCTCTATAGAATATTATACACAGTAACAAACCGATAAAAATATTATCAGTTCCCTATACCTCTTCCCTGAGGAACCTGCACAACATTAACTACTGGGTCTAAAGATATAGTTCTGAAATAGTTGTAGATTTATTTCTATACATTTTATTAATTTTACGTGTAGGTAGTCTTTTCATGATGCAATTATACTCGATTTTGGTAACATTGATATTCCTCTGAAGCATTACTTTTGAAAATAATTAACTAACATTGTCTTGTTATCAGAATATGAACAAATAAGTTTACCTATTACTGAAGAATCCTTTATTTGCTTTTAAAATTATATTACAATTGGTAGATATAAGTAAAGAGTCAGTTTACATATGAATCTGGAACTCAGAAGTATTTCTAAACTAGAATATTCAAAATTACATGGTCTTTGGTATATTTTGTGTCTTGACTTGTGTGTCTTCATTTTACTCAGATATTTTTACTTCTCTATAATTTCTCCATACACATTATCCAAATAAAATTTTTACAGAAGTTATGATTTTTTTTTCAAAATTGATTTTCCACAGTGTGATAGTAAATCCCTAATGTTGGGTTGGCAGTGCTCCATCTGTGAAATTCTAGTTACAACTTACAAGTTGCAACAACCAAAATCCATACTTACTTGTTGACATATCTCCAGTGAAGCGGAAAATGCCCTTAGTTGATTTATAAGTTACCATTAGTTGAACTATATATATATATATATATATATATATATATATTTCTTTTAAGAATACATTCAGTTAAAAATCTTCCATCAAATACATTTTGATCATTTTCTTTTCTTTCTCCAAACTCCAACCAGATCCATCCCACATTCCTAGCAAATCAACTTCATGTTCATCATGTCTGTCTCTGCCTACTTCCAACTCTCTGTTGCTCTCACAGAAAACACACACACACACACACACACACACACACACACACACACACACACACACACAAACTAATCAGGAACAACAAGAGGAACATGAAAAAAGGCAGAGAAAAACGGACAAAGAAAAACAAAACAGATGTAAAAGGAAAATCATTAAGACCAAAATAAAACAAATGTACACATACAACCACACTCACACACACATACATACACACAAATCTGTGGAGCCTATTTTGTGTTGGCTGACTACTCTTATACATGGTGCCTGCCATGGAGTGTGGTAGATGTACACTGTGACACTCTACTGGAAAAAAAAAACTGAGTTTTGATTTCAAAGCAGGTATCAATTTCAAATAGGGGTAGGACTTTGTTTATACTTTCCATTTTCCCTGCTGAGATTTTGTCTGATTTATAACTGGTCTGTCTTTTGTATGTTGTCATAGTCTCTGTAATTTCATATGCCTACCAGTCCTGTTGTGTCTCAAAGACTGTTTCCTTATAGCCATTACCTACCTCTGCCTCTAATGATCTTTCAGTCTCACCATTTGCATAGATCTCTGTGTTTTGGAGGAGGGGGATTAAAAAGAAATCTCATTTATGGCTGAATTCTCCAAAGAGTCCCACTCCATACTGTGAAATTGTTGGTCTCTTTGTTAACTACCTCCTACTGCAGGAAGAAGCTTTTCTAATGAGGGATGAACAATACACTGGTTTATATGTGCAAAGCTATGACATTATGGGTCAGTTAATACTATTGCCTTTTAGCAGAATAATAGTAGTAGTTTTACCCCAAGGCCCATGACCTACCTAGCCCAAGGTTATTAGCCACTTTATAAGTGTCCTGTATGGCTTACATCTCATGGAATGGGCCTTAAATCAGTAAAAAGACGGTTTATTATTCCCATAATATTTGTGGAACTGTTGCTCTAGCATATCCTTTAAGATCTCTTATAGTTCATAATAGCCAGAAGATGGAAAACAATCCCTTGTCCATCAGCTGAAGAATGGATAGTGAAAATATAGCACACTCACAGAACAGAATATTATTTAGTTGTTAGGAAAAGTGAAAGCTGGATGGTAGTGGTACATGCCTTTAATCCAACCAATCTGCAGGCAGAGGCAGAAGCAGATGGGTCTCGTGAGTCTGAGGCCAGCCTTGTCTACAGAGCTATTTTTAGGGTAGCCAAAGACACAAAGAAACACTGTCTCAAAAAAAAGAAAGAAAGAAAGGAAGGAAGGAAGGAAGGGAGGGAGGGAGGGAGGGAGGGAGGGAGGGAGGGAGGGAGGGAGGAAGGAAGGAAGGAAGGAAGGAAGGAAGGAAGGAAGGAAGGAAGGAAGGAAGGAAGGAAGGAAGGAGAAAGAAAGAGATATTGAAATTATGAATTTCTCAGGTAAATAGATAGAGCTAGACACAGTCATCCTACATGAGGTAACCCAGAGCTCAAATGATAAATGTTGTATGTTTGCTTTTAAATGTGAATGTTATTATAACTAAAGACCATTTGAAAAGCAACACAGAAACCTTCTAATGCATAAGCTTCCTAAAATATACACATATATGAAAGGAATATAAGCAGAGTCATCAAATAATATGGGAGGCAGTGCCCCAACTAGACGTCTTATACCACCAAATAAAACCTCCAGTGCCTGGAATGAATTTCATCTTGTATTGAAGGAGAAAGAATTCATCCAAGGCCATAGCTGAGGCTGTTACTTACTCTCTATAAGCTGAAGGTGTGGACGGATTTCTAAGTGGTCTTACTGAATAAAAAATATGGAGCCAAATATAGGGGTGAAAGTCTTAGAGAGATCAGGGAAATAGGGAAAGCCACCAGGCAACCTTACTTCACCAACTCTGCAACTTCCAAATGCTACAACTTCATTTTTACCCATGCCTATATGCCTTGCTGTTCTGCCATTTGATTTGTTCTCTCTGTTCAGCTATATCACTTCCTCTTCCTACTGAACTCTGCCACTTCCTGTCTGTCTGTACAGACCTCCAGACCTCCATGGTTAACTAGTGTTAGAATTTAAGGCATGTGCCTCCACACCTAGCTCTGTTTTCAGTGTGGCCTTGAACACACAGAGATTCTGCCTGCCAAGTGATTGGATTAAGGGCATGTGTTATCATTGCCTGACTTATTTGTTTACTTAAAATGGCTCGCTATTTCCTCTGATTTCCAGGCAAGCTTTATTTTTTAAAGCACAAATAAAATACCACCACATGAAGGTAAGACACTATTGTTGAAATCACAACTTGCTCAGGTCAAGGAACATGGAGAATTTTAGCTGGTGCCAACATGGAAGCTTCACCCTTCATTCATGGTGTTAGAGAGTATATTGTATGCTACCCGGGAAGAATGGTACTCATCAGTTTCAGATAGCTACAAACCCTGTTACTTACAACAGAGAACTATATATTTTTTAGAAATTTAGAAATACTCTTTTGTAGATGTAATTCTGAATGGTCTTATTAAATTATAAGAAACACAGAGCCAAATGCAGAGTTAAAAGCCCATAGATCGAGCAGCACCCAAGAGCAAAGATCACCTTCTTACCCCTCGCTGCCGCTGTCGTCCTTCCCCTGAGAAAGAGGCCTACTTCCTGTGTGTCTGTCTTTTTATTGACTTTCTGTTCTGCCTTCTCATTGGTTGTAAACCCAACCACATGACCTCCTCATCACTGCCTGTCTATACAGACCTCCAGGTCTCTATGGTTGATATTGAGATTAAAGGTGTGTCTCCACGTTGGCTGTGTCCTTGAACACACAGAGATTCTGCCTGTCATGTGATCAGGATTAAGGGTGTGTGTTAACCACTGCCAGACTTCTGCTAAATAGCTGGCTATTAGCTCTGACCCCCAGGCAACTTTATTTATTAACATACAAATAAAATCACATTTCAGCACAAATAAAATATCACCATACTCTTTGATTTCTATTATTGGGAGTGATATTTGTTGTGATAATGCATTGTGATTAAAAAATCTTACATTCTAATAAACTGAAACTTTTACTGGACCTCATACTCAAAATGAATACATCATAAGACCACTTATGACTTAAGACTGGTATTCTACTTTGCACTCAGCTTCTAGATTTATTCTTTTTTGTTTGCTTGCTTGTTTGCTTGTTTGTTTTTGGTTTTTGTTTCTTTGATTAAAAGATTAAACTTTACTAACAAACTGATGCAGATATTTTGGCATAAGAGTAAACTACCTATTTAGGCAGATTTACACATATAGCATTTAATCTTCTTAGAACAAACTGGACAGATGTTATAAATTCATTAGGACTTTAACTTATCTACAAAGTGGATTTTGATTCCTTTCATTCATCTTCAGTGTCACTTTTTATAACATGTTAGTGTTGAGACATATTTGAATACCTTGGGAACAACACAAAATTGACAATGGTCAATTCAACAAACATCATCAGTTTTTGGCCCCAGTGCCCAAGTGAATCTTTCATGGAGTGCAATATCTCAGATGGACAAAATACTCTGACATTTTAAATATTGAAAATTTGATATTAATACGATTACTGAAAAGATTGTGGCTAAAAAGTACTCCATCAAATTCCGTTTACCTCACCACCTGCTCTTCCTCATCATTTTTATTCAAACCCCATCATTCCACTAAGTATTTCTCAGCATTGTATGTCTGGGGCTAGGTTTTTAAAGCCCACATAATGAAAACGTCAGCTTTACACACCTAATTTTGTTGTTTTATGTCAATTAATGTTAAAAATTGCATCAACCATTTAATTCATGAGCATCATTCATATCAAAATGTAACCTTAAAATTCAACCGCCATGTGCTTTTAAAGGTCATGGTGTTGGACCACCTCAAGGGCCTTTGGGTCACAGAACTCCAGAGGTGCCACTGTGACTCAAAGAATGTTACCTCTAGCTACTGTGACTGGTGCTCCAACACCAAGAACTTGGACAGCAGGCATCCAGAAAATAACTTTACTTTCACCACTTGTGCCAGAAACACACTAAGACTATGGATATGATGCTACATATGCAGAACAGAGTTATGCTGGATCTGAAGGCTATTAAAGCCAGAGCCCAGGGGTGTCCACTATTAGGACTATGGACATGTTTATTCTGTCTTTAAGACAGAAGTGTAACAACCACCATACTTGCCTTGAATTGTTTATGTTGTCAACCTTGAAGACACAAGCTGAAGCATAGCTACAGTTATTACATATATACTCTTCTGGGCTCCTCAAACAAGAGTCACGGGTTGGTTTGTTATAACAATCATTTGCTGAAAACTAATAGGCTGAAAGCAGCCTTATAAAGTGACTATCCAACATAAGTATTGAACATAGCATACACATTTTGTTGATAAACAGTGATGTTTGTAATATTGTTTGTCATATGGGTCAGCCAGGAACAGTTTGAAGCAGTGACTTAATCCCTCTTAAAATTCTGTTAAAGATTTCTGGAAAGTATCTCTCATTTGTTTTACACATGATGGTTTCTGTGCTGTTTCATAAAGAAGAGAGCCAAGCTGTTTGGTAGGGATAAATACTCAGATATAGACGCAGACACGGGCAGATTTACAAGGCAGCAATGAAATAGGCATGGACTCTGACTCATACAACAAATAGACACAGAGGGAGCAGTGTAAAGAATTCAAATCTGTGCTCATTCTTGTCCAGATGACACCAAAGGGAAGTTCTTCATTGTTTCAGTCCTTAACTACAATGACACATTTTTAGTGACTTTTAGTTTATTATCAATCTTATACAATCAGTTTCCGTAATTCCATTTGTGTTTGGATAATTTTACTGATTTTGTGAAGTACACCCATGATTTTCTCAAACAACTTTCATACACACAAGAAATTTCTTTTGTAATTATGTGAGTTATAGACATGCTTAGTTCTGGTCAACTTACCATTGCTGTGGTGAATGAGGTAGCAACTAATTTCTGTTTATTTCCTAATGTCTCCTTCTTAGAAAGTGACAGCATTCAGGAGCAGAAGAATGCTTTTGCCTACACATTTGAGTTAACTAGGTGCTCCTGATGTGTAGATAATGAGAATGTCTTTTAAAACATAAATTTTAGAAGCTTGGTCCGATTTTTATAATTAATATGATTCATTAATCTTTAATGTTACTGGGATATATTGGAGAACAAAATGTAAAGTGTTTTCTAGGGAAATAGTTTCATTGTATGAAATGAATTCATAGAATAACATATGGTACAAATTTCATGAATTAGACTTTCACTGTTACTACCAAGGAGAACACTGTTGCTTAGATACAGGATAACTGCACAGTAGCATGTCATATACATAAACAGGAGTATATTAATCATTATCCTTCAGGGATAACAGGCATATTTAATAAATTTTATATGTAATGTAATTTTGATTAATATGTTCATTTTATTAGCCTAGTTCTCAGAAAACATGTGAAAATATTTAATTCCTAACCCGTTTTGGCACAGAAAAACATAACAAATTTAAACAAATGCAGTGTCAAAATAATACTATAATGTATTTTCTGCATAGTCTGATTTTATTAAAATTTTTGTTGTATGGATATTAGAAAGCTTACAGAATCATTTTCAACCCACTCCAGGAACAATCATATTGCAAACATGATTTTACAAAGCAAATGATGCTTAAGTTTAGCATATGTTCCTCATTCTCTATTTTCTTTTTCTTTCTTCAATATTAAGTTTACACTTAAATTGTAATTAATCATTTTTAGATGTTAAGATCTCTGAATTTTCAGAATCTGTACTGCTACATAAAGAATGGGAAAGTTTGTGCAAGAAAATTCCAGCAGATGAAACATTAGAATCACCACCCTGTAGATTTACTGTTCTGCATTTAAAATATTCCCTCTTTCAACTCACTAGACTTATCCTGTGTATACACATAGTGTGTGAGCAATCCAAAAGAGAAGTCTGGCACATTGTACAATTGGATGAGCAACCATGTGTGAAGTGTCGTACATGATCAGAGCATGAGAAGGATATTTCTGAATCTCAGTCAGGAGCCAAGTGCTGTTCCAGGCCTTGAATACATTTTTCCTATGTAAATAAACACAGAAAACTCAGTTCCATCTCTGTGGGTTATAATCTCTCTGGGTACAAGAATAGATGAAATATTTTGAGGTTATGTATTTGGGGGGGGAGGCAGGCTGCTGATATTTTTAAATGTTTTATAATATTTGCCAGTGTCTTGTGATCACAGATTTTTTTCCCTTGTGATAATGAGACTAGCCTCTAGACGAAAGTTGGCCTTAGGACTTTGGGTTTCTAAAATACAATCCTAATTGGATTTGTTTTATAAATAATTATATGCAGCTGACCTTGCTCTCTGCTTGGACAAAATATTTGTGTAATGATAGGAGCCTTGGTTGGATTTTGGTATTAGTTGTAGTTTTGGGATAGGTATTCTGATAAAATGTAGACTTGCTTTTGAGGTATGAGAATACTAGCAGACAGGATTTGTTTCAAGTATTCCCAATTTTACAGGCAGCTGATATTTGGCTTGGTTTGATGGTGTTATTCTTACCATGGAGACCTCTTTTCTACCTCTAGGTTCTTCCTTTGTTCTACTTTTCCACTTTTCATTTTATTAACCTAGTGAAAATTTACATTTCATATATTCATTGGGGAACAAGAAATATTGGTGTACTTTCCTGAGTAGCTCTCAGTTAATGGGATATTTAGCAAAAACTTCTGACATTGAGTTTGATAGGATATCTGAAGATATTTTAACATAGTAGGACTTGGAGACTGATGGTTGGACCTGTCTATTCTAGTTTTCCATTGAAACATTCAACATACTATGCAGTACATAGCAATAGTATAGTGCAGTACAATACTGTAGTGCGGTAGTGTAGTGTAGTGCATAGCAATAATAAAACTGTAATTTTTATTTGAAAGCAAAAATTGGGTTCTCTATATGTGAGAACTCAGCAATTTATGAATATTACAGAATTTCACTTTTTCTAAATATTCCCTCCAGTATTTCAAGAATATCAGTGTATAATAATAAGAGTGGTTCATTCCTGAAAATGATGCTTAGTTAGTTAGCTAATTTTTAAGAACTAATTTATTTTCATAAAATCCAATGTAAAACCAAACAGATGTAGGGATAGGATAAATATGTGATAGGTTGGTGTAAAACAGATTTTGCTTTAAAACTACCTTAGTCTTCTTTGACAGGCACTCATGACAGATGTTACATTGTCATTCTTCAAGTTTGACAAGATAGAAATAGTGTTTAATTGGTTTTAAAAAGTACGGAGAAACTGACAGCAGCAGCTAACCAATCTTTAGAGAGGATCTATTTTGGAGAGTATTGTTGGTGAGTTAAATACACAGTGAAGACATCATTTCACAATCTCTGCAAGGTTGGTTGAGTAGATTGCATATTGCTTAAAATACATTTTCTTTTTAAAAAATGAATAATTCTATGGTGCTTGATTCAGACATGAATATTCAGAATTTTCTCAATTAAACTCACTTTTGAAATAGTTATTTTTACTTATATGTTTATGTGTGTTTGTATGCTACACATATATGGGTGCTTATAATGGCCAGAAGAAAGTATTGGTTTCTTTGCTCTTATGGGCAATTGTAGCTACCTGACATAGTTGTTGGCAATGGAATTTGTTCTAGAAGAACAGAGATTACTTTTAACCAAGGATGTATTTCTTTAGGCCACAAACTTAGGACCTAAAATGTTATTACTCAAGTCTTTTGTGAACTCCAAATATATTATTTTGTTGTGGTTTGTCACTGGTCTTATTCATAATTTTCTTGTCAGCTACACTTGTAGGTCATTATATTCTAATTGATAACTAAATATTAAGTAACTAAAATTAAATTTAATATTAACTAATATTAACTTTTCAATACTCATTTAGTTGATACCATCCCTCCAACTAATTCAACGCCCTTTACATAGTCAACATTTCTTTTGCAATAAAACTCAGCTTTTTCTGTCTAGTTAAGACTCCTCTTCTGAGCTTGAACAGATATCACTCTTTGTTTCACACTTTTACATGACATTTCCTCTTATTTCTCCTTTCCCTCCTATTCAAAAATTATCCCCCAGTTTTATTATTAATTATCCTGCTCTGTGTCACAAATGTCCTTAATATACACTTTTCTTATCATTATAACCACAGTGCATATATTAGGCTACCATAATCTGATAATTTGGCTGGTTGCTTAGATCTCTCATGTCTCCAGTTATGTTACTTTTAAAGTGTGATAATCTTCATGTCTATATCCAACATATGCCAGTAACTCTTAAGCTCAATGATAGTGATAAGTTTATACATTAATCCTCCTTGTGGAAAAGTTAAGGCCTGAACTTCATGTCATGCCATCAACAATCAAGACAATTTGTTAACCTAATGAATGAATAAGTGAAAGTATATTATGAACGCAATAATTCAGTATCAAGCAATAACTTGTTTTCCTTTGATTTCTCGCCCAACTTTTATTTTATTTTCAAGCTATCAACTCAGCAATAGAACTTATGAGATCATGAACATTCAGCATTTGCCTCAGAAGAACTATATCTAATAAAATATGAACAGTAATTATATTTTGGTACTTAGACTTATAATTTGTACTTTAAGTGTAGAAAAATATTAGTCTATCCTATTTCATTAAAACCTATTTCACTATGTAACTTAGTATCTTATACAATCCTATAACATGTATACCTCTCCAAGATAAAAAGAATATCAGTAAGTTTATTCAGGAATAGAAGAAAGCTACATAGTGGATATTCGTTTGCTTTTAATTTTTGTCAGCTTACATGTGTTTGTTTTTATTGTTTTCAAGTTTGGAGCTCAGCAAGTAATACTTTAGTACCAACCAATTGTTAGTGAATAGTCATGCCAGTATGGAGAAAGATAGTAAGGAATTAAGTGATTAAAGTTGTGAATAAGTTTAATCTCTACTTGGAGAAACAGAATTAAGGTAAAGGGAGGGCTGGTGGTGTGGCTTGGTTTTAGAGTACTTGCCTAGCATGAGTCAGACACTAGGCCTAATCTTATACCTTCAAAAATCAAGTTGATGGAGTAACTGCCAACAAAACTGGTAAAATGTGAAATCTTTAGCTAAATTCTGGAAAAAAAGATCAGGACAGTATGCTCATTATTTCTCTTCAGTATTATATTATATATCTCAGCTAGGAAAACAAAATAAAAGTAAATTTAAAAGCTTTCAAATTCCAAAAAAGATAAACTTTGTGTTTGAAATTGCCTTTGTGTTACTATGTTTTACAAATACACCAGAAAGCCCTTAAAATATCATCATCTTCAATGTTGCAAGACACATCACCACAGAAAATCAACTTAATTGCATAGTCAAGAAACAAACAATTGAAGGGGAAATTTAAAAATAATTAGTTTTAATCAAGTGAGATGGTGCATGTCTGTCATGACAGCACCTGTGAGTTGGAGGCAGGAACTGGACTTCTAGTCATTCTGAAACCTGAGGGATCTCTGAAGAGAAACCTCACATTCCTTTAACATAGTCACAAAAATAGCAGCATATGCTGGAATACATTTATCACATGTGATACCTGACTTGTATTGAAAACTATAAAACCGAATGAATGCTACCAGTGTAAGGAAAGGAATGATATGCCATGGTCATGATTTGGAAAATTCACATGATTAATAATAAAATATTCTTCAAAATCTGCAGATAGATTTCAATCCATGTCAATATACCAATGATCCTTTTAGAGTGATGGAAAAGGAAGAGAAAGATGGATGGATTGTCAAATGAGAAAAGAATTATGGTGGATTGTTGTGTGGCACAAAGTAGAAAAGTTAAGACTGGATAAAAAGTTATAATACACTTAAATCTTAAAAATATGTAAAAAAAAAAGGTAGCTGGAAAAATGCCTCAGAGATTAAGATCACACAGTGCTGTGGTGATATTTTATTTGTGCTTTAATAAATGAACCTTGCCTGGAGATCAGAGGAAATAGAAAGCCATTTTAAACAAAGATGTCGGGCAATAGTAGCACACACCCTTAATCCTATAACTTGGCACCTAAAGGCTAAGCTATTCTCTGCTATTACAAAATAGAGCTCTGTATACTTTCAGTAAGTTAGGGACAAACTTCTGTATGTGCATATGTGAGGAATGAGAATAGGCTTCCCCTATTTCCCTGATCTCTCTAAGGCGTTCACCTCTATATTTGGCTCAATGTTTTTTATTTAATAAGACCATTTAGAAATTCAGCTACACACCTCTCTTGCAAAGGACCAGTGTGTGCTGCCTCACAGTCTCCTATTGTTCAAGATCTAAGAAGTAGATGCATTCATAGGCAACTGCATTCAATGCAAGTACTCATATGCATACCCATACACATACGCATACATTCTTAAACTAAAAATAATATGTAAAAAATATGAGAGTGGAAAATTTAGTGATCTCAGACATATTGATGAATTATTATTGTATAAAGAAATAAGGGAATGTAGAAAAATATGAACTTCTCCAAAATCAAAACTTTTTCAGTATAAAAAGGCATTATCAAGGATTAAAGAGATACCACACAAAGTGAAATAACACTTTTAAATTATAAATGAAAATAAGCATGTATTTCAATTATAGAAGGAACTTGTGAACTTTAATAATTGAAAAATAAATGAACTCAAACTGTACAAAATATTTAGGTATGCTTTGCTCCAAAGTGTTCATGTATTGTGTGACCAGAAGAAAATACATAATGCTTTCAGTAATGAAGGAAATATAAACAAGATACATCAAGAATTTCTTGTTCAACACCCTCATGGTGGCTATAATGATAATGATTTTCAAAAATATGAATGTTGGTGAGGATTGCAGAAGTTAGCCCACTTGTACAAGACTGATAATCTTTAAAAATGTTTGGCCACTATTAAAACCAGTTGATGGTTTAATAATAGATTAAAAGTTAAAATAACCATAGAAATCTCATGTCTGCAAATACACCAAAAAGACATGCAAAAATGTTTATAAGCTTTATCAGTTCCTTGGTGGAATCTTTGGGGTCACTCAAGTATACTATCATGTCATCTGCAAATAGGGAAAGCTTGACATCTTCCTTTCCAATTTGTATCCTCTTAATCTCCTTATGCTGTTTTATTGCTCTGGCTAGAATTTCAAGTACTATATTGAATAAGTATGGGGAGAGCAGACAACCTTGCCTCGTTCCTGATTTTAGTGGAATTGCTTTGAGTTTCTATCCATTTAATTTGATGTTGGCTGTTGGCTTGCTGTAATTGCCTTTATTATGTTTAGGTATGTTCCCTGTATTCCTGATCGCTCCAAGACTTTTATCATGAAGGGGTGTTGGATTTTGTCAAATGCCTTTTCTGTAGCTAGTGAGATGATCATGTGGTTTTTTTTTTCTTTGAGTTTGTTTATATGGTGTAATATATTGACGGACTTTTGTATGTTGAACTACCCTTGCAACCCTGGGATGAAGCCTACTTGATCATGGTGGATACTTGTTTTGATGTGTTCTTGGAGTCTGTTTGCCAGTATTTTATTGAGTATTTTTGCATCAATATTCATGAGGGACATCAGTCTATAGTTCTCTTTCTTTGTTATATCCTTGTTTGGTTTAGGAATCAGGGTAATTGTAGCCTCATAGAAGGAGTTTGGTAATGCTCCTTCTGTTTCTATTGTGTGGAACAATTTAGAGAGTATTGGTATTAACTCTTCTTTGAAGATCTGGTAGAATTCTGTACTGAAACCATCTGGTCCTGGGCTTTTTTGGGTTGGGAGACTTTTAATGACTATTTCTATTTCCTTAGGGGTTATTGGACTATTTAAATAGTTTATCTGGTCTTGATTTAAGTTAGGTATGTGGTACCTATCCAGAAAAATGTCCATTTCTTTTAGGTTTTCCAGTTTTGTGGAGTAGAGGTTTTTGAAATATGACCTGATAATTCTCTGGATTTCCTCAATGTCTGTTGTTATGCCCCCCTTTTCATTTCTGATTTTGTTGATTTGGACTCTCTCTGTGTGTCTTTTGGTTAGTTTGGATAAGGACTTGTCCATCTTGTTGATTTTCTCAAAGAACCAACTCTTTGTTTCATTAATTTTTTGTATTGTTCTCTTAGCAGGATACAAGATCAACTCAAAAAAATCAGTAGCCCTCCTATATACAATGGACAAAGAAGTTGAGAAGGAAATCAGAGATAAATCACCCTTTACAATAGCCACAAATGACATAAAACACCTTGGGGTAACACTAACCAAGCAAGTGAAGGACCTATATGACAAGAACTTTAAGTCCCTGAAAAAAGAAATTGAAGAAGATGACAGAAAATGGAAAGATCTCCCATGCTCATGGATAGGCAGGACCAACATAGTAAAAATGGCAATTTTACCAAAAGCAATCTACAGATTCAATGCAATCCCCATCAAAATACCAGCACAATTCTTCACAGACCTGGAAAGAATAATACTCAACTTCATATGGAAAAACAAAAAACCCAGGATAGCCAAAAGAATCCTGCACAATAATAAAACAACCTCTGGAGGCATCATAATCCCTGACTTTAAGCTCTACTACAGAGCTACAATAATAAAAACAGCTTAGTATTGGCATAAAAACCGACATGTGGACCAATGTAATTGAATTGAAGACCCTGACATTAACCTGCACACCTATGAACATATAATTTTTGACAAAGAAGCCAAAAGTGTACAATGGAAAAAAGAAAGCATTTTCAACAAATGGTGCTGGCATAACTGGATATCAACGTGTAGAAGGCTGCAAATAGATCCATATCTGTCACCGTGCACAAAACTTAAGTCTAAGTGGATCAAGGACCTCAACATAAATCCAGCTACTCTGAAACTGCTAGAAGAGAAAGTAGGAAGTAGTCTTGAACGCATTGGCATAGGAGATCACTTCCTAAATATAACACCAGTAGCACAGACACTGAGAGAAACAATCAATCAATGGGACCTCTTGAAACTGAGAAGCTTTTGTAGAGCAAAGGATATGGTCAACAAGGCAAAGTGACAGCCTACAGAATGGGAAAAGATCTTCACCAACCCCACATCTGACAGAGGACTGATATCCAGAATATATAAGGAACTCAAGAAATTAGACATCAAAACAACCAACAGTCCAATTAAGAAATGGGCTATAGAAACTAAACAGAGATTTCTCAACAGAGGAAACTCAAATGGCTGAAAGACATTTAAGGAATTGCTCAACATCCCTAATCATCAGGGAAATGCAAATCAAAACAACTCTGAGACACCACCTTACGCCTGTCAGAATGGCTAAGATCCAAAACACTGAAGACACTTTATGCTGGAGAGGATGTGGAACTAGGGGAACTCTCCTCCAATACTGGTAGGAATGCAAGCTTGTACAACCACTTTGGAAATCAATATGGCGCTTTCTTAGAAAATTGGGAATCAATATCCTGCAAGATCCAGCTATACCACTCTTGGGTATATACCCAAGGAATGCTCAATCATACCACAAGAGCACTTGCTCAGCTATGTTCATATCAGCATTGTTTGTAATAGCCAAAACCTGGAAACAACCTAGATGCCCTTCAACTGAAGAATGGATAAATAAATTATGGCACATATACACAAGGTAATACTACTCAACAGAGAAAAACAATGACATCATGAGGTTTGCAAGCAAATGGATGGAGCTAGAAAAAATCATCCTGAGTGAGGTAACCCAGACTCAGAAAGACAAATATGGTATGTACTCACTCATAGGAGGATATTACAGGTGGAACAAGGATGACTAGACTGCTACTCACATCACCAGGGAGGCTACCTTGAAAACAGGACCCCAAGAAAGATACGAGGATCGCCCAATGATGGAGAAATGGCTGAGATCTACACGAACAACCAGGACATGAGAGGGCGTAATGAAGGGCTAGGGTCGAGGGAAAGAGAGCCTGTGGGAGCAGAAGATCCCAGCTGGATCAAGAACAGAGAGGGAGAACAAGGAATAGGAGACCATAGTAAATGAAAACCACATGAGAAAAGGAAGAAAGAAAGTGCTAGAGAGGCCCACAGAAATCCACAAAGACACCCCCACTATAGATGGCTGGCAATGGTCAAGAGACAGCCGGAACTGACCTACTCTGGTGATGGGATGGCCAAACACCCTAATAGTCATGCCAGAAACCCCATCCAAGGACTGAGGAATCTGGATGCAGAGATCCACGGCTAGGCCCCAGGTGGAGCTCTGGGAGTCCAGTTGGTGAGAAAGAGGAGGGTTTGTATGAGCGAGAATTGTTGAGACCAAGGTTGGAAAAAGCACAGGGACAAATATACAAACGGAAGGAAACACATGAACTATGAACCAATAGCTAAGGAGCCCCGAACTGGATCAGGCCCTCCAGATAAATAAGATGGTTGATTAGCTTGATCTGTTTGGGAGGCATCCAGACAGTGGGACTGAGTCCTGTCCTCAGTGCTTGAACTGGCAGTTTGGAACCTGGGACTTATACAGGGACACTTGGCTGAGCCTGGGAGGAGGGGACTGGACCTGCCTGGACTGAATCTACCAGGTTGAACTCAATCCTCAAGGGAGTCTTTGCCCTGGAGGAGATGGGAATGGGGGTTGGGCTGGGGGGAAGGCGGGGGTGGTGGAGGTGAGTGTGGGGTTGGGGGAGGGGGAGAACAAGGGAATCCATGGCTGATATGTAAAATTAAATTTAATAAATAAATTTAAAAAATTTAAAAAAGACATGCAAAAATGTTTGAAACTTGGTATATGAATGACTTTCAAAGCTCTATTACTAATCAGTAAAACAAGCACAGAAAACATCCATGGACTAATGGAGTAGATGGGTCCTCGTGAATCTTGACTCCTTAAATGACTGAATAAATGGAATGTAGATAGGTATGGCCCATCCATAGTCTTTACTTGTGTAACATTCAGTAAAATTGCAAGAATCAACAAATTCACTGAGCCTCAAAGCACAGGAGCTGTTTCAGAGATCTGAGATTTGAAAGAAGTGGTCATTGAAAGTATTTTGTGTGGATGGGATTTAATTTGTCACACTTGGACAATATTCTGATTGTTTAAGTTTTGCTGTAATTTAAACTATGATATAGTAAAATTTGTCTATGTAGCTATGTATGTATTTATCTCCTTATCATCTACACATTGATCTATAATCTATCTACCTAATCGCTACAGCAAATCCTTTCCAAAGTCTGTGTAGGGAAAGGAAAGAATATGAATTACATGATCTGTTCTCTCTGAATTGAAACATGAATCCATAATATGCTATCTACAACTCTCATGGTAAAGCTTCCTAACCCTTTAATCCTTTTCAAGCAAAGATTAGTAAGTCTTATATTAGAGTTTATGAAACTCTCATTTGTTTATTGAGTCCCAAACTGCTATCTCCATTCTCAAGACAAAAATAAGGATTCTGTACCCTTGTTCAGATTATATTCCAGAATAGAAAAAAAGCATTTTAGTCATGTTTCTAAGGAAATAAAACAGACAGCAATGACTAGTTTATGGTTTACCATATATTTCAATTGAGCATTTACAAAATATACATTAAAATATTAAATATAAGGTTTCTGCTTTTAAGATTTGACTTCTACACTAAATATGTTCTCCATAATAAGAATTTAAATCACACCTTCATGATAGTATGTTCAGTAGGTGAGTCACAAGGATTTGGCACATTGAAATTTAGGTATAATCTAATAGAAGCCATTAGCACCTCCCAAGTCTTAACTACTATTTATGGAAAAAAAAAGCATTCTCATGCCTCACATATGCACATACAGAAGTGTGTTCTAAACTTGCTGAAAGCATACAGAACTGTATTTTGTAATACCAGAAAATAGCTTAGCCTTTATGTGGTACATATTGCTAATGAACTCATAATCTCAGAAAAATGATAATTTCTACCGTTGAAAACTTGGAATAAATTTCAATTTATTATTTACTCTGGTTATATGAAGCCTAAAGATCAAGTGTTAACACACAATAAATATGTATCATATTTAAAACCAAGCAACAATGTATCAATGAGAATATATTCTTTTTTAATACATGTTTTTACATACACTATAAATTCACAACACCACATATAATAAATTCATTAATTTATTGGTGGTTTCCAGGTCCAATTGAAGCTGCCATTGACAAGCTTTCATGCTAGAATTACAAAGAAAATGAAATTTATCCAATTTTGCACTTAAAAAGAGTAACATATGTTTTATCTCACCATTACACAATAGAAAGATATATAGTAGCAATAAAAATCTAGATTCCAAGGTTGTAATGACATTTTTGGTAAATCACAGGGCTTCAGGAATGGAAACTTTATTCATAGAATTGTACCTTATTTGGGTACAAGATAATGCACTGGTTAAGTCAGCTCCTGAATCATTACAATCTTCAATATATAACTTCTCACAACTGAAGGATCATCAATCCCTTTTTTCTGTTCTTTTCTGTGGACATATTTAAGTATTTGAACAGACATCTGTTAAGTAATCTTGTTCCATAGATTAAAGCTTTCCAAGACACTGTAGTTCTGTCCCCTCGTGTGCTTATTGAGTAATATTTTCCTGTATTCAGTCATTAATTCATCTTTTAGAGTTTTCAAATGAAATAAAAAGATACCAATAAAGTAAAATTCTACAGCTGTTCTTCTCACTCTGTCTCTGATCATTAAATGTGTATTATTTGCCGCTGTGCTTTGAAAACATGAAAAGGCCAGCAACTCAGTCACATCAGATCATTTTTATATGATACCTAAGGAATGTGTGTGTGTGTGTGTGTGTGTGCATATTAAACATTTTCTCATAATTATTGTCAGTCTGTTTTGTATCTATTTCTTCCAAACTGGAATATGAAAGCTGATTAAATTTGAAGAGCTCCCTGAATCTACTCCAAATGTAGTTTTTAAAGTGTAAAAAATAAAACTTTGCTTGTCTACAACAGAGCTGGGTGACAGAATTTCTCAGTGTTAGCACAGCTTAACATATTTGCCTCTATTATAATTTGGATAGCTACTATTATTATCACCTTTTACAAGCACAACTAAGAAAGTCCAGTGCAATTAAGTAACTTTTTTAAATCACATGGTTAATGCAATTGAGAGCTGGGATTTTAATAAAAATGTCTGTTTCCTCCATTTAGTCTTTTATTAGACTGTAATCACAGCAAATGTCTTTCTTGCATTGAAAGGCTAAAACTGGAAAGTTATGTAAGATCCACTAGGAAGATACATTTCCTATCAGATGAAGCAAATCAGTCTGAAAAAAATAATGAATCCCCCAAAAAAAAGAAAAAAAGAAAACCAAAATAGTCTTGAGAAAAAGAAAGCCAGAACACAGGGAATAGTAAAGGTGTGCTGGTCATCTCTGAAGCTAGCTGTATTTCTGGTTTTGTGGGTGTAGCTAAGTTCATATGCAATCAAGGTTTGTTTTCTAATATGTTTCTTTAAAAAAGAATGTTTGGGTTCTAGTAACCGGACTTCTTTATCCTCTGTAAATGGGGTCAGGGTGTTTTAGAAGTGAGCTAGATGCATCAGTGAGAGCTGTAGGTGGCAGATGCTGGAAGGTCTCCTTAATCACTGCATAGGCTTTGGCTTGTTCTTCAGTGACTTTGGATTCTAGCCCAGGATTTTTCAAGGAGTAGAATTATCTGCTGTATATTTCTAAAAAAAAGAAAGAAACAGAAAATCTCCTGGAATGTAGAGCATAATAGTCAATAGAACAAAGAATCTGGATTAGTGGGCTTCATAATCCATTAGGCAGGAGATACGATAGCATGGGGTCAGTGTTGGAAGTTCAAGCTGGAAGTGTGGGCTTTTCTGTTGGCTTATGTCCCATATTAGAAAGTAAGCAATTAGAGTTATCTTCAAGGATCTTAGTCCGACAAATAAGAAATTATGGAATTGTCATTAAATGAAATGGAGACTATGTGCACGGTATTTAGAGAGAAAATCAGGATCGAAGATCAGGATTGAAAGAAGGGTGATTACCCTCTTTAACAAAGGATGTAAAAACTATCTGATAGTGTTTCTCCCAGATGGTGAATTCGTGTGAGCTGATTCAATGAATAATGAGAAAAGTGCAGTTGGACATAAGAACTGACAACAGGGAATAAAGAAATAGCAAAGAAAGTAACCTTTTCAAGAATACTGCCTCTGAGAAATATGACAAAATTGTACTGAGGGAAGGACATATGATTGTGTGGTCTTCAAGTGCAATTTTATCAAAATGAAAATCCTTTTTTAAAGAATATTTCTCTACTCTATATTTACATTTCTTGTAATTACAATGCATATGACCATGATTTAACTTTAAATGAGAAATATTCCCTTGATTTTTCATACTATTTATCTCAGGATTAGTCAAACCAGGAAAAAAATTGCAAGGAACCTGACTTTTTCAACTTCTTAAATTACAATGAATTTGTCCTTTCTTGGCTCTCATCCAACATGATTAAAATAATGAAATGTAATAACTGTTAAACCTTGTGCTCTTCTCTCCTATGATTTTGTGTTTCCTGAAGCTTTGTCACTTCTCAAAGGATTTGCCATCAACAGGCAACAGATTTTTTTTTGTTTTGTTTTTACAAGAAAAAAAAAAAAAGTAGCAATCCGTTAAGGGCATACCGCTTTGCCTTGGCTGTCCGGCCTCTTTCACTAGCTTCTGTGAGGTTTCCTCTATGTGATGCAAGAATATTTCATGCTATGTCACCCTAAAGTTCCTTCATAGTCAATTAGGTATGCTAAGGCTCTCGTTGTTGGTAATTTTAAAGCTGATACGTGACATTTCTTTATATTCTCCCCATAATGTGGAGACCAGTGGCAGAACCAATAGTATTTATCTTCTTCCAAGGTAAAAATAATTCACACATTTTAGGCAGGATATATGACCACCCAAATTTATTTTTTTTTTTGATTTCCCAATTTTTTTTTTTTTACTGTATTTGAATAACGTGTGGCGAAACGGTAGACAAATGATGTAGATAGACATAGTTTTCTGGAAATCACTTGGATTTTCTTGGAATTACTTTGTTCACATGGAAAACATTTTTTACCCAAGTTTCTTAACTGTAAATTCCTGCTTGAATAAGAAATATAACTTTAATTTATGGGTATTATTATTTATTTGTGGATATTTCAATATACGGATAATTTGTATTATATATTATGATTCTTGCTATAATACACAAAGCAATCAGAGCAACATTCCCTTCATTTAATATGGCTTTTTGTAAAAAGTAGCTGGCAATTAGATTGCCTTTTTTCACATCCATAATTTAATAGTCCCTTTTAAAATAATTTAAAATGTTATATACAGTAAGAAAAAATATATAGATAATTAATAGATCAAACATTGTAGCCTGTACTGACATTAAAATAAGACATTAGCAACATCAAAATCATAAACTCTATGTTGACTTTAAGCATGATTCATTTCGTGTGTCTCGTTTTGGAGACTGTATTTAGGATTACTGTCTGTAGTTTCTCTTTGGGGGGCCAGAAATGACATCTTTCCCACAGTGCGAGGTTAAGGCAGTCATGTGATAATACTGTGCTGAAATTGCTTGTTCATCCACACTGATACACGGCCTACCAGTATTTAAAGACAAATGCCATTTCTATGGAGACTTGTCATTTAGTCGCTTGTCTGGGAAGGATTTCTTCTCTGCAGGGATATGATTCTCTGCAGTGGACTGCTTCCAGCTCACAGCATGGCAGCCTCTGCATCAGCTTCAACAAGTCATTTTTTAATTAAAGACATTATGTTTTAGAGCAGTCTCTGCTTTATCGTAGGACTACAAAGAAGGTACAGAGAGTGGCTGCATGACCCTTTTTCACAAACATGACATACCGAAGTGCTGTGTGCTGCTCTGAATGAACCTCCATTGGCTCATCAGAGTCTTTGAAAGCCAAATTGTGTGAGTTTGAACAAGCCTAAACTGCTACATATATACCATGATAGTTTCACATTCACTATTTTTATTTTTATTGTCCTAAAGATCTTATGTAACAGCTACTCATCTTTCCCTTCTAATTCTTAAAATACAGAATGTTCTTTGTTCAGTTTGTATTCCAGAGCCATAAGTTGGATTATATAGTATATAAACTGTCCTGAGTGGTTTATCACACTTAGGGATATACTTTATTTACTTATTTTTTTCATTGTCTTTTCATCTCTTGATAGACGAATCAGAATGACTCAGCTCTGCCTAGGGTACTCAGGAAATACGCTCTGCCCTGTTAAACATTGTAAAATTCTGCTAAGTGCTGTTGAGAATGTTAGTTTTCTGTTGAGCTCTCTTTAAGTTTTAATTACAGGTATTTTTTAATGTGCATGGGAACAAATACAGAGACCCACAGCTGGACAATGTACAGAGAGTTAGAGGCCGTGGAACACTCATTCCTAAATTGGATGTCTCCATCAAATCCCTCCCCTTGGATAACAGGGAACACTGTGGAAGAGGAGATGGAAAGAGTGGAAGAGCCAAATGGGATGGAGGTTACCAGCAAAATAAGACCTTCTCTACACAGCAGAGTCAATACTCATGTTTGTATGGGTCTAAGCCAGATGGGGTCCCAGAGCTGAGAGGGCAATAGAAAGAAGCCCACATCCCTAACCCAGAACTGTATCCAACTGATAACTGCTCACAGAATCTATCTAGCTGGGTATACAAACCACTTGTAAGACCAGATGAAAAGCAAATAAACTCAGTGGCTCTTTTAGAGGGACTTCGTCTCATAATGCTTTGTCGGGGCTTTTTTCTCTCTCATAGATCCTTTTATATATATTATGACTACTGGTTTTGTGTTTTTATGGGGTTCCCATATGTCTCTCTTTTATGTATATTTCTTGAGCTATTTCTTTGTCTCTTTTTCTTCTGTTTTGTTATATTCTAGTTTGTTTTGTGTATTATTGTTATTATTTTCTAATACATGTCTGTTTGTATCATAATGAGAGATGAACAGAAAAGGTATGATTTGGGGAGGAGAAGAAATACAGGAAATTCTGGGGGAAGTTGAGAGAGATTATAATCAGAACATACTGTATAGGAAATCTATTTGCAATAAAGTAAATAAATATTTTATAATGTGATTTTTGTGTGTGTGTGAATAAGCCAACATTTTTTTAAAAAAGGATATTCATGATTTTCATGGCTCCATAAACCATTCCCTTCTTTTGAATAACCTGGAGACAGGAATTTTCAGCCAATAATGCTCTTTCATTAGCAATGGCTTTTATGGCATCCCAGCTGTTATGGACATTTTATAAACCCTCAGATAACACTTTGGCTTAAAGACCACCCCAGCTATAGCATGATTGAATTCCTAGGATTCTTTATATAAGGTCCCATTGTAGCAGGTAACCTACAATCAAGACAATCCACAGTGAGCTTTAGATGACTGTAAAGCCTTGTCAGTCACATCACTCAAGATGAAAAGGACAGAATCTACTTATTAATACAGTGAGATGTGTCTGAGTGGTAGACTGAAATTATGTCCATTGGTTGGTATACATACAATGTATGTATACCACTTCCAACCCATGGTGACCCCTCCCTCAAAGCTTATATAATGAGGCTGTTAAACTCTGTCTGGGAGTGAGCCAGGAAAGATCCTCCTGGGCTGACCCCTGGTATTTTAACATCTGGCTGAACAAAAGACTTCTGTGAAGTGGTACTTTCTTTGCTGCCTTGTGAGTTTTATCATAAATGGAGCAGGCTGCTTGGTGACAAGAAGAAAGGAAGGATCAGAGGTTAGCCGTGGCTGCAAAAGGGAAGCCAAAGAGGTGCTGAATGGCCAGTGCCTGAAGCAGCCAGAAGCAAATGCAACAGAGGTGACTGAGACAGTGGAAGTACAGAAAAGGTGAGAAGTCAGCGAGCCAAGAATAGTGAATGTAGAAGGCGGTGGGCAAAAGATTGCAGGCTCCTGCCTAAGCACTGCCAGGGTTTAAATAAAGGCAGAGGGTTCTGGCTTCCAAAGCTTAGAAGCTGTAATGCGAGCTGGCACTGAAAGCTGCTGACTGCTGTAGATGATAGCTGCTACTAAGCGCCAAGAGCTGAGACTCTGGCACTAAGTAACCAGAACCATAAACTCCAATGTTGGTGCCCAGCATATAAGGTTGGGAACATAAGTCTCCACTTCTCAAGGCTTGGAGCTATTAGTTTCTGTCTGAGTAGACAGCTTGGCCTGGAAATCTTTGGCATGAAAGGATCCATGACTACCACTGTTAGAAATAACTATTCTTTATGTATTTCTGATTTATACCAAAAATAAACCAGCAGGACTCCAGTCAGATTCTTAGTAACACTGGTAGCTCATTTCATTGTAGCACTGACCATATGCTATCATCTGGTTGTACTATTATTTAATCTACCTCTTGACCTACAAAAGAATATCTTGATTGCTCTCAACTTTTAGCAATACTAAATAAAATTTATATGTACATCCATGTGCCTCATGTTGTCTGGGCATACGTCAACAACTCATTTGGCTAAATACTAAGGAACAAGATTGCTGCGTATTTTTGTCAATGTGTGTTTAGTGTTATAAAAGTCCTGATGGCATCCTCAAAAGTGGTTGGACCATTTTACATCCCCATCAGCACGACTGAGATTTCCTGGTGCTCCACATGCTTGCCAACAGCTGCTGAGTAAGATTGGCAGCTCCCTTGGGGGTTCTATTACCAGAAAAGTCACTGATGATGAGCAAGACTGTGGCTTAGGGGGAAATAAACAGAGAATTTGCAGTGGAAAAGGTTAACGATGAGTATCAATTGCCTTCCGACGACTAACCGCAGCAGCAGGGGCCATAATTTGCTTCACTAGTCTTCTTCCACTAGTTTGCCTTGTGACAATAAATGCCCACAGAAATCCCGAAGGAGCAGTTTCTTGAACATACATGACAAAGTGGCTCTGAGCACAGACAAGGGAGAATTCTTACCAATAAAAATCTGAGCTGCTTGGATCTTCTATCACAGGGGGATTTGCTCTCAGTTAGAGCGACTTTACTACTTTATTTACACACATTTTGTGGATCAATAGTAGCATGACAACATTGCTTCAACGCCTGTTATTCTTTTGGCAAAGCAATTGGAACACAATTTCATATTTTATCCAGAAATTTAGATATTCATATTTATAAAGTATCCATATTTACATTCCTTTCTTTTCTGCTTTTTTGCCTCTTCCTGAAGTTGATACAATCAATTACATAATAAATGGATTTTTAAAAAGATTTTGTGTTTTGAAAATGTTGGTATCCATATTGTAGCATTCTCTTAGTCTTTTAAAGATTTACAGTTTCTTTAATATATACCAATAGTTCACATTTTCTGATTAAACATGGCATATCTTGGATATTCTTTAAGAAATTATGTGTATTCCAAATTCATGAAGAAATTCTCTTATGAAATTTCTAAGGACATATTGTCTTGTAATTCAGTATTCCATATTCCTTTTACAAAATATCTGGAGTTTATATTCTGGGAAGATTTTGAAATAGGGGTAACTTTTAAATCCCTTTGGTCTACCACCATTAAAAAGTTCATTCCTTCCTCTTCACATTACTTTGTGAATGTGAATTCAAACAAAAAACGTTGAAGTAGATGATAGAGCACTGTTTTCTTGCTCAAACCTCATGTCAATACACTGTCGGCATTATTTTAACATTATTGCCTATGTATTTTAAATATACTTTTCCTATTCAAGCTCATTTTTATTCTATTGCATTTACTTGTAAAATTATTGTCTTGTTATTACTACAAATAAATTATAATGACATCTTCTGAGTGAGAAACACTGTATAAAATAGATTGTAGACAATTGATATATGCATAGGTAAATATAGATAATAGGTCATTTAATTCTCTAATATTATAATTGTTAATATAATTAAAGATGCAAATTTTCATTAGTTAAAACAACACCTGATGAACAAATCTCCCTAAGCAAAAGGAAGGTCCATTGATCAAATAGCTACCCCAATGGTGAGCCAGATCAATAGACCTCATCCAAATGAAATTTTTAAACAAATGCCCCCACCCTAGTTTCATATTTCAGTTACTCACACTCCACTTGCACCAGTTGCCAAAATATTAACTAAGCATGATTAATATTTCATCTTTTCAAATATTCAAATAATTAATAATTTATCTCATAGCTTGCTGCTAATATTGTGTGGGTGTTTTGTGTATATTCATGTTTTATTAAGAGAAAGAGAGAGGAACATTGACAAAAAGAGTGAATTTTGTTTAATGTTCAGCCTTAATCATTCTGCTAATGAAAAATATGGTAATTACAAAATTATACCCCTCACAGTTCACACTCAAATCCACATCTTGTAACTTTGTAGTCAAAGTATAATGTAAAAGCTACTGTAGAATATATCATCAAACTCCAAAGCAAGAATGACAAATTATCAAATATCATAAATGTAAATTGAATGTAAAGATAACATAGAACACTGATGGAAATCAGCACTAAGAAAGTTAATGCAGGCCTACTTGTAAGAAGATATCTAAAATTCTCAGAGAGAGAGAGAAAGTCAACCTTTGGTCTGTTAGAAGAAAGTATGCAATGAGCCTGAGAAGTAGAGGACACACGTCAGTGTAATCTCTGATTCATCCAAAGGAAACTTAAAACCATGATATTAGTGCAGAAAGTGGTCTATTCATTTAATGTTGACCACTTGGGTAGAAAACAATTACCTGAAAATATTTTACTGTGTACAATTTGAATCAATCATAAGAATGGAAATAAAATACACACTATCTAAGAAATTGAAAATAGAAACAAGAGCAATTATATTCATTTCCAAATAAACATGAAACAGCTCTGTTGAGAAATATAGTACAGATATTGAAGACATTAAAAATGCCTCTGACTCCTGCTAAATAATAAGCAAAGAGAGGTGGATGGATTAATAATTTGAAAAAAAAACCTTTTTATGCAATATCTAAAAATAATAAACTGAGTAATTATAAGGTGATGTTTTCTAATTATTAAAAATTAGTGAAAATGAGATTATAGAAAAATTGAATGCACAACAGAAGGCCTATTATGTAGCACAAAGTGTTAGATACTGAAGAATAATTTTGTGGCTAGGTTACAAGATTGAAAAAAATCCCTGCTCCTGCTGGGTTATTATGAGAAGAAAAATATATAAATAAAAAGAACCCCAAAATACATGTAGTCTACATTATAGCCTAAGTCACAATTGAAAAAACAAGAAAAATTAAGACAATAAAAGTAAAGTACTTTAGAAATGTGGTTAATCTGCTCGGGGTGTTCAAATGTGTTTTGTTGACTTCAGAGTCCCAGTTCCCTGTTGTAAGGGAAAACTGACTTGAAGAATAAGCATCTGCTTCTTTCTCCATCCAGTCTGAACTAATTTTTGGCAACTCTCTTTCTGGAATTGCACACATGTGGAAATCCTTTCAACTCCATAAACGTCTGATTTACAGAACCTCTGTCTGGATTCTAGCACATGCAGGCTTTGCTTGTTGTGACTTCAGCTTGTTTCTTACACACTTTTCAGGTGGCTGCTGTTTATTCCTTTTCAAGCCATCTGAAGAAACTCATGTGGAATCCTCAAAATTCTGCAGCCTTACATCTTCTTATGGTACTAATACTTTGACATCAATAATCTTCATTTGAAGACAGATACTGCCATTCGTTGTCCCTTTCTTTGCATGTACCTCAAACAGGGACGGAACAGCCAAGAAGTTGACCATATCAGTTCAACAGATGTTCATAGATCTTGAGATTTAAAGAACATGTGTGATTGGGGATGGGGAGAGGGCCCAGTGTTTGCAGAGGACCTGAGATCTGTCTTAGCGCCTACAAGGGGAGGTTGCTCACAACCACCTGTAACTCTAGCTCCAGGAAATTCCGTATTTCTGCCTTCCTCAGGCATCTGCATTAGCATTCATAATGTGTATACACACACAGAGAGAAAGAGAGAGAGAGAGAGAGAGAGAGAAAGAGAGAGAAAGAGAGACAGACAGATACATAGAGAGGAAGGGAGGGAAGAAAGGAGAGAGAGAGGCAGAGAGACATATAGAAACACATATACATAATTAAAATAATTAAAATAAATACTATTCAAACTTAAAATCACATAGCCAAATTACCTTCAAAGGTGCTTCATCATGAATCCATAATTGTATAAAAATCTGCACATGATTAACAAGAAATTTAGAAATATTAAAGTTTTGCTAAATATCTACTTTAATTATGCAGTTAAAATGGAATAAATGGTATTCATAGATATGAACATTTATTTTTCTACAAACTGGAAGATGAAACTTCTTTTTCATCTCATTTTTAATTAAAATATACTTGATAGTTTTTTCTTCCTATTTTTTCTTTTGCCTACAAATTAAAAAAATATGGAAAAAGTGTTACATGTGAATGATGAATGTGTCTAAGTTTTAAATATTATTATTGCTATGGACCTTAAATGAACTTATCATATTTTTTCTGAATCATGATTGAAGATGGTGGGCTATGTGAAAAGGATACCTGTGGTCAACTTCATGGTAACATTCACACATAGTGATTATAGATGCTCATCTCTAAAAATTGCAGGGACAAAATTCTCACATAACAATTTAAAAACATCAATTCCACTATGTAAACACACATAAAATTAGTACTCTTAAAAATATTAATCATTTATTTGACCTAAAACTGACATATAGGTTGATTAGTTTTAATGTGTTTTAAAAACATTTTTAAAATTTTCTGTGTTCTTTAAGGAATTTCTGGGGAGAATAATTGATAAATGAAAATAAGAAGTATTAATTACATAATGAACCCATTTGAGAAACAAGCTTCTACTTCAGGAGGGTTGTCCAAAGCATAAATTCATAAGAACTGAATTTAGTTTGTGTCAATGAAGGGCAGTAGTCTCACAGGAGTTTAATGAAGAAATGGACTGCAGGGATTGCTGAAAGATATCTTAGATCCATTTAACCACATGTAGGGTAGGAAGCAATTCTGTGCTTTCTGCCAAGGGGCTTATCAGTTAGTTTTTATACTTAATGTGTTGAGAAGGCTGGGAGAGCTCAGAAGCTATGGATACATTTCCATCCCATTTTCACTTCAAATTTTAACATCTGTTTCAAAACATCCTAGTGTCTTAAAATCCTCCTTGGGAATATGACCTCAGAGAGGTTCAGGTCAGTACAGATTCACCTCACTGAATTCATTGCAGTTCTTTCCTCATCTTTTCCAGTTTTCTAAGGTTTATGCTCCACTGCCCATGCCTCCATATCTTTCACACTTCACATCAAAACTTTCAGCAAAAATCATAAGCCACATAGTGAACATAAAACCAGAGTGTAAACACTCTGTGCAGTCTCATGGCTACTACCTGGCTCCAAGCCTAATCATTCCTCCTGTATTATGATATTATCCTATGAGCAGTTATCCTAGTTTATTCTTTTTTTATAGACTCTGCTCAAGGCCACAGGTCATTCAATCCTTTTCAAAATTCCCTGATCATATCTCTCTGACAACTCCTCGCTTCGCTGAAAAGGAAAGTCAAAAATCTCAAAATGGTCACGTATATTATATTTAAGAATTAAATCTTCATGACACCACTGTCCTCACCCCTAGTACTCTCTTTCTTGCTTCTTCTGGCTGTTATTATGGGCTTTTCTCCAGCTGTGATTGCACCTTAGGACCAATTCCTCAGAAATTCTTCTTATTCACATAGTCAACTCTTATCTTCTTTCAGATCTTCATTTGGAATTTTTGTTATTAAATAATTCTTGACTATATTGGATTCTTATTCTCCTTTCTACACTTTTTAACCTTTATTACATTTTCTTATATTTTCTCATCCCCTCCTTTATCTGTCCTTTTTCCCCTTCCCCTACTATTTCCCTCCAATCTCTCCCATGCCTACAGTGCTCCCTCTCTTCTTCTCTCCAACCCTTCCTTTCTCTTTTTCTTTCATTCCTCTTGATCTCTCTTCTTCTCTTGGTCTATAGTCCTCATCCAATTGATTGATTAAGTTCAATAAACAGCTGACTGTATCTTGCCAACTGTACCATATACTCAGGAAAGTGTTTTGGTTGTAGTGATTACTATATTCTATATTCTTCATGTCTAGAAAGAGTTATGACTACCAACAAACACTGAAATTGAGAAATGTGGTAGAAGGGGTTGTTTATTGCCTTCTTACGTTGTACGCGTGGTTAGGAGATTAGCTCTATTTAAGTTCACTTCTTTGCAGTCATGGAGTATTAGTGAATTTCAGTTATTTGGGCACCATTTTCCTATTTGTAAAATGAAAATGTGGTCAATCAAGTTCTCTCAAGTTACACAGTCCAGTATCCTTTATTTCAAGTGGAATCCATTTCTTTGGGTTGCTCTTACAGTCTAGACTACTTCTTTGGGTTGCTCTTATAGTTTCATTTTGAAAGATAGTTGCTGATACTGAGAGAAAATAGTGGTTATTTTTGCTACAATTGATAGTATTTTTGCAGGAAATTATTTGATTGATGAAGGGGAATTATAAGATACTATTTACCTTTGAAGGGTTCTTAATCTATACAGTAAATCACCACAGAATTAGGCAAGAGTACGCTTTGCTCCTATGTTGCAAGTTTGTTATGTTCTGTAAAAATTTGTTGAAATCTTGTAAAATAATCTCTCAATATCCAACATCATTTCTGGGTCTCCTTCAGGCCTTGAAAAATATTTATCCTGTCTAATTTTAAAGGAGAATTCTAAAATTTTCTGACTACTTTAGAATACTTGAAAATTAACTTAAACAAAAGTAAACTGCATCATAGATAAGCAACCTAAGGAGTACACTTCAGATACATTACATAAATGATTTTACGTGTAAATCAGCAGAGTTCATCTCATAAATATTGAAAACTAGAAAAATTTCAATAGTTGTTTATTTAAGAAAGATATTTTTAATGTTCTTAAGTAGTTGAACAATGTAACTGGAAAGCGTTAAGATTATGATTATATGTTGTTGGAGTAGATCCTCTTATCATGAGTTTAACTCATGATAACGGAGTATTCGTTATGTGAAAAAAATCCTTTGAAACCACTTAGGGAAATCAAAATTGGTAGGATTTTCAGTATGATTTAGAAGCATGGATAAATGCTATTGATTTTGGTAAAATAGAAAGAATTATGCATCACACAATAAAACAATATAAGGGAGTAAAATAAAATTCCGGTAATAAGCACAGAGAGTGATAGAATAAATATTTCAGACAGGTCTTTTAGAATAATACTTTGCTCCCCAGGTAGAGAACTGAAAATGGTGGGACTTGATGAGGAATATGCTCTTTCAGTAGGAGGAGAAGGATCAAGATACTTAGTATGCATGAATAATTCTGAATAATTTGGTAATATAACAGAATGAAGTTATCCAGTAGAGATAGAATTGAAAACAATGAAGCAGACTAATCCAAGGAGGCTTGCGCTTTTGCCTAGCTACATCTATCTGGATCGAAACTTTTAGAAGATTTTGACCCACTTCCTCCTGTCTGAGGGCTCTCTCTGGTGGCTAAATCCTGCTCTATAAGTAAGAGTGAGAGACTATAAATGACCACCGGGAGCTATCTTGTTCTAATGACTAGCGTGTTTGGTGTATTAATACTCTAGCTCATCACCCTTTGGCTAGATAAGTGTAACACACATGTTCTACACTGATTCCCTGAACTCCCCAGGATGAAGTTGCAGTTATAATGTGGCAGTGGGCTTAATAAGGCAATCTTATTTGCCTATGCTATTCCTTAGCCTCACATTTCTCAACCCTGAACTAAGCAGACTTCCAGAGGCTCAGCTTGCAGAATGCAAATAAGAAACATAAATTTAATTGGAAAAGTCATTTTATCTAAGAACCAAAGAGATCTATCATATCCTATACGAACAGTATGTATAAACGTCTTGGTTTCTTCTCATACTTCTCTGGCAAGATACACAGGGTAAATAATACAATGTATAATAATATAACATGAAAGTTGAACAATTCTGCATTACCTATGAGATTTTCTCTGTATTTCAACTTTTCTGTGTAGTTAGAACCAAATAATGATAGTAAAATATCTATAGTGCTAGGAGTCAGGGTGAGCCTCTGCAATTCCTGTGTTCATGTATGAATTTCACACACTTTTATGAGAACTCTCCTTCTTCGTTGTTGAATTTAGAGTAAGAAACTGCCCAACATGATTTGCAAGGATTAAATTATTTTCTTTTAACATGTATTATTTAGTGATAAAACCATCAAAACCTCAGGAAAAATTAGGAAGATAGGTCTCCATATCAGAAAATAAAATTATCAAGTGCAACATCATATATTTTCTTAAGTGTAGATCTGGATTTGAATTTTTCAATTATTTCAGCACAGAAAAAATGCTTCCCACTTTATAATAGAGTCACATACATTTTGGCTTTGCTTCTGGGAAAGAATATAAATGGCTGTGAACCTTGTGATTGGACTGAATCTCTGGAGAGCTGTGTTCTCAATATGGGTCATGCCACCACTCTAGACAACCTTTCAGAAATCTCCAAGAAGGTATTTGTTGGTGCAAAATAAACATGTGACTGAAATTTGTGTTCTTCTGTCCTAAGGAAAAGTTTTTTACCTGTATTGATTTTCTTTCCAATTTCTGGGGATATCTTATGGTTTACTTAAGGAGTTGATCATCACCTCCTATTTAAATATTAACTTCAATTTTAATACACTTTTAGAAAATATTAAATGAAAACAATAGGAAATGCAAATAAGAACTGTCAAAATTATTATTTAATGTTATTATTAACAGTAGCTGTTATTTTACAATATTATAATGAGCCAAAGCATATAATATGAACGTTACTTTCAAATGTTCACCATTTAAAATTGCAGTTTTATTTCAGATTGTGAGTACTATCTATATTGTAACTATTTCCTATAATGTTTTCAATTATTAGTTTTCTGTACCTCTTACTTTATTTTTAACTTAAGAACAATTAAAATCCATTGTATTCATTTGTTTGTTTGTTTTACTGTTCTAGATTCTGGATTGATTTCAGATGCCTGTGGGAATTCAAGTCAGGAAATTTGAGTTGGGCTGTACTTGCATGATGACTCTGCCTAATCACTAAGGTCCTTCCCATTAAGGTAATATTTCTTATGTTCTTTCCTTTATACGGCCCCTACCTTATGCTGACATGTTATTACTGCTTCGTATATAATCAGCATTCCTCTGCTTTTGCCATGCACAGATTGGACTGCCCCATTTATACATATTTGCAACATTTCTTTTCCTAATATCATTATTTTTCAGTGGGATTTGCACCTATTATTACTTATTGGACAGCATACATATGAACAAATATATGGTCACATTATTTCAATGTGGTCATGTCTTCATATGTCTGCATTAGTATGTGAATAATTGATGTAAAATTAAATTCTATCTTCTTATACTAGATAACTGTAAGCATTGATATTATATTTTAAATTATATGTTCAAATTGCTATATTGTCTATGAGTTGAATTTTATGAAAATAAAATTATAATTAACACAGTATATGTTTTTAATAATCAATATCTAATTGGAAGGTTTGAAATCACTGATATAAACTGTTTATGAATTTATTTTTAGCTAAACAAACATTTGTATGGATGATACAATGTTTTTTTTTAAAAATACAGTTTCTCTGATAATGAGAATATAGTCTAATTTTAGAAGTTGTATTTAGATATAATAGCTAAATCTTACAACATGTTACACTTTTAGGCATTTTCAATTTTTAAGTAAGAACACGCCTGCTCTTTGAGAATGTCACAGCATAATGCTTTCCATTCCCAGCCATATTGGCCAAGTCCATATTACAGAATGTGTGACAACTTTAGCTATAATGTAAGATATAAATAAGGTTGCTCATTAACCTGCTTGTGTCATACTGTTTCTTTGGTATTCCTAAAATAGAGGAAAAAATTACCATCCTACCAGGTAGTAGACATGTTACAGAAAATATATGTAAGAATTAACTAAGCTATCTTTCAAGTTTTCTTCTATGATAGATAATAAATATTATCTAATGAATACATTCTGGCCAGGAACTTTACATGTGATGTCTGTCTTCATTCAACAACTTCATCCATGGGTAGAAGAAAACTATAAACCATGGCTAGTAATTCTGTAGAGAATCCCTTGTGGCTAGCCCAATTTGTACAGGGTCTATGTATTCATGATCAAAACAGGTTGTATGTAAAATAATTCTAAATACTGCCACAAAATTTGCAGATGTCAAATAAAATGCAATAAGCTGTTTTAAAATCTGGCCTTATGGCTTTGAAATCTCATAAAATGACTCAAAAAGAAACTCCCCTCCTTTTTCTCCTATTTGAGATATATTTATGAATATATAACTTTCGATTTCACTTTTTGTAGTTACAACCAATTGCTACATTTGCTATGTTGGTATTTGAGCTGTGTTCATTTCATTATGTTACCAGTAAGTTATTCTGCCAATATTTTAAAAATATTTTTCTAACTTCCAAATAATTATTGAAACATATCTTATTAAAATCTCTCTTAAATACCCCTTAGTCCAAACTTGTTACACTTGCTGATTATTCCACATTTATGAAAATATGGCACTTGAATCACTGGTCATGTTGTTCTACCTTATCTATAGTCTTAAAAGATATGTTGCCTCTATTAATAAAACCTCTTCTGTGCCATAAGTTTGTACAAGCCAGTTTGCATATGCTTTTACAAAACTCTAAAATATTTTACAAATTTTTATTATTTATAAGATAAGGGGAGAATAACTCCCTGTTACATATGACATGCATAAATCACAAATGGATTTTTCTAGTTAATATCTAGAAACCTACTTATTATATATCTTCAATCATGTATTATAAGTGATTAATGTTTATTAATCATTGTATTTTTCACACTTTTACTCACTTTTTCATTTTCACTTAAAATGTATACTTATAATACACACACACCTACAGAAGACTTCAGATTATTTAGTCAACCATTATTTTGTACATTGCCATTCTATATTTTTAGTGTTAACTGTTACACACTGAATATTTGCATAAAAGTCTTTCCTTTTAATGGTTAGGAGCCTTCATAGATTATTCCATTTTTATATTTTTCATTTTCTGTCAGACATGGGATTCAACATAAAAGGAAATTTAATGAAATGGGGACAATACAGTTTCATCAGTTATGCTAAAGAATGGACTTATTTTTTTTTCATTTCACAATGTCTCAGGAACATGAAGATTTGTAGATGAGGAGACACTGTAGCAACAAAAGTCATATAAAACTATTAAATTGTCTACAAGCATTATGTTAGTTTTATCTAAAACTTTATCTTACTACATTTATAAGTACATTATCTCATCTTTACAGGAAAGAAGCCAAGAGGAAGAATAGCAATGGAGTTTAAAGGAGGAGTCGAATGTTTTCTTGGCACTGATGGTTTTCTTAAGGACACGGTGCTTTTAAGGGAAAGCTGGGAAATTCCTATGCTCATCCATAAAGCCAGTCTTCTGAAGAGGTGTGGTGGTTGTAGTTACGTCAAATATAGCATATTAAGAGATGGCTAAACGATTTCTAAGCACACATCTGGATATATCAGAGAGGTGTTTTCAGATATTGTTTGCATATGAGTCACTGAATTGAAAAGGACAAAACCACTACAGGTGTAAAACGGGAAAAACAGAAATGCAGAATAAAAAGTGTAGGAAGAGATAAGACCCCAGAGCTAGGCAAGCCACTATTTCTTCTTGCCTGATTTGCCATTGCTATGGCCACAAGGCCCAGCATTTCACTCTTGAAAACTGAATTACACAAGGAATTCAACAGGACACTTTTAGCTCTTCAGTCAGAGTTCACAGCAATATCATTGCTCATCTGTTCGGAGGTGTCCAGATTCTTAGACAAAAAGGTACTGAATTCTTAGGTCTGTAGTTTATATAGTCATTGTTGGAGTTTTCAGTCTTTCTTGTTTTGAATTAACTCAATAAATGCATTTATATATAAATACCTACATAAATATATGTCTAAAATACATCTTCTGGTCTACTCGAGCATTTGCAAAGACCATATGCACCAAATACACAGATTGCAGTTATGTTTATATATACATATACATGTTTGTAACCATAAAAAAATAAGAATTTATATTAAAATACCAAACTCAAAAGATATAACTAAGATTCTTGATAGGTAAACTAATTCAAATCATACCTTTTCTACAATCTGCTTAGAGAAGTTGTTCTATTGTATTTCATGAGAGCTTGCTTGATGATCCAGATTAATCTTCATGGGAGAGGTCAGGAAACACAAGCATCAGTATTGACCAGGAAGGAAAATATAATAATGAGTAAACAGGCATGCAAATGTAACAAAGAGAATTATTTTAAAACTTAAAAAAGTACCCAGCATATACTTATGATGGGAATTTTTCCAAGAAATTGAAAATATACTGAAATTATCTTTGACTGGAAATAGGAGACATATTGTCATATTAAAGTATTTATATGAGTATTTTCCAGGGGATGATGTGTGGATATTTGCTAATTGTACAAATATACTGTCACTAAGAAGGTAAGTTCTAAGACAAACTCTCTAGGAAACCAAGGGCCTGACCAACCTATTTGATTGAGATAGAGAATATGAAGGCAAAGAGAAGAGGAAGCTAAAGGAGGTGGTGAGAGTGCCTGACATATTCAGACCACCTCACCACTCTCTTGATTGGATTTGAGGCTTTCTTCACAGGCAAGAATTTCTAATGCTGATACATAACAATTGCAGATTCTCAGCCATAGATAGATCATCCATGGAAACCCCTCCTCCCTGAAAGGTCCAGGGAGTATCACAGAAGAAGTGGCAGAAGAATGTGACATCTGGATGGTGGGGAAGAGAGCTTTGAAAGGATGATCTCTTGACATGACATGACATGACATGGTTGTCACAAACAGATTAATGGTTGGGATAATTAGGCACACAAAACCTCCTTGATATCAAGAGAGTTAACAATTCCACCATGATTAAAGAAGGGGATTCTAAAGCACTATCTGCAGTTGAGCAATTAATGGCAGTTGATGGTTGCTGAAGGAAAGTTAGTTTATTTCGATAGGGTACAGACATTAGTGGGTTTTTTTGTTTGAATGGACAGTTCCATGTAGTCAGAAAATTTCCTGCTGGCCATTGGGACAAATCTCTCCCACTGTGTCCAAGTAGACACACAGAGGCTTATATTAATTAAAACTGCTTGGCCATTAGCTCAGGCCTATCACTGACTATATCTTACACTTAAACTCAGCCAGTTTCTTTTAATCTATGTTGCTACATGTTCTGTGGCTTTATCTCTATGATATAACATTCTGCTCTCTGGATGGTGGAGTGGTGTCTCCTGACTTAGCCTTCCTCTTCCCAGAATTCTCCTTGCCTGCTTATCCTGCCTATAATTCCTGCCTGGCTACTGGCCAATCAGCATTTTATCTATCAACCAATCAGAGTAACACATATTCATGACATATAGAACACCCCACAGCACCTCAGTTGTTAGAGCATGAGACTCTTAATCTCAGGGTCATGAGTATGAGCTCACATTGGGTGCCATTTTTAGCTGAAAGTTTTCCTGGTCCTTTCTGGCTCCTGTGGTCCCATGGTCTGCAGCCACTCAGACCCATGTAAACACACAGAGGTTTATATTAATTAAAACTGCTTAGCCATTAGCTCAGACCTGCCACTGACTAGCTCTTACATTTGAACTTAGCCCATTTCTGTTAATTCATATGTCTCTACATGTTCCATGGCTTTACCTATGTGACATTACTTGCTCCTCCCTGGATGGCAGACTGGCATCTCCTGACTCAGCCTTCCTCTTCCCAGAATTCTCCTTGTCTGCTTATCCCGCCTATATTTCTTGTCTGACTACTGGCCAATTAGCATTGTATTTATCAACCAATCAGAGGAACACATATTCACAGCATACAGAACATCCCACAGCAGTTCCAGATATATTTGCATACAGCAGCAGAAATGGACTTATTTGGCTATAAAAGAAAGATTTGGGGCTGGATGGGGAATGGTAGCAATGTCAGAGATCATTGCAGAAGAATGGGTGGAATGATTGTAAGACCTAGAGGATCAGGGAGTTTGCTGTGAGAATGTGTCTCTTAGAAATCTCAGATGTTCCAGAGAAGCCACACCCATAAAGTCTCAATAATATGACTGCCTAAACATGAAAATAGGACCTGAATAAGGAAGACACCAGTAGACATATAACATGGAAAGAAAAACTGAGGAATTCTCAGAGGTGTATAAACACTCTTTCCAAAATAGGAGTACAGCAGTTTATTATCCAAGGCTACCAAATAGTCAGCCTTCAAAAGATATAAGATATACAATTAACATTGGATGGGATGAGAAAGTTGTTTTAATACATTTTGGAATATAATCACATACACACACATACACACACACACACAAACACACACACACACACACACACACACACACACACACACAAGCACACACACACAAAAAAACAAGAGTTAAAGAAAAAGAAAGAGGCCATGAATTTGAAAGAGAGTAGGGGAGGGAAGGACATGGGAGGTTTTCAAGGAGAGGAGAGAAGGAGAATATCATAACTATATATAATCTTAATAATAAAAAGTATTTATTAAAAAATGACTGAGTGGTAACATTGCAGTTAACAAAATTATAGGAAATGAATAACACTGGTTTTAACGACTCCTGTTTTATAAGCCAACAGCAAATGTATACTCTGTGTCAAATATATTTATTTGTTAGTGATGTTCTAGAAATTCACAAAGATAATGTGTCATGGGAAAATTAACAGATTTGTATTCTCTATCACATATCATGCTGACTTATTTAAAATTAATACTCTATACAGCATATATTCGTAAGTGTACAGATGAATAAAAATGAAACTTTATGCATAGGTTATATAAAGGTAATCCCCAGCTGCCTTACATAGCAATTGTGTCCTCAAGGAGAAAACTAATTCATTTGAAATGAAATGTTGGCTATTAGGGAAAAAATCAGTCTGTGAAAACACTTCTTATTTAAAATACTAAAGTAAAAATCATTGTAAAAATCCTATCATTGTAGAGATACATAAGCTTTCTACAGAGTATGACTTTAGAAAATTATCAGAGCCTTTAATCAGGCCACTAACATTTATCATTTGATGTATATCTGTATTTTTTTTAAAAAAAATTCTTACTAGCTAAAGAGGTATATGCTTATCTTTCCTTCATCCACTTACAGAGGAATTTACTTGATTTTTAAATCATCCTTATGTTAATGTCTGTGGGGGGCCCAGAGAGATTTCCTAGTGAGATCTGAGCTTGCTTTACCCAGCAGAGCTGCATAAGGGGATGAATTGACCATGTGTGTGGTTACCAAGTGTTTGGAAGGGTCTGCACTTGGCGGTGCTAGGGGGAGGACATTTGCTTAGCACACACATAGCTTTTATTACAATAAAAGTAATAATGCTGGAAAATTGCACTTAAAACCTATGAACATGTTTCCTATATGCTACATGGTCTTGGCAAGTAATTGGAAGATCTACTGGTTCACAAGTTACTTGTGTTTTATAAAAAGAGTGAAGAGAAATTTGGTGGTGGTGGTGCATTTAATCTCCAGCACTCAGGAGATTGAGGCAGGGTGATTTCTGTGAGGTAGAGGCCAGCCTGGTCTACAGAGATAGTTCTAGGATAGCCAGGACTACACAGAGAAACTGTCTTGGAAAACCAAAACAAACCAAACAAAAAACAATAGTGAAGAGAAACATTCAGTGCTGATTTAACCCATATTTTTGGGCCATCTGCACTTATATTTGGCTCAGAATAAACCGCTGTCTCATTATTCAATTACAGGATAGCTGTTTTCTTTGTGATTACGTTGTTCAGTTTTCAGTCACGTGTATAACATCAAACTTTGTTCAGGGAATAAAAGACTTCTCATTTCTGCTTGATTTCTAGCTATCTTTTATAAAATGAGTAAAGGTTGCTTTGAATTGCATATAAAAACATATTTCTTCTGCCATCTTTATTTTCAAGGCCTAATTTAGGTTGTTATCTAAGGTCTTTTGTTATCTCTTCTGTGTCAGTTTTAATGGTGCATGTGTTCCAATATTCATATTATATTATATGTAGATAGTGGATATTGAATACAAGCTACCATACCATTTGAAGCAGGATTTTTATTTAAATTACACATTGAATTCATGCAAACTGCATCCATTCAGATGTATAATATATTTTCTAGTGCCTTAAATTTTAAGTCATGTAGTTCATTATGTTATGAAGTCAACATACCTTTCTGCCATGATGAACTTTATACTCATATTGTAAGTCAAAATATATCCTTTCTCTTTTGCATTGCTTCTTGTCAGGCATTTGGTGGTAGCAAAAAGCACTACTCATAATTAAATTTAATTTACATTTTTAGACATAACCTGGCCTGCTGTTTGTTTGAAATACCATTCAGTTCATTCATTCATGCATCTGTATCATATTTTATCATTACATTTTCTTAAAGATGATGACAGAGGTCACATTTTGCGTCCTGTTGATATATAAGATAAAGTATATGCCTAAACAATCTTGGACTTTTTGTGTTTTTCAGATTGTTTTCTTCTTTCATCCAACCCATGAGTGGTTTCCAACTGTATTCAGTACGGGTCTTCCTTCTTTGGGTAAACGTGTGCAAAACGACGCCCAAAGATGCATCCATAGGTGTGTCACTCTAGTTGACTGCAAACCCAGTCACAATAAAAATGAAGGGCCACAATCGCTAAACTACACGATGAAAGTGAATATGTAAATTATGTTTTTTGTGCCAAAGAATACCAAATCATGTTATTGAAATTGAACTGGAAAAATTTACACCAGATAGTTAATTGAGAAAGTCCATACTTGACAAGACAAGAGAAAAATGCATTTACAAAATAGTTATATTTATTTACTTTAGTAATGTACAATGCACATAACTTGCAAGTCATATGACAATAGGCAATGAAATTTAATTTCACTAGACTATTTTCTGAAGTTACTAAGATTTCTTGTTTTGAGGCAGTCTAGTAAAGTATCATTGGATCTGTCCTGTTTGTTAGGGCTCTTTCTTAAATATGCTACATATTTATTTTGCATGTAGCTTAACATATGTCACTGTTAAAATATGACTAGCTACATGGACTTTTGTTCATTATGACTAATTCTTTTTAAAATAAATAAAAAATGAAAATCTTGAATTGGTGTGGAGATACTTGTTCAACTTCAAAAACCAGCTGCTGTGAAATAATCAGTTGTAGATAACATATTAAATATTTTAAAATACAAGGTTTAAGAGCTATTTCTGGAAACAAGACACAATCTGATCTCAGGACATGGGTAAGTCACCTTGGTACCATGACCAAATTGGACAAAATCAAGTCGGAAGTTTCATACCTGGTAGTTATTTGTCATAGTACTGAAAAGTGTTATATGCAAGCTTCTGAGGGGAAAACCATCAATAGCCTTGTCTATTGTTAACCCTGTGAGGTACAATGATAGCTGACATGGCAATATATGCCCAACACTGTAACAGTGACATTAATATAATTAATAAAACCAACAGATTTCTCATAGTATAGTCAATTGTGGCTGAAAATACTTAAAGCATCTCACAAACCTCTTCCTGTATTTGGGTCACTGACAAAGAAGCTAAGTAAGCAGAGGTCTGTTAAACTTCGTACTTAGAGCTACAAACCCTGCTGTTAGTTGGAAACTTTGATTGAAACATGCTCTCCCTACCTTGAAAATGTTAACAATTCATTTAGGGTCAATTTCTTTCAAGCCCCAGGAAACTTAGTTCTAACTCTGTCAGTACAAAGAACTCTGGATGCAATATGGCATTATTTGTTGTTGTTGCTGACATTGTTGGTGGAAGTAAGATTAAATATCTGTCCTATGAACAGGAATTTCTTTGTGTTTTACATTGTTGAGTAAAGGTTAAGTAGGAATTTATCTCTGGGAATATTTTTTTCTGTAAAATGCAGATATATACAATAAAATGTCAACATTTATTCATGTTTCTACATTATATTTGATATATGATGTTTCTCTATAAGATTTAAAATATTTAAGTATGATAATACTTTCAGAGTAAGTATTTAGACATCACAAAACCTCTGCCAAGGATAATGTCATTATTCTGATGCAAGAATACAAATATTTACTAAGTGTATAATGTACTTTTAATGTTTCAAATTACTTAAAATTTCATATAACTAGTATACCATGACTCGAGCAACAAATATTCTTAGTTGCTTTGTGTAGTCAGAAGTAGTCTTAGAAATTTCAACATGGAAAGTATGGCAAAGACCTCTGGGAAACTGTCTATAAGCTAATAATCCAAAATACCTGTGTCCTCTGACATATATATATATATATATATATATATATATATATATATATATCAACTTCTAGAAGTTAAAGGAATAAATCACCAAATAATAATATCATTGATTTAGTTAATTTAAATAGATAAATTGATCTTCCCTTAGGACACTTAAATGTACTCACCAATAGGTAAGTGTTTCACTTTGATAAAATTTGATTATGTGTTGTTGGATAATTTTGTTTTATATTTAAGCTCCTGTTAATGTGAAAATGATAGAGCAATATATATTCCAAAACTTGCCCCTGAATATTTACCTCATCATTAGCTAAGTAGTAAGTCCAGAGAAGAGACTTAAGTATGTCACTGCTCGTGAATTCTCAGTCTTATTGAAGCTTCCCCAAAAGTCCTTAAAGCAGATCCATAGCATCTTCCATGTAGGCAGGAATTACATCCAGAAATCTCACTGATCATAAAAAAAATGAGAATGGATAATTTTTTTTTTTGTGTCAGTGGGCATAAGCTAACAACAAAGGAGCAAAACTGAGGTTGTCTGTTAGACTGAGTGCCATGAAATTCTGTTTAGACACTCATTTTTTTTTTTATTTGATGAAATAAGATTGAATTGAAAATGGTTGTTGTAGCTGGAAGTTTTCCTGTGTCTCATCTGGGCCTGCAGCTCCTCAGACCCAAATAAACACACAGAAGCTTATATTATTGGCAGACCATATGGTCTGTGGGTCAGGCTTCTTGCTAACTAGTTCTTATATCTTAAATTCAGTCCATTACTATTAATCTATATATCACAACATGTTCAGTGGCTTTATCTGAATGCCATTCCATGCTGCTCCCTGGATGGCAGGATGGTGTCTCCTCTGCCTCTGCCTTTCTTCTTCCTGTGTCTCTCCTAGATTTTCCTGCCTGACTCTAATCTTCCTTGCCACAGGCCAAACAGCTTTACTTATCAACCGGTCAGAGCAACACATATTCACAGCATATAGAAAGACATCCCACAGCAGGTTATAGATGTATAAAACTGCTGTTGGGTAGTACACAGAGCAAGGAAATAAAAATGGGATAACCATAGTGTTTCATGCTTAAGTAATAGATACTGTGTTAACAATTGTTCAAACCACATAATCATAAAGTAAAATTGAACTTATTTTCTGGAGTCCAGTCAGAGATATTCATGTCATGATTGTTAATCTTAAAATGACCAAATATATAATAATCTTTAAATCAGGACTCAATTGGAAGCAAAAATAATATCCATTGTAGATATCTGGGTTGAATATGCTTTCTTCCACCTTCCTGCATCTACTTGGCATTCTTTTTACTTTGTGTTTCAGATTTCCCACAATGCCTTTACATTCAGTAGATTACAGAATGATGTATTTCTTGCATGGGCATTACCTGTCAGTCCAGTCACAGCAAAACATTTCCAAGGCTTGCCATTTTATAATTACTTCCATCAAGAAACCTCCTTCAACCTGGCAACCACGATCTCATTCTTCTTCAGCATGTCCCTATAATGTTGGTAGGTGGTGAGTATTATCCCATTTCTATAGTATGTATTATTCAGTGCAAACACAACATTCTTCATATTATGCAGCTTTTCAAGTCAGCCCTGTGAAAAGAAATTGTGTGAGAAGAAACTTTTACAAATGCATTTTCTCTTCTATGTGTTAATATGCACTTGCTCAATTTTGACACTTTTTTATTACCATTTCTTAAAATCCTATGGTTCCTATGATCCCCCTTCCATGTGTCCTTCTGCCATATAGTGGCATGGGCAATGGAAAGATGTCCCCACCTCCACTACTCGCTACATGCAGCAGGCAAAGAAGCTGGCTCAGGGTTGTGAGAGTGGGAGAATTAGCCCTGCCCCACACCAGGGGCAACACACAAGAGAGCAAGCCCTGTAAACCCTCTGGGCAGCACACTAGAGCTGATTCTGTTGTAGGGAGCTAAGGTGAGCCAGCTCTGAGGAGGAAAGCTGACCCCATCCTCCTACCTCTCCCACCACTATATGTCCCTTACAGCAATAAGGAGAGAGGGTCCTGCACCTAGCCTGGGCAAAACAGTAGAACTGGCCCTTGTGGTGTGAGTGTGGGTGAGTCATCAGCAGAGAGGGAGAACTGGCCCTATGCCTTTGCTACAGTCTACATTGAGTGAGCTAGGCGAGACAGTGATGGAGAGCTTGCCATGTTAGTGATGATGAGGGAAAGCTGGAGGGCTGATGAACCCAGCTACCACCCAGGTCCAGAACAAGGACTATGAGTTAGCCCACCTCAATATCCACCTCGTCTATGAACTATTAGAACATGTGAAAGGGATAAACATACAGATCCAAAACTGCAGGATCTCCATAACACAGGACAACAATAGCATATCTAATGGCAGCCCTAGTAACAGCCCATTATCAACAGGGTAGCAGAAGCCAGAGGCCTAGCAGCAGACCAATGAGTGATAGCAATGAATATGTTTAAGTAAAGGTGAGTTGACTGAAGGGTAAACTGTGGACTCACAAGGCCACACTACAGCTTCTATAAGATTTTTCTCCTTTTTTTTAATGTTTGTTTTGTTTTTTCTTTTAAATTTTGTTTTGTTTTGGGTGGAAGGTTTCAAGGGCAGAGAGGACAGATGCAAGGGGATGGGGAGGTAGTGAGATCTGAATGTGTGATGTGAAATCCACAAATAATCAATAAAAATTTAACAGAATTTAAAAAAATATCTTTTAAAACTATTTTAAGATTTCCACAGATAATTAAGTAGGTACTTAAACAAAACATTTATCAAACAGGCAAATCCATAATGTATGTTAAATATAGGATAAATGATAGAACAGTGCACAGCAAACGTACAGATAGAGATGGAGGATCAAAGGCAAAATATGTGTTCATATTTAAGAACACAAACCAACAGTGCATTAGTTCACAATATGCTAAGCAAATGTGAAAGTAAATATATATCAGGTCCTAAATATTTATGATATACTTGATATATAAGAAGACTAATATTATTAATCAACTTCAAACTACATAGTGATAACAGTGGTTCTGACCCCATGTGTTCTCTACACGTGAAGTTGAGAAACAGCATGCCTATTGAAAAGGCAATTTAATTTGCATGCCTGGATATGGCCAGATTGTACCGTCTTGTGTCTCTGTGATATATCCTGTATGAAGCATTGGGTGATGATACCTTCTATATGTCCTTCTTGATAGAATTTGACATCTTGCACTCATAACCTCATACATAGAGAAACTTAGGACCAGGTAGTATGGTCATATTCTTATTTTAATGGTGTTAAATATAATTTTAAATTTTCTTTTCAAACATTGCTCTTAAAAATCTCTGAGATATGGGCATTTTAATTTTACCACAAATCTGCCTTAATTTGCTTAATATAATGGTTTCCAGGCCCTTAAATTCATCCCTTTCCTACTAGGCTCATTATTTCAATGTCCTTCGCAGTTGCCCAGAGTTATTTTGTGTCACTATATATGTTCTCTTGTGTATGGACACAATATAACATTTACACATTTTTGTTCATTTTTGTGCCTATGTGGATGCTTTGAAAAAATAAAGTAGATTATAAGAGGGGTAAGATAATTACTAAGAGAGCAGGTAAAAAGATGATAATGGAATCTGTGTAACAAGAAAGGAAAGAGGAGACATAATAGACAGCAGTAGGCAAGGCTAATAGATGATAACAACGTATAATAATTTGTGTGTGTAAAAATGTCTAAATCAAATAAACTACTTTTTATACTAACCTGAAAATTCAAATTTTTTTTTATTGAGGATAGATTCTTTGCTCATACAATGCATCCTGACCACAGTTTCCTCTCCCTTCATTCCTCCAAGCCCCCTTCACCCACATCCCCTCTAACCTGTATCTACTTCCCCCTACCTCCATTTCCTTCAGAAAAGAGCAGGCCTCCAAGAAACATCAAGATACAGTATAAGGCAAAAGCTCTTGTAGCAAGGCTAGACAAGTTAACCCAATAGAAGAAGTGTACTGAGAGCAGGCAAAAGTGTCAGCAACACTCCTGCCCCCACTGTATCTTTTTTATAGCTATTTTTTCCTTTTTGTTTTAGAGGAGGTCGATTTGGGTAGGCGGAGAACTGGGGTGGATAATGGGTTGGTATATGGGAATGTGAAAATGTGATCAAAAATAGATTTAAATCCGACTATGAGCTCCTTGGAAATACTTGGCATATAATAAATTACTGAACAAGCATAGAGTACATGAGTGTAGGGGAAGAGTGGATAGCTGTGAGAATATTAAGCATTTATTGTGGCCAATTGGTCGTACAAACTGACACTCAGGCTCACTTATGAATAGTGATGAGGGGTTGCTCCTTTGATGACATTTTTAATTAAAGAAAATAAAATGTGTAAAATCTTGAAATAAGACCAAAAAGAGCTGCCTTGAAGAAGAAAAGAGATGTACAATGACCACACACAAGATGGAGATGCTGAGTTGATGAAAGATAAGTTTAAAGAGCAGAACAACCATAAAGAATGATGGAAATAACTGAATAGTTTACTGTGTTGGAAGTTCTTCCTGGTTACAGTAACAGGGGTGGTAGGTACCAGGCTTTTTCTTTTAGGCCACCAACCAGCTCCCAAATCATGACACAGAGACTTCATATTAGTCACGAATGCTTAGCCTTATCTTATGCTAGTTTCTGGCTACCTCTTATAACTTAACCTGTTTCTCTTCATCTACATTTTGCCTCAGGATGTTTCACTTTTCTTTCTTTCTGTATCGCTTACTCTCCTGCTGTCTCCATGACAGGCTGGTGGCTGCCTGGCTTCTGGCTCTGGATGTGTCCCTCTCTTTCTCCCTCATTCTCTTCTCTCTTCTTCTCCTTGTTCTTGGGCTTAGATTTCTCCTACTATTTGTTCTCTTGGCCTGCCAGCGTCACCTACCATTCTTTGCCTAGATATTTGCCATTCCACTATTTATTAGACTAATCAGGTCACTTAGGCAGGGAAGGTGAAACAAATACAACACAGCTTTACATAATTAAACAAAGGGAGCATAAACAAATGTAACACACCTTCACATAGTTAAGGTAATAGTCCACAGCACAAACAAATGTAACACATCTTTGCCTAGTTAAAGTAATATTGCACAACAGTGGTGTATCAAAGAGATAAAATGCTGAATAAAGAAAATGAACCCAAAATGCTATTTGGCAGTTAAGGTCATGATTATAATAATTATCTATTCAAAGAGTAGATGAGTAAAGGTGAAAAAGAAAACAAATCTTTAGGCAACAGTATTGAAAATTGTGGTAATTGTAATATATATATTACAATATATATACTCTGCAGTTCCTAGTTGTGTAGGGTTATACAGAAGATGTGTAATGTGTTTCCTAAATAGCTGGCTCCAATAATTGGCAACAGATTAGACTACAGGTAATGCAATAAACTCAAAGGTTTAAATACTTAAATACTCACATTCTCAATGAAATGCATCACACATCATTTTAAAAGCACATTTCACTGGGTAAGAAATAGCACAGAGCTCCAGGACAAACCCACCAAAGAGATGATGAAAAACATTGCAAGCTCCAGGAACACAATGATACCATGAGAACAGTTCAGGAATCTCCAGAGAAACCAAGGCTGCAGAGGTTTATTCACCAAATGAGACAGGGAAACAAACAAGCAAGCAAGCAAGCAAGCAAACAAACAAACAAAACATGGCTTTTGGAAATGAGATGTATTCTATCTCTGTGTAGACTACATTAAAAAACCAATTGTAGAAAGCTGTTTAAGAAAAAAAAAAACAACTTAACCTCTGAGCCATCTCTCCAGCTCTGATGGACATTGGTGGCACACACCTTTAATCCTAGCACTTGAGAGGCAGAGGCAGGTGGATCTCTGTGAATTTGAGGCCAGCCTGGGCTACAGAGTGAGTTTCATGCAAAACTACACAGAGAAACCCTGTCTCAAAAAAATCAACAAATAAATAAATAAATATTGTCCTTACATTAAAAAAGTTCTGTTTTTCCAGACAAACAAATTAATAGAAAATAGTTTTTGGTAGTTCTTTGGGGGTATTTCAAAGGCAAACAGCCAATAAATGGTCAGAGGAAAATCTTTCTTCACAAACTTCTAAATATTTTCCTTAAAAATTCTCACATAACATGAGTTCAAAGTTTTGAAATCTGGCTTCACTAAGCATGAAGAGAACAAGCTCCTGATATAGCAACCTGAAAATGCAACTAATACCCAATTACACAGGCAATAAACTACTAGCCTATAAACTCAAGAATAAAAACTGTTCTAAATAAATGCTACACAATATTATTTTGAGGTTCACATAATCCTTTTGTAACACTTGGTCTCTGCCCTTTTAGGTAAAAAAAAAGTTATAAATACTACAGGAGCATATGATGATCAGACTTTATTTACATAAATGGAAGTTCATCAAATTTAGTTGATGCATCGTAGTTTTCTAAATTCTTTTACTATTTCAAAATTATTGAAGGAAATATAAAATTATAGCTATAAGACATATTAAACTATAAAATTAAAGCAAGAATAAAAAAACTCTGGAACACATAAAAGTCAGTAAATAATCAAGCACAGCAACAAATACACAGAATATCTATAATAAAAGTGGCATTAGACTCACTGGAAGACCATGGATAAAACAAATAGCAGATAATTAACAAGAGAGGAACTATAAGACTAATGACTTATAGAAACGAAGCTGAAGATCAATAAGTATAAAAGATGTACAAGACAAAACTTTACTGAGAACACATTTCACAGATCTGAGTCTATGCATTAAAATAGCACATAATCACAAATGATGGCAATGATACAGAACCATCTGAAAACATTCTTCCACCTTGATTAAACTTCAGATTGACATAATAATTCTGAGATGAACTTGGCAAGGGAGTAGAGTTGCTAATGAAATAGTCCACAGATCAAAAACTTTCCTACTAGATTTATTCCTCACATAATTTCCCACAGAATATAAAGATAACTACAACCCAAAATTTCATAGCACATGCATTTCTAATAGAAAAAATGTTTTAAAATTCACTTGCATATCCAGGTACACATGGATAAATATAATGTTTTATAACCATAAAGTATTTATAATCAAATTTAAATTAATGTACACTAGAGATAAATAAATTATAGTTTTAAATTTTGTAGCATTAATAATATTAATGCTACAAAATTTAATATTAATAATATTAAATATCTAGACATTCAGGGAAAACACAAATCCCAAATTGGGGACAATGAAATCTTTTGCTTTATGAAGGGTAATAAAGAACCAAACTTGAGTGTAAAGTTCTACAGAAAGATTATAATTTTATACTTAAATTGCAACTGCATATTTTAAATATATATATATTTAAAACATATTTTAAATTGTTATTGTTCTATTTTCTGAGATTTAACTGATGTTTCATACTAATGGTAAGGGAACAGTGTATTCATCACATGGACAAGAGAACTGTGAAAAGGAAAATAATTGGATTTGGCAGTAAGGTGTGAGAAGAGCTGAAACATTGGCCAATGCATTAAAGGGATGCATCTGTCATACCCTGTAGCATATGGATATTTGAAGCCCAGAAGAGACATCAGAGATGGTGAACTTGCTTTACAACTTATTTAAATAAATATGCTGAGACTGAGGGGATGGATGGATGAGATTTCATTGAAAGCTTGTCCTACTGATAGGCTGAGAAGCTTCCCACAGTTTCATGATAAAGCCCAACAACTTTAATAATCAGATCATGGAACCAAGTAAATAATAATATACTATGGCTTAAATGCAGATCACAGCAAGGCATCCAGGTCTTGCCCAGGTCTCTCTTTTTTTGGGGACCATTGCTCTGTGCATCACTGAAGCATTCTGAGATATTCTTGGTTGATATTTTAAACATTCTTTAAAGAAATTTGGTTATGATGGAACAAGAGAGAAGAAGAATTTGAAGACAGCTAGAAATTATGAAGATATAGGATTTTTAAAACACTATAGAGAAATGTGAGCTTGTTAAGGAAAAAATGAGAAACTGATTCAATCCTTGGGGTGCTGGCCTTTAATCCCAGATACTTGAGAAACTAAGAGAACTGGACATGAGTTCAAGTCATTCCTGAACTACTAAATGACTTCAATGTCAGCCTGAGTAACTTAGTTTGAGCTCTAGCTCAAATTCAGAGCTAAAGAGCTAAAGAAAATGGGGTGGGTTTGTAGCACAATAGGATAATATGTCTAGCGTATATTAACACTATAGAAGTGATTGTCACAGCAGCCAAAGACACTATATTTGCTCTTTTATTGTTTGATCTAGGAACTAGCTATTGGTATATAATGTTAAAATAGCAAAACCATATGAAAATTCTGCTCCATAATTAATAATATAACAAGACTTGTAAAAGATATTCTCATTCCTAACAAATCTCAGGCACTGTGCTGGCCATATCAAATATGCAACACTGGACTTTTTAGGATCCTGCTATTATTAGTGTCCTGATAAATATAAAAGGCACTAATACAGAATGGTTTAGTAATATAAATTATACTTGAAACATGGATATCTCTGTCTCAATTTGTACCACATTGGGACTAGGGCTATTCTTTCATGATAAATGACAAAGTCGAAGCAATCCTACGTCAGTATTGAGAGGTAGATGCAGATTTGAAGATAAAAACTATTAATGTCAACAGCCTCCTTTAGAAGAGAAATTACATGCTTATTGATCAAACTGATTGGCATAAATTCCTGCATTAGTCCTCTTAGAATATTCTCGATAATACTCAACTATTGAGTGAAATTACATCATAGTGAAAATATGTGAAAATTGGTTGGCAGAAGTGGGCAGACATACAATAACATTACAATTTCTCTAACAAAGCCCATATGTAAATGTTTCTATTAATTGTATAGTTTTTTTTTTATTTATTAATTGTATAGTATATATTTTTTCCTAAAATAAGCCTTTAGATGTGGTAATATTCACGTGATTTGTGATATCTTGTCATAATTGAGTTTAGAGGACAAAGGAATTTAGAGAGAAAGGTGGTTTTGACTTACAATAAAAGTAAAAAGGAAACTAGGTGGGTTTTTTCCCTATAATGATGCCAGATGCTTTTCCTGAAGTGAATAGAGACAATGAATGTAGAGAAATAGGGACAGATCAAGGATGATGCCTAACCCAGTGAATACACTGGAGAAATAATCAAAAGTGCCATGACAGGAGATTACAATTCAAACTGAAGTGTTCAAAGCAAGCTGGGCTTCCAGGAATCTCAAATCCCCCTTGACTCTCATATTTTGACAAAAGAATAGTATGTTATTCTTAGAGAAAAAGAATTACAATCTGTGTAATTCTGTACTGATTGAGATATAGAAATTTATGGTTAGATTAAAGTAGTTTTCTGTCCCAAATAAAGCTTTTTCTCAATCAAAATAGTAACTGTGAGTGTTATATTATACCAATAGATGTGCCAAAGTGCCCAAGAACAGCCCTGGAGGCCCAATCTCTACACAAAGAAATACAGGTAACCAAGGAATGCTGAGAGCATGATAAGTCTTCCCTAGGGAAGAGCATGCCAATTGCTTATCTTATACCACCTAGTCAGCACTGAAAACATCCATATAAGTAACATTACACAAACCGAGCATACATACATACATACATACATACATACATATATATATGTATATATATATATGTATATGTGTGTGTGTGTGTATGCATTAAATAGCAATTAATTAAAATGGAGACCATGAATTTAAAGAGAGCAAGGAGGGTATATGGGAGGATTTGGAGAAAGGAAAAAAAAAGATAAAGTGTGAATATAGTATGTTCTTGAAAATAAAAAAAAAGCAAAAAATAATTTAAATTCTGGTTGAAAGATCTTCCTCAATTTCCTGAATTATCTTTCTAAATTTTTCATTTAGGTTGAAATCCCTTATTTTATTTCATATCATTATTAAATATCTACAAAATATTTTATTTTATAGATATTGAACTTCTAAAAACACATTAATATTGCTAAAGTGTATTTAAATTGTCATTTAAGGACTATAAATTACATATTTAACATATTGATTTAAATATGGATAAAATTATTTCTCAGTGACTGCATTTAGCAATGAACCTCATTCATAGTTTTGCATATAGACTATCTTAAGAAAATATATTTCTTAACTTAGCTTTGATTCATTTACTTAATGTAGTGTTGAGTCAAATTTCTAACAAAAGCATCTAAGGAAGATGGGCTTATTCAGTGCTCCAGTTGAGGCGTAAAGTCACGATGGTGGTGAAGGCACTGTGCCATGAGCTGGAGGTAGTTGGTCACATTCATTCCACAGTCAGAAAGCCTGGAGAGACATACATTTCTTATCTACCTTCACCGTTCTCTGCTTTCTGTTGTTTAGAAGCTTCCATGTCACAACAACACTTAATTTTCTTTACAAATCAGATTCTTTTTTTTCAGAGCTTTTTAAAATCTATTTTTCATGTCAGTTGATTTCTGACAATGTATTCAAGCTTGTAGAACACATGATCAATGAAGTCATATCTACTTTGTAAACGCTGTCTTTTTCCCCTATGGAAGATTGCCTATGCATTGCTGTGCTTTAGAGGGGAGCAAGTCTACCATTTCATGCCGTTTCTTTCTGTTGCCTGGTTCTTATCCCAGGTTTTATTACTTTGCACTCTCCTGTAATTTGACTTTATTATCCTATTTTCATTTGAACATTGTTAATGGCATTTAAAGAAAACTGATATTCTAACAATCTTAAAGCACTTGCTTCAGTTTCATCCTTGGAGTTTTGTTCTATGAGTACTATCAGGATGTTTGCCTATTATCCTTAACAGTATGGATAACCCAAGTATTGGGATCTCTACTAATACCTCAAGGAGTAATTGAAAACTTGGTCCTAGAAGACTGCTATCGAAAGAGTTTTTAGGTTTAGTGTTACTCTAGGATTATTTACCTCTTAGCTTTCTGATCACTCCTGCTCACACCTAACAGAGCAGCACCTTGTGAATATACTTTATACCATTAGGAAATCATTTACATGTTTCCTTTTCTCTTCCTCCTCTTCCTTCTCATTTTCCTACTCTTCATCACATTATTCTTCTTTACTCTGCTTCCTTCGTTAATACCACTATTTTTAAGAATTTCCTTTAATATTGTTTTATGAAGCAGATCTTCTGGCAACTGACTTTGCTCTCACACTCTCAGACTGAGGCCACTTTATGTAGATTTTATTTTAACATGCTGTGTGATATAATTGGCTTTTATGAATTTTACTAGTAAAACACTGTGTGTGTGTGACAAGAATGTAAGCATATAAATGACTTCATGCTTCACAGTGGTAATTGTTATGCCACTCTGGCCCAGATTGAAAGAGCCTGACATTCTATGTTATTTGATAATAGTCATTCATCTAATGATTTTACCATTGAAATAAATGGTACTGTCTTTTTATAGTTTATCTATCCCAATGCCTATTAGTAACATTAAGAAAAGATAAAAAATAAATGGAGTAGTGTTCATGGAAATTTGATTGCATGTTTTGTTGACTGAAAATAATTGCTTTCTCTGGTACTATTTGGTCAATATTGGCTATTTTCTTGACAACTTTACATCAGAATGTACTAGTTATCTTGCTTTACCTTTACTACCCTAGGCTACTGGCCACCTTATCTTTCCCTTATTTATAGAAATTAATGTCAAAACCACTTATTGTGGTCTCTTCAAATATTCTATCCAGTTCCCTTAGTGCTAAATATGTTTTGCATTTTACCCATTCCATTAGCTGTGTATCCTGCTATTTCTCAACTTCTCCATTATATTCCACAATAACAAACAGCTGTCTTTTAATATCTTGTCACTTGTCAAATGAATTGTATTTTCTTTCTTTAATGGTTCAAATTCAAGTGGAAAGTGGCATCTTACTAAAGTTGTAGCAAGACTCTACTGTTTATAAATTACTACTACATATCACATGCTAAAAGAAAATAAAAACTGAATTAGAATTTCTCTGCATTACCAGGTAATGTGGATTGTCTAGGTAATGTATATATGTGTCTAAAATAAATAATTATAAAATAAAATGGTCAATTTACTCACTTTGCTTCCAAACAAATATTTATCAATTTATGTATCATTTATTTATCTAGAATCCATATCTCATTGCTTGATAGTTACCCTAGCAAAGATAAAACAATTAATAAAATGTCTTTTCCTTCAGTAACATGTTTTTACATGGTTTATTGAAGAGAATGAATATAGATTACTTTCCCTTACAATATTAAAACAAATTGTCATGCTTGTATTGTTTTCCTGTGTCAAACAAATTGCTCTTCCTGTGTTGATTAAATTATTCCTTCCTATCTTCATATTAAATATGCTATGGGATAGACAGGATTATCTTATTAATGTTGGAGGAATTAGGTCAGGGTAAGAATGTCTAAAGCTGTTGGTCTAAAGTCCCTGAGTTCCTATGATATTTGTTTCAGTAGTCTCTGTAGATTTCCCTATTATGGTCTTGACACACACATGCCCTTGTTCATATAATCCCTCTTCCCTCTCTTTGGCTGGACTCCTGGAGCGTGGCCTGGTGCTTGGCTGTGAAACTCTCCATCTGCTTCCATCAGTTACTGGATGAAAGCATTATGATGACACTTAGGATAGTCACCAATCTGATTACCAGGGTAGGCCAATTCAGACACCCTCTCTACTATTGCAAATAGTCTAATCTGGGGTCATTCTTGTGGAATTTCTCCCTTACCCCATGTCTCCTTCTCTCAAGATATTTCTTTCTTTGTTCTCCTACTCCATTCCTCCCCTAGCTCAACCATCCTGTTCCCTCATATTCTCATGCCCCATTCCCTTCCCGCTATGCCCCCTACCTTGTCCCCAGTTTACTCATGGGGATCTCATCTATTTATCCCTCCCAAGGTGATCCATGCATCCCTCTTAGGGTCCTCCTTGTTTCCTAGTTTCTCTGGAGCTGCAGATTGTAGTTTGATTATCCTTTGCTTTACATCTAATATTCACTCATGTGTGAGTACATACAATGTTTGTCTTTCTGAGTCTGGGTTACCTCACTCAGGATGATATTTTCTAGTTCCATGTTAGGATGTTTGCTTGTATTCATAAATGTTTGTCTCTTGTGTTCTTCCTATTCTGTTTTCCACAATAATTTTCCAACCTTAGCAGGAGGAGATATGTTATGGATGTCACATTGAAAAGTTTTCTTGTGAATTTTGTTAGGAGTATTCTCTTCTTAGCTCTATAGCCCATTTTTTAATTGCACTGTTAGGTATTTTGATGTCTAGTTTCTTGAGTTCTTTATATATTCTGGAGATCAGCCCTCTGTCAGATGTTGGGTTGGTGAAGATCTTTTTTCCATTCTGTAGGCTTTCACTTTATCTTATTGACCATGTCCTTTGCTCTACAAAAGCTTCTCAGTTTCAAGAGGTCCCATTTATTAATCTCAAATGGCTGAAAAACATTTAAGGAATTGCTCAACATCCTTAGTCATCAGGAAAATGCAAATTAAAATGACTCTGAGATGCCATCTTATACCTATCAGAATGGCTAAGATCAAAAACACTGAAGACAGCTTATGTTTGAGAGGATGTGGAGCAAGGGGAACACTTCTCCATTGTTGGTGGGAATGCAAACTTGTACAGCCATTTTGGAAATCAGTATGGCAGTTTCTCAGAAAATTGGGACTCAATCTTCCTCACACCCCAGCTGGTCACAATTCTGTGAATCACAATTGTGATTGTTGTTCCTGGGCTCAGTTAGCACTCCCTAGTGTCTCACGTGATGTTTAGAGTCTATGTGAAACTTCTCATGTAGAATCTGTTTCCTGTCATGTTTTCAGCTTACTAGAAGGTGCATGGAAATGTTTGAAGTTTCTTTTCCACAGAATTATTCTGCAACAAGATTTCAGTGTGGAGTTCTGTGACACTTGATTTGAGAAGAAACAAAGAAACTCAAGATTTGTGCCTGGACTGGAGATTAGGTTTCTAGTAGGATGCTGCATAGCTGTTTTCTCTGATATTAATACCTTCCATGTTGGAGGGAAGATTAATAAGAAACAGGATGTAAAAGGAAAATAAAGTAATCAGATGTCCCAAATGGGGGCGAAACTTCCCATCCTCATTGGGAAGCTCACTAAGCTCAGGAAGTAAAGAACCTAGTGGATTCAGGAAGTCTCTGCCTCTGAACAGATTCACTAGGCTCCTCCATTCTGAAGCTTAGGAAAGCAGTAATGACTATTGAGAGACTTCTCAGACAATTGAGCTCCATAGAAAAGGCTCCACACAGTCAAGGCACTAGGAAGAAACAGATCAGTAAAGCTGCCTGGAAAAAGCAGGGGCCTGCTAAAGTGTTTGGAAGAGGAGCAAACCAATTGAGCTCCCTGGAAAGGATGCTGCAGACCATTGAACTGTTTGCAGGCTGTGTGGTGTACTATACTCCATTTTTGCCAGCCCGCATGCACAATCACCCAAGCTGAGACTGGCTTTTGATGCATCTGTCTGAGTCATTTCCACTCTGGTAAGTGACCCCTCACCTATATTCCTGGAAGTAATCCCAATAAAACCCATTGGTTCACACAGAGAGAGGGGGGGGCATACAGGGCTACTGGCAGGGCAGATCTTCAATGGTGCTGTAATCTTCAAAAACAAGTAAGATCTAGAGGCAGTACAAATTCCGAGAAGGATTTACAGAAAATATAATGATGCGTTTCTACATATGCCCTATTTCCTTTCCTAAATATTGCAGTGATCTCTTTGTTTTCTTTTACTTTGAATAACGACATCAACAAAGAGAATATTCATGTACCTTGGGATTCACTCTCTATGTTTTTTTTTAACCTTTCCTTGGGATATTTCCTATATTACACACTGTCTGCCACTAAAGCAAACTTGTTTTAGCATGCCTACTTTAAGCTGTATTAAAGCTATGATTAAATTTTATTTTGTTGGGATAATAACTCCCAAATGTGGAGGAGCTAGAATTAACATTTACATTCCCTCACTATTCCCAGAGGCAACCAATACTTTGCAATTTAATGTGAGGTGCAAGTGTCAGAAATAAAACTGCTCCTGAGCACAAAGCTGCTTAACACTAATGCTGTCTGTATTCTACTTCTGCCTTGATAGTTGATGCTTTGATGGAGCCACATCATGTACTAACTTTAACAGTTGGCCTGTAGGCACACTTACTGGATGAAAGGCTAAGAGAAGACAACTAAGTATCTTATTTGAGGATTAATCTTCGCAGTTATTGAAGTAGTAACAGTAATACAACTTAGATGCATGAGTCTGATTTAATTTAAATTATAAATTGAGAATCTCATTTTCCCTGATGAGAACTGTAACCAATAATTTAAAGAATATAAATTCCTGTATGCCAATGCTTTAAATACATTTGAAGAGCTAAGTGATGTGTATTGCTATTTTACTTATTTTGTAGTTGTAGCTAACTTTTGTCCTGTGAACACTCATCTACATTTTTAATTGAATTATAGTTGTGAACCCAAAAAGCTATTAAATTTTAAATGACATCCTAGAAAATACATATTCATTGGTTAACCCTTCAATCAGTTCTGACATGTTGCTTTAATTAAAACATTTTTTTCAAGTGTTTAAAGAAATTATATCAAAAACTTCTATGAATACCTCTATTCATTTCTACTTAGATGCAACCTTTCAATTTTAAAATATTGTATTTTATACTAAAAAATTCTATTTACATGATATAAATGTGGTGGTAGAACAGATTCTATATTAATTATCATGGAGACACTGTACATGAAAAATGAGTATAAATATTCTATCTCCAGTTAAAAATATTAAAATGATAAAAAAAGATTGGGAGAAAAATAACATAGACAATCAATTACTCTGACATTGTTAATGAAAATATAAAACAGATAAGGGTAATAAGGATATGCACATAAGAACTATGTACGTCTTTTTTTGAATTTATGTTTATAGCTAATCAAGGACATTCTAATATTCTCCTCAAACTAACTAAACTTTTGCATGTTTCTCATTATCAAGCTGTTACTCAACCTCCTTTTTTTCACGATATTTGCTTTAGGAGATGAACTAATATTAATCACCTTTCTGTTACCTTTAGGTATAAACTGGAGACCTTTTGCCATTTTATAACCCAGGAATTTGTTCTTCTTGTCTCAGGAAGTCGTCCCCTTAAGAAGTAATCAACTAAGAGAACACAACTGTAATCTGCCAATCCTTCAGGCTATGTGTAGAGTGAAAGTGTGTACAGCTCACTCGTGGACTAGCTGTGTTATCACATTGACTAAGCCCTCAGTGACTCTACCTAGTAACCTTTGATTAGTTATTCTCATCCTTTCACAAAAATCTTTAACTCTCCCTAGCATTGCATTCAGTTTTTCTTATCTGCTGACATAGATTTAACTTCCTTACTTAATCACAGATCAGTATCAGTTTCTTAAAGCAGCCATTTATTTATTTAAAATTATATGTGCTCATAGTTATACATGTTATATACAGAGTTTATAAGTGTGTGTATGTGTGTATGTATATGTATAAACCATTCAGAAGAGAGAATCACATTTGTGAATAAAAACGTTCTAAATGTGGTTTATTTAAATAATGGAATACTAAAAATAATTATGTTTTAATAATAAGAAGGAGTAATACAGAATATTATTCAAATCCCTCTCTTGTTCTTGTGTATGTTAAAATTTAAAATAACAGAATAAACATATTCATTCTCTGACACTTTTATTTTGCAATATGGGAATACATTTGTCTGCATTTAAAGGTATTCCTCGCTAATATAAATGTCAGTACATATGTATATAATGTGAGTGAATAGTGGGCCAGAATCCCAGGTCTACAACCACTTCCTGTAGCAGCTCAAGGGGATCTTGTCATAGACTTCTAACCAGATGGAGCCAAGATTTAGGAGTATGTAGGAAAATTTCAGGACAAGTCATTATGAATCAGAGAAGGAATTTATAAAGATGAGATTTTAATGTAATTTTACATATGGTATTGATAAAGTAGCACTTAAAAGAAATATACCTAAATGTTGATATGGACGATTGAAAATGTACTAAAGTATCATGACAATAGCCATATATGTGATTTATTTTTTGTGGCTTCTTAAGTTACATTGTTCCAAGAGTTGCTCAGAAATTCTGTGGGTATTTGTTGTTATTATTGTTGGTTTTTATTTGTTGTTTTTTTTTTGTTTTCCTTTTTGGTTATTCATTGTAGCATAGTTCCTGGAGCGTAGTGGATGAAAGGACAGATAATAAAGTAAAAGAAGGTTACAAAGGCTGAGGAGGAAGCTGAGAGATATGCTCTTTTTTTCTCCCTTTTTTAAATTAAGAGATTTTCTATTCATTTTACATATCAACCACAGATTCCCCCATCCTCCCTCCTCACACCCCCCAGATTTCCCCCCAACTCCACCCATTCCCACTTCCTCCAAGGCAAGGTCTTCCATGGGGAGTCAGCAGAATGTGGTAGATTCAGTTGAGGCAGGTCCAATCCTCTCCTCCCTACACCAAGGATGCACAAAGTGTCTCACCATAGGCACTAGGTTCCAAAAAACTTGGTCATGCACCAAGGACAGGTCCCACTCCCACTGTCTGGGGACCCCCTAAACAGTTCAAGCTAAACAACTGTCTCACTTATCCAGAGGGTTTAGTCCAGTACCATGGGGGCTGCTCAGGTATTGGTCCACAGTTCATGTTTCCACTACTTTGGCTAGTTGTCTCTGTACTTTTTCTAGTCATGATATCATTATCTCTTGCTCATAGAATCCCTCCTCTCTCTTGTCAATTGGGCTCCTGGAGCTTCACCTGGGACCTGGCCATGGATCTCTGCATCTGCTTCCATCAGTCACTGGATGAGGTGACTATGATATCAGTTAGGGTATTCAGCCATCCGATCACCAGAGTAGGTCAGCTCAGGCACCCTCTCAACCATTGCCAGTAGTCTATGGTGAAGTCATCTTTGTGGATTCCTGGGGACCTCCCTAGCACTCTGATTCTTCCTATTCCCATAGGGTCTTCATTCATCATGGTATCTCTTTCCTTGTTCTCCCACTCTGTTCCTGATCCAGATAGAACCTCTTGCTCCCCTAAGCTCTCATTCCCCCATACCTTGCCCTCCGTTATCCCCCCCATCCCCCAGTTTGCTCATGTAGATTTCATCCATTTCTCCATCACTGGGCGAACCCTGTGTCTTCCTAGGGTCCTCTTTACTAGTTAGCCTCCCTGGATCAGTGGGTTGCAGTCTGGTTATCCTTTGCTTTACATCTAGTATCCACTTATGAGTGAATACATAACATGTTTGTCTTTCTGATCATCACTCAGGAAGATATTTTCTAGTTCCATCCATTTGCCTGCAAACCTCATGATGTCATTGTTTTTATCTGATGAGTAGTACTCCATAGTATATATGTACCACATTTTATTTATCCATTCTTTAGTTGAGGGGCATCTAGGTTGTTTCCAGGTTCTAGTTATTACAAATAGTGCTGCTATGAACATAGTTGACCCTGTGTACTTGTGTGAAAGATTCCCCGTGATCATTGATAGGTAGGATTAATATAGTAAAAATGACAATCTTACTAAAAGCAATCTACAGATTCAATGCAATCCCCATCAAAATTCCAACACAATTATTCACAGTCCTAGAAAGAACAATACTCAATTTCATATGGAAAAACAAAAAACCCAGGATAGCTAAAAGAATCCTGTATAATAAAGCAACCTCTGGAGGCATCACGATCCCAGACTTCAAGCTCTACTATAGAGCTACAGTAACAAAAAACAACTTAGTATTGGCATAAAAACAGACATGCAGAACAATGGAATCAAATTGAATACCCTGACATTAACCCACACACATATGAACACCTGATTTTTGACAAAGAAGCCAAAATTGTACCATGGAAAAAAGAAAGCATCTTTTATTTTTACTTAACAACAAATGTTGCTGGCATAACTTGATGTCAACATGTAGAAGATTGTAAATAGATCCATATCTGTCACCGTGGACAAAACTTAAGTCCAAATGGATTAAAGACCTCAACATAAATCTAGTTACTCTGAACCTGATACAAGAGAAAGTAAGAAGTAGTCTTAAAAACACATTGGTATAGGAGACCACAATGAATAAATGGGACCTCTTGAAACTGAGAAGCTTTTGTAGGGTAAAGGACGTGGTCAATAAGACAAAAGGACAGCCTACAGAATGGGAAAAGATCTTCACCAACCCCACATCTGACAGAGGGCTGATCTCCAGAATATATAAAGAACTCAAGAAACTAGACATCAATATACCTAACAGGCCAATTAAAAATAAGATATAGAGCTAAACAGAGAATTCTCAACAGAAGAATCTCAAACGGCTGAAAGACAGTTAAGGAATTGCTCAACATCCTTAGTCATCAAGGAAATGCAAATCAAAATGATTCTGAGATACCATCTTACACCTGTCAGAATGGCTAAGATCAAAAACACTGAAGACAGCTTATGTTGGAGAGGATGTGGAGCAAGGGAAACACTCCTACTGTTGGTGGGAATGCAAACTTGTACAGCCACTTTGGAAATCAGTATGGTGGCTTCTCAGAAAATTGGGAATCAATCTTCCTTAAGACCCAGTTATACCACTCTTGGGCATATACCTAAGGAATATTCAATCATACCATGAGAGACATGTTTTTAATGTAAAGTGTGGGAGACCAACTCCCATATTTATTTACCCCAGGAACTCTTGAGGAGTGAGGGATAAGAGACTTACATAGAAATAGAGGGGAGAGAAACAGATAAAAATGAAGGATAGTCTCTAGTGGGCCTGTATCCTTATCCACTCACCTAGAACTTTATTCAAAGGGGCTTTTTATAGCAATGCCAAGGAGAATGGCAAAAGACCTACGTTTGCTAGATACAGCCAAGTGGAGACACTTCCAAATACCTGGTACTTAAGCCTGTGGTCCAATCATCATCTTATGCAGTCCTGCTGGGTAAAGCCACTAGGAAACATTGGTGGGCTCCAATGGTAAAGACAATTTATACTCTTTCTTGTCAGATTACAAAAAGTTGCAAGATTATATCTGAGAATAAAGATCACACACCCAAAGGCCCTAAATGTTATCAATGCTATTTAACCTTAGTACTGAAATATTTCTACATATTGTCTCTAGATAGACAGTCTTCACAGCAAATTTTGTTAGTTGTGCTAGAATTTTGGCTGCCACCTGAGGAGAGAAATCAACATATTCTGAGAGGAAATGCTTCCTTTTTTTCTTTGTATTCCTTTAATTCCACATCTTTCTATACTGCCTCACAAAATTTAAAAAAAATCTATACAATTTCAAAAATATCTGTATATACATTATCCAGAATTTTTGACATGTATTTTAGAGGCTGGTTCTTGTTCTGTCTCACCTGGAATTCTCTTTCTAGCCCAGGCTGGACTGTTCTAAAGTCAACATCCCAATTGCTAAGACTAGAGGTGTGTACCCCCACACCAGCCTACCTAATTTTAAGATAGTTATTGTTGGTGTTGTGTGTTGGAAAGTTTTAATTTACTTTTGCCAGTATTCTGTGATAATATGTAATGTGGAAATCATTCTAAATTAAAAAGATTGTTGATGTTCCTGTTTGCAGATTTATGAGTTGGCACAAACTCAGACCAGAATTTCCTTACAATGTGGTGGTAAAGAAAAGTGACACTGTGTGTTTCATTATTCACACAGCTGTCTTAATTACTAGTAAATTTTAAATTGAAGTTTTTATCCCATCCCTTCAGCTATTTTTAACTTCTTCCTTTTATACCTTATGATCAATTGAAATCAAAAGTAAGTAATTTAATTCAAAACAACAGATAATTGTTCCTCACATTCTGCCAGTAGGTCTGGTCTGAAGTCTCTAAGTGCTTAGCCTGGAGCAATACAATTGCTGTTTTCAAAATATATATTGTTTGGAAGATGTGTATGGTCTTAGACTTTGCAGAATCTGGCCACAGAGCTACCTTCTGTTGCCAGTATATAATGATTACTTTATTAAAATAAGCTATATACTTAGCAAATTAGTCTTCCGTAGCCTATAGCAAAACAGATATTTCAAATGACTAAAACTCCAGCTTCCCTTTATTGTAGTGCATATTCTCTTAAGACACTGTACTACATAGGGACTACACCATATGGTAAAGGGGAAACTCAGCAACTGGGCAGGGGAGAAATGAATGATCCACAGGAGCCCTTCTTATTTGTGTATGCATATATAACTGATTTATCAAAGGGGTGTTTCCTCTTTAATAGTTCAATATGCAGAATAGTTATCTGAAATATTTTCAGAATATAGCACTAAAAGTTGGTTGACTGAGTTGGTGAAAAAATAAATAAACATGTCCATTTCCTTTCATTTATTCAAACCAAACTAAATTTAGGTTGTGGGTTCAGATGAACATGGACATCCTTACCTTTTCTGGTGAGTTCACAGTGTCATGTCCATTTCCTTTTCCTTTGATCTTGCAATGCACAGGAACCTGATTCCAAAATGCCTGAGTACTTTCATTGGAGGGTGGAGTTGTTTGTATAGATCCCAAGAAACTGAACACTCTATTTGTAGCTAAACTTAGGCTTTGCTATTTAATTCAGATTTTCTTTTTGGAAATGCACAATGGAGATGGTAGAAGACAGGACATATTCTTATGTTGACTTCTCTGTTTGCAACATTTCGTCTGAGATCTAAGGAGTTTTATCTTAAGTATGCAGGTGTTTTATCTGCTTGTGTGTCTGTTCACTACTTGCATGCAGTGCCCATGGAGGCCAGAAGAGGGCTTTAGATCTTCCTAACTGAAACAGCAATGGTTGGTTGTTAGCTGCCATGTGAATGCTATGAACCCAACTCAAGTCCTCTGTAAGAGCAATAATTGTTCTTAACCATTGAACTATCTTCCTAGTTTTTTCTCTATTTTGTAACATCTAAGGGAAATTATATCAGATCTTCATTTTCTAAAAAAAGGTTTAAAATTATTTTCAATTGAAATAACATAGGATATAAAATTAGGGGAAAAAAACCCTGAAGTCATATTAAGACTAATACATTTCCTTATGTGAAAAAAAAAGAATAGAACCATTATTGAAAAAAAAAAACAAATAGTACCATGCATCAGTTTACCTTCTGTTAATGTTTAAATGCTCTAAAATAAGATTTCAATTATTTGCATTGCATGAGATTTTATATATGAAGACTTAATAATTTGTTGTGCACTGTTAGTACTTATAGAGTTTAGATATTGAATTAAAATCATTTTATTAGTTTTAGATAAGAATATTTTGTTAGTATTCTAGAGAATAAGAAAAAATCAACAAGTTGAGGTCAGAAAATAAAAGTCCTAAGTCAGAGTTTGAACAGTTGTAAGCTACTCATGTATTTTGCTTTCATAATGAGTTAAGAAAAATGTTTTCTTGTACTGAAATTAAATACTGTGAGAGCTTGGGTTACTTGTATTTAAGTAGAAAAACTGGATACGAGAAAACATAAAATGATTCGTAATATTAAAACAAAGAGAAAATAGAGTAGTTAAGTCCAGAAGGTGACGAATCTTGGTCTTACAGCAAAGGAGTGAGTTAAAAAGATGGAAGAGGAAGGTTGCAAACAAGTAACACTTCAAGTATAGAAGTAGAAAGTAACTCAAAAGTTCACAAAACTTATAAGGCTTACACTCTCTTAAATTATTTCACTTGTATGTCTCTCAACGGCAGTCTCTGACTACAGCGACTTCTTAAAACCCACCATCTTAACCTTGACATTTTTCATTGTATACCTGCTAATATTTCATAGCTCTCTACATTAATGGGGTTATCACTAGTAAAACTACTGATCATGAGTGAGGTTAGCATAGACATTTCCTTTGACAAATTAAATATTATATTCAGGAAAATTCTGTGTTTTTTTTTTATTTTGTCATGTAAGTTCCTTGAATGAATGTCTTTGAAAACAGATATGAAGAACTTGAACTCAACATTGAAAGCAAGGGGAAATAGGGCAATAAACTAAACAAGTGTTGAGCAGTGATTTGTAGTCTTACATTTTGGTTCTGTATTATGCTGGTATCAGATCTCACATATTACTTATGTATTTTAATTTGAAACAACTTTTTTTTTTCTTTTTTGGTTTTTCGAGACAGGGTTTCTCTGTGTAGCTTTGTGTCTTTCCTGGAACTCACTTGGTAACTCAGGCTGGCCTCAAACTCACAGAGATCCACCTGGCTTTGCCTCCCAAGTGCTGCGATTAAAGGCATGTGCCACCACCGCCCGGCAAGTTGAAACAACTTTTAAGCATCCTTCCTACATACAGTTCAAGCAAGGAATTCTACAGAAAACTGTCAATAACAAAGGAAGTTAGCTTTGTTGCCTCAGGAAATAGAGTCATGGTTAGGTTCTGTTTTTCTTCATCTCATTTTGTTTAGAACCTGCTTGGAGGTAAAGAACATATGCCTTCATGTTGTCCTTTTGAGATTTTGACAGAATCAAGTAATTTTGTTTTTTATGAAAAGACTGAGTGAAGAGACAGAAATGGAAATTCCCTATTCTTGATTGCCTTGAAGTTCAGTCATTGTTGGAAGAGTATTCCTAAGGTGTATATGGTAAAAAGGCAAAGTTTATTTCCCTAACCTGCATTAACAAAATTAATTAATTAATAGAATTAAACAAAAGTATGATTTTGTGAAAAATAATGAAAAGTCAAGATACTTTAGATTCAACAGAAAACATAAATCATTCTTTCAAATTTCTTTAATAGGCTTTAAATATTTAATTTCATGTGTAGCACTAATGTTACTAAGGGCAAATTGTATTTACCCATGAGCAATGTTTGGAAATGGGTTTTGAATGAATGATGTTGGAGAAGACATATGATTATATATATTTTATACTATAGGATACTCATTAATCAAAATAATTAAAGAAAGCTAAAAGTAATATGGAAAACTTACTTGGTACAGAGAGTGATCCTATCTATATTACTTACTCTTTCTCATTATAATAAAACATTTGCACACTAAAGCCTTGGTTCTTCATGGGCATATGATTTCAAATGAATCCATAAGTGTAACATCATAAAAATGTCTTTACAGTAGCATATCAAATGGATTCTCCTTTATTCCTGAAAATTTTGGTGTTTATATCTTCTGTGCATATGGAACAAATATGACAAAATTAAGACACATTGAACACCTTAAAATAAGGAAGTTGTTAGATAATATGATCAGCAAATCAATCTCTTTCGCTCACCTCTCGCTTTTGTTTCTAAACAAATGTGGCAAAGTAGCCTAACTATAAAGAGCCAGTAACCACTAGATCTTTAGTCAACAGATCATCTGTCTGTCAACATTTAAACTGTCGTTGACATCCTGATCATGGATCTTCTAGTATTGACCCCTATGCTTTGAGTACAATCTTGACGAGTTAGAAAATGCCTTACAACATATTGCCCATGAATAATCTGTATACAGGATCCATAAATGTAGTTAATCAGAATCATTTTCAATTGTTAATAAGGAACATTTAACTTGAATATAGTTCTAGAAATAATAACTTAAGCACTGTTTCTTTTCCTATTTCAGAGTATTGAGATCACCCCAAGAAGCAGTAGTTAAAATACTTCATGAAAATAACTAAATGTCTCCAATAAGAAACCTTAACTGAATCCCAAATTTTTAACAGGAAAGGTAACAATATGCTTCAAAATGTTATTTATCTTGTTTCATAATTTCTCTTGAAGTCTCATACTGGCTAGTCATAGAACTAACAACTACTGGATGTGTTTTAAGACACAAAGAATTACGAAGCTAACTGCTTGCAAAGAACCTTCAGGAGTTTGCCACACACTTCCTCGTTGCTATGGAAAGGTGGGGGGTGTTGTATGACCCTGGCATAAGAATGGGATGGGTTAAGATAGCTACAAACTTTTGCCTTCCAGGAAGTCATCTGATGGACATTTGATATTTATAACTGCTGAAAGCTTTTCACTTCCTGTCAAGAACAACTACAGAGCCAGGGGACCCTCAAACCTCTCCACTTTATTCTGAGAAAATAAATTGAAAATAGAGAAGAAAACACCAGCGACATGAACAAGAGAAAACCTGGGGAGTGAGAATTGCCAACTCTCTAGGAGGCATTCAATAACAGGCAAGTTGGACTTTTTTGGTAAAAAGGCTGCTTCATGTTGCCCCTCCAGGGGCCTGCGTTCATGTGCCACAGTGCCTGATATTAATTTCTTATGTCCCACTGCAGGAAGAGCAATTTCTCTGTATGTCTTCCACACTTCTTACATCATGTTGTTTTAGGAGCATCTAAAAATAAAATGAGACAGATAGCTAAGGAGGTTGTTTGTTAACAAAAATTCTTCTTCAGAAGTAATCCCTCATACTTTTTTATTTTAGGGACTTCACAAGTAACCTCATCAACTAATATTAAAAAGTATTCTGTGTCTTAAAAAGTCATAACATGTTGATGTCATTTTTAACACTACAATGTTTAATGATTTTAAAAAATAATTTATACTTCATTTATGGATACATTTATTAATGTGCTAATGAAATCTTAATTCCTGGACAGTACACATGTAGTTCCCACATGTCTCAAGAAGTTGTTATGGATGTTAATTTTTGTGTCCATTTAAATGAGCCAGAGTGTGGATACACTAGGCCCAACATTATTTATAATAGATTTCATTAATTCTCTCAACATTCCATCAATGTGTTTTGAACATATTTATCTCCTACTCCTCCTAACTCTTCAAATATCCATGTCTTACCTAGCCATCCTTTTCAATTTCCTAACCTTTTCTTTCTTAATAACATACCAAGTCCAATTATTATTATTTTTTGTTGTTGCTCATGTTCCCTGATTTAGGGAACACACACTCTTGAGTGTGGTCAACTTACATCCTTAATGAAAACTGACTTCTCTACCCCATAAAAAGCAATCAGCTGTCAGTAGTTCCAGAATTAGGGTAAGAGATCATAAGCCCCTCTCCACCCGCCATGATACACGTTCATTGGCTTGATCTTGTAAGGGTCCTTTGCAGGTAATTACTGTTTCTACCATTTCTAGGAGTTTGTGAATGCTGTAGTCCTATCATATACATATACTGTTTCGTATCGATCCTCCTTGATCATTGCTTCTGACAATCTTATCGTACCCTCTTCCATGATGGTCTCTAAGCCTTGGGGGAGTAGCCAATTAAAATTTTCATTTGTTGCTGAACATTCCACGGTGAGTCAGATATTTTTACTGATAGTCCTTTAAGCTTGATTTCTATAATAATTAAATGAAACACAAACAGAACTGTAGATTACGATGAATAACTTAAAGTGGCTCTTATTTGATCACTTGAAAACTTAAATGGAAGGAAAAGTTGGAAACTCTCTATTTAGTAAGATAATTCTGATACATAGATTGCAACTGAAAACTCTGCTTGGAGTCAGACAGTTGCCAATCCATCCTTTATGTTTTGGAAATTGTCAATATCCATGATTATGTGACTCATTTCTACATATCACTATCTATATCTAATTTCTATTTGTGAATATATCAATATCTGAGACATTGAATTTTTATTAGAATTGAATAAGACATTTTGAATTTTCTTCTCATAGGTCACCTCTCCAATTTTCTCATAGGTCTTTAATCATTTAACTCAAGTAATCATTATCTTTGATAAAAATGGAAATATCTGAGAATACTTAAAATTTTAAGTTTTGTATATTGTCTCATTTAAATATGCATTAAAAAGCTACTTATCTAAATGAACTTTACTGCAAAGTTTTTCTTCTTGTTACATGTTTGATAATATTAATGTCAATTTAAAATTTTCATCTTAAAAAATCCTTTGCAGGAATTGTATATTGTCTCATGTTTTAAATATGCATTAAAAGCTACTTATCTAAATGAACTTTACTGCAAAGTTTTTCTTCTTGTTACATATTTGATAATATTAATGTCAATTTAAGATTTTCATCTTAAAAAATCCTTTGCAAGGAATGATATAGATTCCCATTTGCAGTTAAGTATTCTGTTGTGGTTCAGATTTTTTATGAATATTTCACTGAGGTTTTTTTGAATAAAACTAATATTCACATTATTAAAATGAAGTGTAACACCATGAATAAACTGAGTGGTTCTTATTTGATCAGTGGAGGACCTGAAACTTCAGCTATTTCCAGCTAGTCCCCCAAAATAAGCAAACGGGACCACATAAAATTAAAAGTTTCTACACCCCGAAATAAACAAGTATCAGGGAAAACAGAAAAAATGAAAGAGTAATACTAAATCTTTACTTAGTTACACTCAAATAATGGTTAATATTCAAACTTTATAGAGGACTTCTGAAACTAACCATCAATAAGTGCCTAGTTTATTAAAATATTCCAAACTGCCAGTAAATACATGTTCTAATGAAATGAACAACTCCAAAAAGAAGATTCACCAGTATCCAGTAAAATATCCAATAAATAGTTTTAAAGTTTTGACATTCCTAGTCTCCAGAGCTATTCTGAGATACCACCTCACTATAGTCACAGTGGCTACCAAGAAACCTGACAACGGGAGCTTCAAAGGTTCTGGGAAAAGGAAAACCCTTTTTTCATTGAAGATGGGACTAGAAACTAGTCATTCATCACAAAAATGAATATGAAATATTACAAATTAAAAACAGAATTATAATATTATTTAGCTATGCCACCTCTGGGTATGTACCCAAAAGATATCCAATCAGAGGTATTTGCAGATATATATATATATATATATATATATATATATATATATATATATATATATATATATATATTACTAATCTGTCCATGATAGCAAGGACATTGAATCAAAGTAGGTTTCTATCGACAGGAAAGTGGGTGATGAGAATGTAGTAAACATACCCAATGGAATTTTATTCAGCTGCAAAGAAGATAAAATTTCCAGGAAAGTGGATTAAATTAGAAATTCTCATAGCAAGTAGTGTGATGCAAGCTCAGAAAGACAACAGCTATGTGTCCTCACTCAAGCATTGACTCTAGCCTGCGACCTACACATTTTGGTATGCAATGGGTATAAACGTGGATACAATCTAAACAATACAAAGAAGACTAAAAAAGGCTAAAAGCAAGTGATGAGAAAGGATGGAGGTGGAAGCAGGATGGATACAGTGAGTGTGAGAAAGAAGGAGTCCTGAAAGGATTATTCGGATGTGGTGGCCGGGGGTTACAGGCTTGGCAAGGGAACTGGGGAGGAGAGTCTACTGAAGAATACTGTTTGACAAGGACACAATGACAACCATTGCCTCGAATGCTAATTACATTTCAATGCTATAGAGATTCAGTGTGACTATAGTAACTGTTATAGACAGACCTTTGAAATGTTGCTCTAAAGTGTATATTTAATGAATACATAACTTTGAAGCACTAATCTGTGTATTTGTGTAAATAAAATTAAATAGTTTTAATTTTTTAGTTTTATTTGAGTAGTGAACTCAATTAAGAATGGATTTGGATTTTTAGGTCTTTATATCTTGGAATATAGGCATAATAGTTGTAGACATTCTCTGTGAAATATGATTTAGAGAAGCTATTTTGTTTTAAGAAGGTAAATTATATAGCATCTGTCATGTATCTCCTGTAAAACTGTGTAAAGGAAACAAATATGCTTCTTGTTTTCTCTCTCTAATAACTTGAAACTGAATAAACAGGAACCATGAAAGGCATTTTAAGGGAGAATAATTACTAAAGGGATATTAGTGAAAATATAATTGTATATCACAATAGGCAGCTTTTTAAAAATAACATCTGTTTTGTGTAGTAAGATATAACAAAACAAAATAAAACATATCTTCATTTCAAGAAGTGAATGTAATTTTTCTCATTTTAGTAGTTCTTTGAAAATGTGATGCAAGCTATTATTATCATATTCAGTCCCTGCCCCAGCTCTTCTGAGATCTGTAGCTTCCGTACATGCCCAACTTGGTATCCTCTATAAAAGAAAACAAAATAATAAACAGCAACAAAAGATACAAAACTTAAGTTACAGTTTGTGATGCCTATATGCTCTTGAATATGTCCTTTAAGTGGATGTGTTTAATCTACCATACTTTCAAGGAAAGTGACAAATCTCTTGCTGTGACATTATTATTATTGTCTCCCTGGGCCCCTTCTTCCGAAGCCCTATTCCCTATGATAGCTTCATTTCTGCTTTCATATCACGTGCATTCTATCACCCTGTCTCTCTTACCTTAAAATCTCCTTACTCCTCTGATGGCCCCCTTCAGGTTTTAAGGACTTACGTATACAAGTATACACGAGTTAAAATATGACATGGGCATATGCAGTATTTGTCTTTTTGAGTCTGTCTTATGTAGCTGTAACATAATAATAGGATGGGACTAGATTCTACACTTCAAGTCTTCTTTGTACCAGGTTGTCAGGCTTCCCTTTTCTGTCTCAGCATAGAACAAAATTTCACTAGTTTTCTTTAGGAGATCAGTTCCAATTCTGTATACAACTGCAACTTAACTTCCTAGAGTATCCTTGAATGACTCTCCACATACAGCAAAGGATGACAGCTCTGATAGTCTCTTCTAAATGTGCTATTTTTTTCAACAACCATTCAATTATCTCATGTGCATTTCCTGTAGACTAACTCTTTTATCTTCTTTTATGCTCTTATTTCAATAGAACACATTCTTTATTAGCTTTCTATGAGAGAATTTAAAAAATAGGGTGAAAGTAGGAGTTGTATGCTCTGCAGTATCATTGTTCAATATACTATTTGGGGTTGATGCTGGCTGTAGAAACAATAGTACATTAGAAAAATCCCCTAAAATATTCAAGGATTTCTTAATTTGCCTCTAATAAAGAAGTAGCTAAGAATATCTAACACAATGCAATTTTGAACTTTAATCATAATTCTGTTTTTCTTTGTAAGCCTTAACACTGCTTTATCCGTAAGACTGAGAAATAATTTATGTTGAGCTATGGGAATTTCATTTTATTTTGTATGTTTGGGTTCAGAGAGGCAGAGTGGATCTTTGTATGGTAGAGATGGTCATCTTTTCTCCACTCATAAAGGAAGTATTATAAATCCATCTAGACATGGAAGGAGATAGGAGAACAAAGTAGACCTGAAGACAGAAAACTTGTCCTGAGACAACTACTACTCAATATGATTATGATGATATCATATAGGTATTACTTATTTTCAATTATCTCAAAAATGACTAATTATTGTAAAAGCCACTATCAGTCTACAGGGAAGTGACAAAAAATATATCTGAGTAATATACTTGTCTCAGAACAGACCAAACAACCATAAGAGCGTTCAGTATCTTCTGCCCCAGCTAAGCCAATTGCTATCTCATTAGCCTCAATTGCTGCCTTTAGCTAACCTTCCTATAAGAGACACCAAATCATAGATTTTTTTCTTCTGCTCCCTGACATCTCTCAATGATGAATAAAGCCCTATTTCCTTCAAACTTTCCAGAAAATCACTTAGACCAAGTCTATAATAAAGCCTGTCTAGTAGCCTCTTAAAATATGCACAATTTACAGTGACTTGTGTGTAACAAGTGATAAACTCTTCTTTTGAATTTAAGTCTCTGTGCTTATCTGTGGCTAGGGTACATTGACAAAATGAAAATTGGGAAAAATAGCTAATTGTTAATAAAACTCAATAAGTATTCCCTTTGCATTTGACATTTTTATCTAGTCATTACTTTCTAAGAAAGGATCACTTAGGTATTATAAACTTTATCCATCATTTTGAATTATAAACAATTTATTTGTATTCATATCAGTATCTAATCTGCTTATATTTTGAGAAGATGTGTCTACTGTCATCCACATTAATATCCAATTATAACAAATGAATAAATCAGGTCTCCTTTGAAAAGTCAAGTTGTATCAATTCTTCAGTATAAGGATGAACTGTATCCCTACGTTAACAGATGTTGAAGCCCCTGCATACCAAAAGATTATCCACATTCAATCCCTTTCAAGCTATTGCGCATCTACCAGAGACAAAGGAGAACAAACACAGAAACTTGCAACTGGGTGCCTAAGCTTTGTGTCTGGCCAAGTAGCTGCTTTAAGCCATTTACAGCACAGAATGAATATCTGACAAACACTAATAAGACATTCAATATTTATGCTCTTACTTTTGCATAATGAAAAGTAATTAATTCATGCAAGATTAATAAAAATGACCCATAAACCCATGACTATCAATGTGAGAGCAACATCAACCCACAAAACAGTTAATTAGATAGACAAGACCATATTATATGAGAGGATTATGTAAATTGTATTGACTAGGGATTATAATGATTGAAGAGATGAGAGAATTGAATACTCCAAAAACACTAAAATGTAAATTATTGATATTCTGGGCCAATATGTTCCAATGTGCACAGCCTTATTATATAAAGTGATAGAATATAAAGCATGACTCTATTGTAATTGCAACTCTTCAATATATGTCTCCTTACAGATATATCATAAAAATGGGGAAAACAGAAATTACTATTCTATGATTGTGTTGAAATGTTCTGAAAAGCATGCTTAAGGAGTTAAGCATCTTAAAAATGAAGCCAGCTTGGAACAATAACTTTAAAAATGCTTAAATTGTATTATTCTAGAGTAGTGTGCTAATGAAAATACATTAACTATAGAGTTGAGAAACTAGTACATTGTGAATAGTGATGCTTCTATTACCTCATCCTTCAAGACAAATTTTATGTGTAAGCATCTTGCTCATGGTAACCCTTGACATGCACCATTTCAATATTATTAAGTGTTTCCTGATGTATCAATAGAACTAGAGTAATCATTTTAATGTAGAACACTTACAAGAATAATCCATGACAATGAAAAATGATTGAGCAAATAAGGTAACAATTCCATTATCTTTCTTATTGCTACATTAAATAGCAATTTGATAAAAGCAACTAAAAGAAGGTTTTATTTTCTGTCACACAGTCTTGGTGGGGGAGTCATGGTTGCAAGGACTTGAGGCATTTGGCCACCTTGTCCAGAAAGTCAAAAAAAGAGGGATGAATTCTAATGTGCAGCTAGCTTTCACTTTTTTAAACAGCCCAGGACCCAAACCACGAAATGGTGCTGTCCACATTCAGGAGCAGTATTCCCATGTCAGTTACCATAATAAAGAAAATTCCTCACAGGCATGTTTAATAATCTAGATAATTCCTCACGGATATTCAGAGGGCCTTGTCTCATGGGTAATACATTCTCTAGATAGTGTCAATTGACAATATGTGCTCAACTGCAGTAATGTAATCTATCCATGCTAGCTATATTAAGTAGAATATTTTAATACATTTAATGCATTTACAGCATATTTCCAAATTTTACAAATATTGTTTCCCTATGATTTATAAAATATGTGGCAGAAATATTTGTGGGTTTGAGATCTAAGACATTATGAAACAGTTTGTCAACAACTTGAAGTCCTTCATTAAATCATGCCTTACAGAATTGATTTACAACTTACAGATATGAAGTTAAGTCCATAGAAAGTTAACTCATCTGCAGGTGTGTGGGCCTAGCTCAAAAGTAAGGCCCTCATTTAGACATCTTTCAGCCACAGAATAAAGACTTTAGTGTCCCTAGATTTGATGGCCCATGTTTACTTTCTATAGAGTTTCTCTAGGAGAAGCCAGGATAATCCTATCGCTTCTGAGAAAGAAAGAAAAGAAGTACATTATCATTGTAATATAATCATCTCTCTGTCTCTGTCTCTGTCTCTCTTCTCTCTCTTTCACACACACAGACACCTAGACACCTACACTTATCATTGTGCATATATATATATATATATATATATATGAAGAGACACATTGTCATTTTGTTACAAATATGAGAAAATACACTTTTCTCTGTTCTTCAATTATTAAATATATAGTAATTTCTGTAGGTTATTTTTCCATTTGGTTTTTATTACATTGCTCAAATGGGAAGGTCTGGGGGAAAAGATGTCAGGTCGAGTCATTTTATGCAAATACATACAAATACATTCAAATTATACATAGCCTCTCAGGGACCTGCATCCCTGAATTTTCTGCCCATTACTATGAAAGCTAGCTCTTATGGATAAAGCTTCTAAGTTGATACTATCTTAATTAGTTCATGTGCTGTGAGTCATGTCTTAAAAGTTCTTACCATGATGATATGAAGGGTAAACAAGAAAAAATAGGCTGTATTGCTTTGAGGCATTTATTGGACCCTATTGGACAACCTCAAGCTAGGTAACCCATAGACGGCAGTGGGATCTTTATCTGAGAGCAATATCTATGTGTGTGTGTGTGTGTGTGTGTGTGTGTGTGTGTGTGTGTATTGTTAGCAAAAGCTTCTATACTAGCAGGCATAAACTGTGACTTTTTTATTGATTTGAAAATATGGAAAAATGTTTGACAAATTTATAGAAAAAATGCCACTACTAAGTATATAAATCTTAAATAATATGCCAGCAGGCTTCAGTAAACTTTGAATGATATATTATGGAACAGACTAGTTTATCTCAGGAGAACAATTCAAGGATTCATTGAGAAATATTTTCAAGCAATTTAAATAATTATTCATATATTCATATCCATATACTCATTACAACAAATGATTGTTTCATTAGACAATATTGTTAATATTTTTAAGTTGAAACACTGATTCTATGTAATGACAACTGAAATTATTCATGAAAAGTATTTCTTGAGTCGTTTATAATAACATTTACAGTCAAGAAAAATGATAAAAGGAGTAACTATGTCTTTGAATATGGAATGCAAATTGCTATGTCTTATTTTGTCTGTTTTTAATCATTATTTTTAAAAATATTATTTAAACTGTATAACAGTAATTGTGAGATAGTTCATCTTGGCCATTGGAAAATATTCTTGGGTGAAAATGTTATAACACGAATAGATGAAAACCCTCAGTGTGAGACCTAGGACATTCATGATTCTAAAATGAAAAGGGAATTGTCAATATATCATTCATGGGAAATTGATCACCATGTGAGAAAATATTAAGTCCTCATTACATCTACATTCAAAACTAACCAAAATGAAGTGAGCATGTTCATTGTGCCCAGCCTCATTCAGCTCAAATTGAGCAGTCATCTTGTTGAGACTTTCTTTTTAGATTAATACAATAGTTTTATTAGTAGAGGGTGATACAACCGTTCTTGCAGTACTTTTTCATTTTTACAAAAATGTATACAATTAAGGTAAACCTAAAAGTAAATACTTATTGATTTTCTAGTGTTTTATTTATCTATAAACACGTATTCCTATATTCATGTGTATACATGCATATACTTCAGCATTGCAGTTTTCTAGTCATTATGGAAGAAAAGAGTGTATTTGATGTGCTTTTTCTTTCAAGAGGTTACTACTATTATCTCTTTATCTTTTTTCTTTTTATTTATTCTTCTATACAGTACACCCTGGTTGTAGTCTCCCCTCCTTTCATTCCTCCCTGTTATCCTTACCTCTGGCTCTTTAACTCTTTGCTCATTTTCTGCTCTAAACATCCCCGTGTCTTTGGTGTGGGAGTCGTATTGTGCATGTGCCATTTGGATGGGCTTCAGTGCTGTGATTTGGACTGGTTTGTGGCTTTCTGCATAGTCCCCACTGTTGAGAAGTTTCCCTGGGGAGGGGTGACAAAACAGGCGTGCAAACAAGATGGGGAAGGCCAAGAGACTCCAACCCTCCACAAAGAATTAAAGATAACTAAGGGATGCCGAGAGTAGAACAAAGAGTCTTCCTCGGAGAAGAGCACAGTAATTGACCATCCAATACCAAATGGTCAGCCCTGAATATAAAAGTATATTAACATACTGAGTAGGTTGTATTAATGCATTTAGGAATATGCACACATATACACAGTTAATGAAGAAGAGGCCATGGCAGCAACTTAAAAAATACACAAGGGATTGTTTTACCACTTAGCATAAAAAAAGATACTATAAAAAGTTAAATTCGACTACATTGATTCATAACTTCAGTGGATCTATGCATCCTCTGGATTGAAAAGATAAGACACAAGTTGAAGAAAATAATTCCAAACCATGGTCAATAAAGGATTTTCTTATGTGCTGAGAGCATTATATAATCTTACATACTAGAAAAAACATAGTAAAATAAAAGAAAGCCGAACAGAAGACACACAAAGACAATTTTTACTTATTCATTTATAAGACAACCATGTAGCCTCAAATAAAATAATTAACTTTTAGTTACATGGGGTTTTTTTGCTATGAAAAAATATACAAAAACTTATATTTAATGAAACGTGTTCTACTCATGTCGGGTTTTTAAAAATGTATAGGATCTCCAGGCAGTGGTGGTGCATGCCTTTAATCCCAGCACTCGGGAGGCAGAGGCAGGTGGATCTTGTGAGTTCAAAGCCAGCCTGGTCTACAGAGCGAGATCCAGGAAAGGCACAGAGCTACACAGAGAAACCCTGTCTTGAGAAACAAAACAAAACAAAAGATGTATAGGATCATAGGAAATGGCAAGTGTTGTGGAAAGAATAAACCAGGAAAATACTTTAGGCTTGATCTATACTGGAGTGTGAGGAGGAGACTATTGTCATTCATAACAAAACACTTCCAGTTAACTAAAACAAATAAAGCTGGAAGTGTTTTGTTATAAATCTTTATTTGTTTTAGTGAACTGACTATTGGAAACCAATTGGGTATCCATCGGATGGACTGCTTGGTTACCTAGGATCACCAAAGAAATAAATTGAGGGGCTTGGGATCTTATTAATCACAACTGGCCAAATGATTTAATCAGTCTTGCCTACATACAGGAGCCTCCATAGAAATACGAAATGATGAGATTCTGAGAGCTTGCAATTTTATAGTCATATAAAGGCCTGGGATGGGTGGGAAACGAAAGATTCAGGGTTCCTCCTTACTTTCTATCAGTTATTCCTTCTTTCTATAACTGCTGATTAAGTAGTAGTCTATCCCATGATGTACCATGATGTACAGAATGAGTTCTATATTCCATGCTAGCCTATGTTTGAATACAAAGAAGCCCTCTGATTTACAAATAGGTCCATGAGAGCACGAACTACATGTGCTTTTAATTGTCATCAGAAGAGAGTACGTTTGTGGAACTGAGCTTAAAGCCAGTGTAACGTACAACCCAATGTGGACAGAATTAGAATTGTGTAAAACTAATACCTTCAAATGACTTCTGTGGAGAATTCTAGACTTGCTTACAGTAAAAAGAAGTAAAAAAAACCCTGATGTTTTGTGTTGTGTGTGAATATAGGAAAAAAATATTTTCGCCTCTCCTTTGTAACAGAAGAAATAGTTTCCAATTTGAGAGTGAAATAAAAGACAGCACAAGACAAAGTTGAACATGTATTTAAATATCATAATAGGCAAATTTTATAATCCATTGTTAAACATTGACCATTATGCTGTCTCAATGTCATTATTAAGCTTTATTTTGATTACAGCTGTATCATTTGTTCCATTTATCATCATACTGCTTTTGTGTGTTCTTGTGCTTATGTGTTGGGTAGGTGTGTATTCTACTTTTTCAATCATTCTCAGATATTTTTACAAGGACACTAGCACTAACCTTAACGATAACTTTAATGGTTTAGAAATGCCTTTTTATTAAAGTCCTAACTTAATCACATTTGTACATACCAACCTCCCCCAACCTCTTGTTCTCACCCTGTCTCTTACTCTTTCTTTCTCTCATTCTTTTCTTCTTGAAATGGGACTAACATTCTAGGTTGGTGTGCAATTATCTATTCAGCTGAGGCTGGCTTGAGTTTGTGATCCTATTCTTTTGCCTCATCTGTTAGTGCCTCTTCCACTAAGTCATATTGTATTCATTCATCCCACAGATTTGATGAGACTACCTTAGTGGAGTTTTTCCACCCCCGTAGGATATAATTATTGTCTTTAAAGAATATTACCTGAAATTTTTTTAGGTAAATTAAAAATAATGTGCTATAGTTAAAATATACTCCATAAACATACTACACAGGCCGGGCGGTGGTGGCGCACGCCTTTAATCCCAGCACTCGGGAGGCAGAGCCAGGCGGATCTCTGTGAGTTCGAGGCCACCCTGGGCTACCAAGTGAGTTCCAGGAAAGGCGCAAAGCTACACAGAGAAACCCTGTCTCGAAAAACCAAAAAAAAAAAAAAAAAAAAAAAAAAAACATACTACACAAGTTAAGATTGGGAGAATTCTAAATGTAAGTGGGTCCATTAAATGATATATATACATATATATGTATATATGTATATATATCATTTAATGGACCCACTTACATTTAGAATATATATATATATAAACACCACTGAGAAACCCTCTTCATCCAGCTCACAACTCAGAGAGCTTGAAAGTGTTGTAGGATCACACCGTGAACCAGAGTTTGTGTTTTCGTTAATCAAGTGAAATCAATCTTGGGTCTGGAGACAAAGCCAGCAAGTAGTTGACAGAAAGTAATCATAGAGAGCCCTAGGGCGTCTGCAAGATGGATAGAGAGACACACAGGAAGTAGTAGGGTGGGGCTTTGAGATGATGGTCATTTCGGTTTGGTGGAGTGGAAGGACAAGATCTTTCAGGAAAAGCTGATGAAGGGGGAAGGTAAGCCAGTTGCTCCTCAATCTTTCAGAACTAGCAGGTTTTCACTCCAGGCTCTGATTCCCGAGTCTTATTGATAAATAGATAATAGACATTTAGTTAAAAGAACGTTTAGTTGCAGCAGCAGGAGGCAGATCCAGTGGGAAATAAACATCCCACTAGTTGCTGCCTGAGAAACAGGCCAGTAACTGCAGAGCCACAATTGTTGTCTGAAACAATAGATTTAGGAACAGCTACTGTGTCAAAAGAAAAACAACCTGACAATTGTATTAAGTAAATAAATTAAAATAATGTTATTTTGAAAATATACTCCATAAACATACTACACAAGATAATATTTGTAGAATTCTGAATGTAAGTGGGTCCATCAGATGATGTATCTAAATACCACTGAGAAAGTCTCTTCACAAAGCTCACAACTCAGAGAGCTTGAAAGTGTCTCTGGAGGTTGGTTACTGTCCTTCTTACTTGGTGCACAGCTAGATTTAAACTAACACAGGAGGACAGATGTATATTCTATCCCTAAACAGCTCCAGCAAAAGATATTATGTAACTTTACTCTGTAAAAACATTTTGGCATCTTAAGCAATGAATATTTAAAACTCAACACTCACAGTCCAGGGCCTTGAAATCATAAAATCTTTGCAGTTCACACATTTAACTGAGGGCTTGCAGGAATCAGTGTTTCGGACTTAAGAGCAGAGACACATAAAAACGGGAGCAGTTCACAGCCTTTATATTTTATTATAGCTAATAGTATGAAGCCAAATATACTATGGCAGGGGATTAAATTTTGATCTTGGCTTTTCTAGTATTTTGAGAACAAAACAAACCCTGAAAAGACAACTTCAGTCTGAAGGAATTGAGAGTTATGTGAAAAAAGGGCTTTCAGGTTTTTCCCAGTCATCTAAGTATATTGTATTTTCTTCCTCTGTGTGTGATATTGTCACATTGAGACAGGGAAGGAAAACTCTGCCCGGGAAAGGGAAAGACTGAAAGTGAATATGGAAACAGAAAATAAGCACAAAATCATCTGGTCACTTCAACACCTAAATGATTCTCAGTTGACAGTTTCATTCCTTCAACTCTGGCTAATAATAGGACAGAGGTATTAAAAGTCTGTTAGTTTAAAAAGATGTTTCATCTAGCAGAATGTAGGAAAACATTCTTTGCTGGCAAAATATTCCAATCCCGTTCTTTACACTCTCAGGTGTGTTTTAACCTGTTTTTTTTTTTTTTTTATCTCCAGGTATTACATGAAAATAACACTGTTTCACCCATCACCCTTTGAAGTCAATAATCTGTAAGTGATGATTTAGCTCTGGTATTTAAGAGAAGATACAGACAGGAGAATAAACTGTGCATACCCAGAATAAAATAGAAGAGGGATGGTTCAGTGGGAATCTGACACTGTATCAGTTGGGAAAGGATGAAAACACCTTTACTATGTCTCCAGACTCTGCACTCCAATTTGTAGTTAAAGAAGCAGTGCAAATTTAAAAGATTCTTGAGACTTTCTTTTGGAATAGAATTGCTTTATCCCCAGATGATCCTTGATGTGAGTTCATATTGTCTCTTGTTTCTGATACAAGCCTTTTTTTTTAATAGACATCATTTCTAATGCAGCACTTCAGCTGTTTGGGTTGATCTTTTTAATGATGGTAGTCGGATGCTGTGTCTAATTTGGGGTAATACTGCTTAATTACTATATTCAGTAGTTCAAAGAAGACAGGCATACTGTGTTTCAGGAATTTTTCAACATCCGATACATTTATGTTTTGTCAAATTAAGTATAAAATTTTCAAGATGATAAATTGTCATTTGGAAATTGGTGTCAAGCAAAGTGCCTGGTGCAGTCTAGCAGCTGCAAGGGCAGACTAACCTATTGGAAAGGAATCAGGAACAGGAGCCCTTCTAGAAATGTGTGTTCTGGGAAAGGTCACCCTGTGTTTTGATCTATTTGATTCTATTTCAAGATGCAGATCAATATCTTTGGAGAGCTGGAAGGTGCATTTTTCACTAAATAATTTCTCCCTAATGCACAATTGCTTCATTATTCTAGCCATTTCTTTCTTCAAACCCTGAATTTGTAAGAACAACTGACATTTCACTCTCTATGAGATAGCCTGCCTTTTGTGCATCTCTCTTTGGATTCCATGACTGTGAACTGACCTAAAAAGGAAGCTTTATTCAATGAGGTGCTGGTGAATAATGTCTTGTTGATTAGGTACAGATGTAAAAGAGTAAGAAATAGAATAGTCAGAGAGCATGAACAATGGAATAACTTTTTGCTGTGGGCATATTTCTGTGAAAACTATACATTTCATCCCCCAAGTCAGATATAAATTAAAATGTTTGAATTATGTGAATTAAAAAAAACAAAGTCAAGTTACAAGTTATGGATATTTTCATTAAAGTCATTTTGTAATATTTTATTAAGGACAAAGCATTATTATGTAATATTTGTTTAACTATGCAAAGAAGAATTGCATTTGTTTAACTATAGTCGTGTTGTGTTTGTTTATGTTGTGGAATATTTGTTTAACTATGTAAAAGATGTGTTGCATTTGTTTAATTATGTAAAGGTGTGTTGCTGTTTTACCTTGCCTGCCTAACACACTTGACTGGTCTAATAAAAGGCTGACCAGCCAATAGCAAGGGGGGAGGTATAGGCGGGACTTCTGAGCATAAAGAGTAAGGAAGAGGAGGACATTAGGCTCAAGAGAAGAAAGAAAAAGAGACACCAGGGGTATGCCAGGGGCCAACCATTCAGAAGAAGTGGAAAGTAGGACACACAGAATAAAAGAAAGGTAAAAAGCCTCAAAGCAAAACACAGATGAATAGAAGCAGGTTAAATTAAGTTAAAAGAGCTAGTGGGCCCAGTCTAAGCAAAGGCCAAACATTCATAATTAATAACAAGTCTCCATGTCGTTATTTGGGAGCTGGTTTGCAGCCCAAGGAAAATTCCAACTACAAAGTGTCAAATTTCCAGCAAAAATAAATAAATAAATAAATAAATAAATAAATAAATAAATAAATAAAAAGAAATGTTTTGTAGAAATTGTAGAATACAATTAGTTACTAAAATCTGAATACAAACCCCAATTTAGGGCAAATCTACATCTGTGACTCACTTGCGTGTGTGTGTGTGTGTGTGTGTGTGTGTGTGCGTGCGTGCGAGAGAGAGAGAGAGAGAGAGAGAGAGAGAGAGAGAGAGAGAGAGATTTTTAGGGAACTGCTCTTGGGACACTTTTCCTCCCCTTGGTTTCCCTTGTCTAACCTTGTTATGAAGACTTTGCCTTGTCTTAATGCATCTTGTCTTGTGTTTGGTTGAAGCCTCTTGGAGGCATGCTCTTTTCTGAAGGGAAAAGAAGGGGGAGTGGATCAGGAGGTAAGGGGGAGCTGGGAGGAGAAAGTGTGGACTGACTGTATTGTATGGGAGAAGAATCTATTTTCAATAAAAAATAAATAAAAAGAAATGAAAGATCAGCAATATGTTTTCCTTTCCCCAGTTTCATTATCTTTGTGAGGTTTGTTTTCTTTGAGAATTTGAATGGACAGTGTCAAGGTTGTCTCACTCCTGTGGTATGGGTCTCAGTCTGGACCAGTCATTGGTTGGTTGCTCCTTTAATCTCTAGGCCACTTTTACTCTAACACTTTCCATAGGCAGGATACACTGTAGGTTGAAAGTTATGTGGCTGGTTTGGTTTCCAAATCCCTCTACTGGAAGTCTCATCTGGTCATAGGATATGACTAGTTTATGCTACATATGCATAATTGCTAGGAGTCTTAGCTGGGATCATCCTTGGGGATTCCTGGTAGTTTCCCTTGTACTAACTAGGTTTCTATCTGAACCTGAAATGCTCCCCTTTTCCAGTATTCTCCCCACCATATGCCTACCCGATTCTTCTGTTCTCATTCCTACCTGCCCAAAATCCACCCATGAAATCTTTTCTGTTTTTCCTTTCCAGGGATATCTGAGTATCCCACTGAGGCCCTCCTTGTTACATAGCCTCTCTGGATCTGTGGATTGTAACATGGTTATCATTTACTTTACAGCTAATATTCACTTATAAGTGAGTACATATATCTAGTTATGTCATCACCATTTGTTGAGGATGCTTTCTTTTTCCCCTTGTATGATTTTAGCTTCTTTGTCAAAAATCAGGTATCCATAGGTGTATGGACTTATGCCTGTGTCTTCAACTCAGTTCTGCCAGTCTGTTTTTATGCCAATACCATGTGGCTTTTATAACCCTGTAGTTGACCTTGAAATCTGGGATGGTGATACATCCAGTAGTTCTTTTATTGTGCAGGATTGTTTTAGCTATTCTGAGTATTTTGCTTTTCCATATGAAATTGAGTAATGTTTTATCAAGATTTTTCACAACTATATTACATAGCAACGTGCTTAGATTTACTGAAACTTGATGTACCATCTTTTGTCTGTATCCATGGGAAGCCTGGCCTGGATGGGGGAGTTAGAAGGGAGGTGGGGAGATAGGCATTGGGAGGAGAGGAGGAAAGGGAAAATGCACTCAGGCTGTAAAACAAACAAAGAAACAAATAAATAAGCATGCAACAATATTAAAACAACTTATAAGTTACATTAAACCAAAATATATGTAACACTTGTGTTTAATTCTATCAGGATTCCTCTTCCACACAATTCTTCAATAGAGTATAATCTAGCTAATTTTTTAAACTTCATTTTGAAACTTTACTTAGTTCTTGAACCTCATTCTATATTCCATTATTTCATTTTTTTTTAATTTCAGATGTCACAAAGTGTGCATGCATGTGCGCGTGTGCATGCGTATGCACGTGTGCGTCACACACACACACACACACACACACACACACACACATCACATACACATATTCTTCCTAGCCAAATCTCAGTGGAGGTGTGCATGTTTCTAAAATATATGTGTGAGTGGGTGTCCCTCCTCAGTCTACAGTGCTAGGTAGTGTCTTCTGCAATCACTGACAGCTGGATTAAAACTAACATTTCTAGTACTTCATCATCTGGAATACTAAATCATTACTTTAGAAATGTATATACAAAACATTGAGTGTGAAGAATTAAAAGTCATGATAATATGTATATTTTTATTATATTATTATTTCTTTACAAAATGAAAGAAGCATATGCTTATGTCATATCTGGAAGAATTTTAGTTGTTTTCCTACTCTAGCCTTGATGAGTTTGCAAAACATTTGGCTACAGATATGTATACCATCTCTTTCTGTGAATTCTCTTTTATTCTGGCAGACTATTTCTTGAATACCCAATCTGTATGTAGTAAAGTGCCCATCCTAGAGTAAAGTTAATCATACTAGGAATATATTTGTAGTTTGTCATTATCTTATTTGTGTTTAATTTATTTCTATCAAGTTAATTACTTTTATAAGAGCCCTGATATGGACTTAGGAGCTATGTGTTTAGAAAATAGGATTCTTTAAGAAAAGTATAGCACAGAATGAAATAAGGTTGTATTGTTATTTTGATCCCATAAATCACAATTTAGAAGTTAGGATTTAGAAAGTTGCCTTTTCCTACAACCTATAGAGTATGAAGTCAAAAATTTGTATATATACAGTGGTTGAAGGTGCAAGTAATTAATTTAAATGTCCATTCAAGTAGACAATTTTCAGGAGGACTGATGAACTCAGAGTGAATTGGGATCTTCAGTGCTGATGAAGTGTGAAGTTTCCTCCATGTCTATGAAATTAAAATTTTGAACAAAGAAATAAATATTTATTCAAGTTCACCTAACAACACAGTTAAAATAAAATTGTAAGGCTTCCTACAAGTGCTTTAGATGGAACTATTAATTAAAATGTATCTCTCTTTATTGCTTTTGATTATTAAGTATGCTTTATGGGACTGAAGTATAAAGAGAGAGAGGGTCTAATTTTGAAGCAGAAGTGAGGAACTAACAAATTCAGTGGACCTAGGAGTTCTGAATTAGAGAGGGAGTTCAGAAATAACAAATATGCAAGGTAAGTTTTTGTACTATCTCAGCATGTCTGTTTTAACTAAGCATTTTCCTATTAATCAACAGAGGTACAAAAAAGCATGGACAAGACCCTTTCATAACTTTAAAACTAAATGAGACATGAAAGAAAATAAAGACAGTGTCTTGTGTGACAGATGATGGCAATACCTCCAATAAGGTTGAAATAATATTAAATCATGAAGCTCTAGACAATTATTCTATTTACACATTGTACTGATTTAAATACTTAAGGGAAAATTTGCCTGACACAGACAAAAGATATATGAGGCAAAATATTAGACTTATCCTGAGCAGTCACACTAATTAATTCAGGACCAAATTCAAATATGAATAGCAAGCCTATTTATAGTGTTCTAAGGCATTTTCATCTTTTCTGGGAAAACAATCATTTTAAATTTAACTTGACAGTGTCAATGAGCTGAGAAGGTTGTAACACGAATTCTAAAATGGATCTTTTAATGAAAAAAAAAACACAAAAAACAAACAAACAAACAAACAAACAAACAAACAAACAAAAAACCCTGAGTCAGATATGGGGCAAATGCTGAAAGATCTGAAAGATCAGAGAGAAAAAGGAACAAGCCACTGCCACGTCTTACCTCGAAGACTACTCAGCCTGAACAGGCCTCAGTTCCTATCTTCTCATGCCCTTTATACCTTTCTCGGCCCACCCATCACTTCCTTCTTAGTGCTGGGATTAAAGCTCTGTGTGCTTCCCAGGAAAAGGCATTAAATCTTAAGTGCTGTGGTTAAGGGTATGTGCCACCCCACTGTTTGGCTCTGTTTCTCTCCTAGACTGAGTCAATCTCATTCCAGTGTGGCTTTGACCTCACAGAGATCCAGATGGATCTTTGCCTCCCAAGTGCTAGAATTGAAGGTGTGTACTACAACTGCCTGGCATCTATGTTTAATCTAGTGGCTGGTTCTGTTCTATGATCTTCAGGCAAATTTTATTAGGGTACACTATATCACCAGAGAAGGTTGCTTCAATTTTCAAAATTTTTCTGAATCATTTATAATAATAGCATGTTTTCTAAGTAGTTAAATGATTAAGTTTTTTAAAATTTGCCATATTTAAAGGCTTACTGTGAAGTAATTGCATTATACCAATGAATGGAAATGGATAATATCAATCATAATGAGATACCTATTACTGAAACATTTTGTAATCTTGTAACGTGCTTAAGCAATCTATCAGGTTCTTATTTTTTTCAAATTAGAAGAACAGTAGCAAAGTGAGTTCCACTATGGCTGCAAATTTATGTAACATGAAACAATCAAAATACACCATTGAAAATATTTTTAAAAAAATCACAAAATTTTCATAGCCAGTGTCATAGATGTCATGCAAGTTTTCAGGGTGAGAAATCTTGCACTTCTTCTGTATAAGATGAATCTTGGTTCTCAATATAATAGTGTTAAGAGGGATATTTCAGAAGTGAGAGAATCAAGATGGTTTCACCCTTGGCAATCTAATCATGCCCCTAAAAATCAGGTTCATGAGATGGAGAATGACCTTTCCTGTAAGTTCTGAAACTCAAGAATTTGGCTTCTCTCCCAGGAAACAAGTGGAAGGGCCATGAACTGGAGGCTGGTCTCCCCCAGGCACCAGACTCACAGGTGCATTGCTCTTGGACTTGCCCACCTCTGAAACCACAAATGATAATATTTGTATTTTTTAGACTAAATCATCTAGTTTTGGATAGTTTGCTGTAATATAGTAAATACCCCTTGGCACACAGAAAAGAAATGCCAAGGATGGAGGGGTAAACAGCAATGGAGAAAATGTTTTTATTTATGTTATTGCTGAAAAATAAAATGTTTCCATGATTGGCTGGTGAGATGGCTCAGTCATTAACAAGGACTTGAGTTTGAATCCCAAGTACTCACAAAAAAAAGGGGTATTATGGTGCACATTCGTAGCTACATATTGGACAGAAGTGGCAAAGACACACAGAGCATTGAAGTCACAGCTCAGCCAGCACTGATGAGTGGTGAATAGATGAACACTGGGTTTAGTGTGAGATCCTGTCTCAGATGGTTGAACAATGTTGGAAGATACCTGGTTTTCACTTTTGTACCCCATATGCATGTGTACATACGTAATAGTTTACATACCAGATACTGTAGCTACACACACACACACACACACACACACACACACACACACACACACACACACAAACACACACATACACACACACATACACTCTAGATTGCCATGATTAAGGTCATAATCATTTATTATTCTGTAATGATAAAGTACAGTAATATATTTTTGTTTAAATTAACCAAATTTATGGAATGCAAATATTTTAATAGGGAACTAATTTACAATTTTATTTTTATAATGAACTTTTAGGAATAGTTCTACAAATTAATTATGTTATAGATTATCCATTATTATTTTGTTTTAAATACCTAGTATGTATAGTATGTAGTCCCAACACGGGCTTAGAGAATCAGAGCTTCAAAGGCAAAAGTCTACAATTTTTTAAAGAAAATTTTAAAAATCAGTGCTGTGGATATCGCTCAGTATAAATAAAATGCTGATTGGCCAGTAGCCAGGCAGGAAGTATAGGCGGGACAAACAGAGAGGAGAATTGTGAGAACAGGAAGGCTGAGGGGGAGATGCCAGCCTGCTGTCCAGGGAGCAGCATGTAAAGGCAACAGGTAAAACCATGGAACATGTGGTGACATATAGATTGACAGAAATGGGCTGAGTTTAAGTGTAAGAGCTAGTTAGTGGTAAGACTAGGCTAATGGCTGAGCAGTTTAAATAATATATGCTTCTGAGTGATTGTTTTATAATTGGTTGCGGGGGTCCATGGGGCTGGGCAGGACTGGAGAAAACTTTAGCTGCAAAATAGTTTCTCAAATCAATCAGCTAATAAACAGAAAATTTCTGCCACGTGTGAATCATTTTTTATTCTCATTTTCTCTGTACCTTTTAATTTCTCTATGTTCTGCAATTTTTTTCCATCCCAGTCAAGTAACTTTAATACAGTTTCTTGCAGTATCTGTGGACCCTGATATATATTGCTTTCATGGAACTAGACACTATTATTTCATCTGTTATCTGAATGATGAACAGAAAACAAAACACAACAAAAGTATAGATAGGTTTTTCTGCAGGAGGTTTGTGTATTTCTATGCAAACATTTTCAATTGGAGGAAAGAGGGTAGAATGTAGTTGTCAAGAATATGGCTCATGAACATTGCAAATCCTTAATTGTGTTCCCATATTTGTTAGTTGATTAACTTAAAACAATCTACGGAGTCACTGCAAGAGAGTATGAGCTCTACTCTTTTTGAACATGGGCAATTAATAGAACTTTGTGTCATAGACTTTGTGTTACAGATTAGTAGATGGATATATTTTTTTGTTCAGAAACATGCCCAAGATTCTTTATATATTAAAAAAATGCCATTGTTGCTCTTTCCATTTGCTTGGTTTGTGGGTTTTTCATAACCTTAGACTTTTCTATACATTGTATTATGTAGTCAAGATTGACTGTATTGTAAATTAGTTATAAGGTCCATGGCTTGATTGACAGTACAAGCAGGTCACATCAATAGTTTCTGGTTCTTCTTGCAATCAGTGAAGTTTTCTTTTTCCCATGAACTAGAATTAGTGTTAAGGTCAGTGTCACCTATTAGGAGATATTTGATAGAAGCAATATCATGATAAGACTTGCAATGTGTTCATTTAAATTGATACATAGTATATACTTAATCTTATATGATATATACACATATTTGTCTATATCTCATCTGCCCAAGGTTTATTTTTTTCCTCTGTCTCACTGCTGTTTTACTGTTTGATTTAGAGTTTCAAAGGGCCATAACTACAAATTCACATAGAAATTTAGGACTAACCTGGTGATGATGGGTATTACAAAAAGTATAATTCAAGAAGCAGCAGGACCCAATATATTTTTTTTTAAATACACTGGCAAAAAAAATGAAGGGCAAATTAGAAGAGTAGTGGGTTAAAGTCAGGAAAATCATTAAATATCCATTTTATTTCCCAGATGAGACATAATAATCTTCTGGGCTGGGAGGTTATACAAGATGTAGTTATGAGATAAAACTAATTCTGTTGATGAGTAAAATTATGGATCAGGTGGGCTTTCTTAGATAAGGATCAATCAGTGTTCAAGATCATTGCAATTGAATTCTCCTGAGGAAGTGAGCAGAGAAGCTGTTCATTGGAAATGTTTATATGAAAAAAAAGGTGGGGGGAGAGGGTTATCTTTTATAGGGAAGATAGAACATCTATTTTGTCTCTTGTTATTTCTTTGTTTTAAAAATATTTTTTTCTTTGAAATCTTCAAATATTTGTACAATATATTTTGACCATGTCCATTTAACACCACATCCTTTCACCTTCCCCTAGTATCCCTTGTGATATTATCATCCCAACCTCATGTCCTTCTGTGTCCTTTTTCTTTTTAGTAACTCCTGAGAAAAACTAATGCTGCTTATATGTGCATGGGTGTGGGACCATCTATTGGGCATGAGGAACTAGCCAGTGGTGATTCTTTATCCCCCAGTAGTAACCAACTACCAGTAGCTTCTCCATAAAGAGTAGGGACGATGGAGCCTTTTTCCCATCCATGCTGACATTTTGACTGTTTTGATCTTATACTTGATTTGTACAGGTAACCATAGCTACTGTAAGTTAATGCATGATACAGCCACCTTAGGTACAGAAGTCAGCATTTCATAGCTCCCTTACCCATCAGCCAGCTCTCAATTCTTTATACCTTTCTTCTTCAAATTCCCCTGAGCCTTGTTTGGCAGAAGGTATTGATATGTATGATTCATTCACAGCTGAGTACCAATAGTTACATAAAATTGAACATGACTGCTTACGAATTGCTGCATTAACAACTCTTTGCTGCCAAAAGCTTTTAGACCAAGGTCAAGAACAGCATAAAACTATGGATGCAATCATATTTCGAAGAGAGTGTGGCAACATTGCCTTAACAAAGCAGCAGTAGTAGATTCCACCCCCAAGGCTTATGATCTCCTGAGTTGTAGGTTTGTGTGCAGTGTGCACCATTGCTCTACTAATCATGAAATTCCTCCTATGGAATTGGCCTCTTATGCAGTGCAATCACAAGTCTGTTGCCTATCCACGTAACCATCATCCACTACTGTACCAGTTATCACTTTTTTTTCTTTTCTTTTTTCTTTTATTCAAGACTTCCTGTCCTGGATCTCACTCTGTAGACCAGGCTGGCTTCAAACTCACAGAGATCCACCTGGTTCTGCCTCCAAAGTGCTGGGATTAAAGACGTGTGCCACCACTGCCCCAGTCAGTTAGTACTTCTTACCAGACAAGTTGGCATTAGAGTGTGCAGGGTCCAGTGATGATGAGACTATTGATGTCTTCTCCTCCTCCTTTGCCTGCATAATACCTTCTGGAAGTATGTAAGCTAACAAACAAGGAGTTTATTTCCTTGTCAAGTATTTCCATGTCAGGTGAAGTTGATATCTCTCTGTCCTTATCCATACAGTGTACAATCTTAGCAGAATTGTCGGACCAGCTAGTCATTTTGGGCAACCAAAAGAAATGACAGCAGCAGATGTTATTTTTTGTTCTTCTAGAGACTCCATAAAAAAAAGTCACAGGAGGAATCCTATTTCTGGAACTAAGCAATAAGGTTTTTATTTAATAACTTCTATTCATGCCTTCTGGGAACAGCACTGTCCTTCCATTTAAATATGTTATGATATTTTATTTGCCTACAAAATAGGTTTCCATAAGCCTTCTTAGTTTAGATGACTAAACCAATTCACTGCCCTTAATTCTCCTCAGTCTTATTATCCCCACTTAAAATTTTAACCCTGAGAATTCCTATTTTATCCTTTCATGTCACCTGTGTTCTATTATCCCCTCTATTTCCCCACCTTAGGTTTAGAGATTCATAGGTTTCCACACAGCATTTTCATGTACACTTCTTTTTGGTTAAGCAGATGATCAAATAAATCTCATTTTCAGAAGAGAAGTGTTAGAAGTGGAGATTTGAGTAGCAGTGTACAGACAGATTAGATATTTTAAGTGAAAGCTAAAGGTAATATGATGATAAAAATGAAGAGAGCATAGAGAATGAGAATATTAGCAAATTGTAAGATGCAATTATTGAGGGGTTAGAAGAAAAAATACTAGAAAAAAAGAGGAGAAAAAAATTGAAGGGATTGACAATATAATTTTATAGATTCAATTTTATGTGCTTTTTTTTGTAGCACAGTCACAACCAGACGGAAAGAATTCAATAAATAGTTTTTGTAGTTAATGAGATAAAGTAGTCAGGTCTCTACCCTTGTAAAAAGCCTTCATAGATGGAGTTGGCTCTTTCAAGTCTGTCCGTCCTGTAAAGACAAAGCATCCGTCCCTCCAGGGATGCAGCGACAGGAACCACTTGGAATGGAAGTAGACGCCACTCAACTGCCCTTTGATCTTCACCTCAGAAAAAAGGCTTGATTGCAAATGGAGACAGATTAATCAAGTTTTATTTTGATATAGTCATTTTCCTAAAATGTGTTGGAATTATTCCAAGAATAAAAATAAAAGAGACAATCTTTTCTTTAGATTTGCCGTCCTGCCTTAACTGTGGTCTGCATATAAGCTTCATACTTGCAATTGGCCAGTGAGTCCCACGTGAAGGAAAAACACACTGCACAAGACAGCTGTAGAGCTTACGTTATTCTCTATTCAAGCACATCAGAAAGTCTGGGTATCTATTTAATTATGATAGTGGACAGGGTCATTAACTTAGCTGCCATCACACTGTCTTCTGACCTCAGTAACAAAGGGAATGGGAAACCATGGCTTTATCTGAACATGAATCATCACCCCACACAATGTTTTCACGGAAATGAATTATGAATGATTGTTTTTTTCTGGAATGCTTTGGGCAGACAAAACTGTAGAAGGGCATGGTTCTTAACTCAGCCCAAGAATATTAAATATTAAATATTTTATATTTATTGAGCACAAGTAACATTCTATGAACAAATGCATTTTTATTTTTATTTGCATAACTACAGATGTTAAGATGTCTAAAAAGTAAAGGCTTCCTTGTCATTAAAATAATTGACGTTTAAGTATTAAGGGATAATTAAAATAATTCAGATAGAAAATTATTTGGCTGAGAATGTACTCACATTTCTCAAAGTAGCTAATATTTTGCAAGAATGAGTTTTGTTTTGTTTTATTTTAGTTGGCTAACATAAGTATGGAACAGAGATCATATCTATTTATTTTTCAAAGAATAATATTCAGTGTGCTTTTTAAAATTTTTTAGCCTCTACATTCCATTATTGATAAAAGGTTTGTTTATTGGATTACTATTTATTGTATTACAATAAACAATAGATGAATTTTGTTGGTTTCCCATTTCATCACATAGAATTTAAAAGTTATATACACAGTAGAGATTATTAATAAAATTAGTTTTTACTGACTGGTTAGTTTATTTTCTTACTATCTACCACCACTAACCATATTAAACATTAAAGAAAAAATTTAACACTTTCAATCATTTCTATTTTAAAAAAGAAATATATCAAAAACGTGGTGACATAGATAGTTTTAATACAAATATTTTTAAAACAAATATATTGATAGGGATTCTGGAATTGTTCAGTAATTTTTTAGTCTCTTTCTACATGGCTTTTTGGAAAGCAACTAGATTCTCATAATTAACTTGTCATTATATATATGTGTGTGTATGTGTGTGTGTGTGTGTGTGTGTGTGTGTGTGTATGCATATACATGTAACAGTGAAGAAGCATGAATTTTCATTAGAGCAAGGATGGTTATATGGGAGAATTCAGAGAGGAAGGGAAAGGATAAATGATATAATTATATATAATAAGAAAAATAAACAAAAAATTAAAAATACATAATTGAAAATGGTTCAAAGCACATTTTCATATTTGGAGCACAGAGGTATATTAAATACTTTTCAAGTAGTATGAATGTATGCAATCACCATATTGAAACCATTATTCCATACAATTAATACACATGCATAAATACTAAAATAGACCAGAGGTAATAGCTTATATGTGCAATGCTAATACTCAGAAGATTGAGACAAAGGTTCTGCACAAGTCTGAGGTCACCTTGGTAAATAAACTAAGTTATAGACCAGTCAGTGTTGTACAGTGAATCTCAGTCTTGAAAATCTGATATTAATAATAATGATAAATGACAAAAGAAAAACCTAAATGTCCTAGTCTCAACAGATTATGCTTGTTAATGGTTTTATAACAGGACCATTGATCATTTGTAAATAATTGCTCACATCCCTGGAGATAGTCAAAAAGTTCTCACATTTTAAAGTGAGTTACATCTTGTCAATATCATTGGCTAAAAGGATTCCATATGTTCTCCAGTCATTGAAGATGATTGCCAAGTCTATTTATTACTCTCCATAACATGCTGATAAGGCTCTATTGCTTATGTCATCAAACATGGAGTAATGAAACTAAAGTCAAAATAGTAGCTTTTTAATAAATGATGTTCATATTTTTGGAGATACTTTTCATGCTACCAGAGAAGAATAACAAGCATCAACATCACCTATGTACAAATTCTGTAACCTACAACAGAGGTTTGCCTACAAGATAGTCCAGTGCAATAGTGTCATGAATATTATGGGAGTAGACAACTTTTGATTGGATATAAGACTCATCTAATAAGATAAAACCCATACCTGACATTGCTAAAGTACCTGAGAGCCAGAGACCGGGTAGGTAATGGGCCTAGGGGAAAACCTACTATCATTATTTAGCTAAGGGAATATATAAACCCAATGACATAATGCTATACCAAAAGATCAAAACATCACTCAGGACTCATCAGCGAAGCTTCCTCTTGCAGTAGATGGCAATTAATACAGAGATCAACAAGTGGACAATATGCAGAGAGTGAAAGACTTTCAAGTGCTCAGCCCTCAGTGGGATGTTTATATCTAACCCCTTTTCTCAAGGTTCAAGGGGTGTAATGATTACAAGAGACAGAGATGGTAGATGAACCCAAGGAAACAGAGTTGTCTAGACAACAGTACTGATATACATATGAACTCACAGAGACTGTGACATTATGAACAAGACCTGCACATTGTCAAAACTCAAATTCTCAACATGGAAAAGCAGAAGTAGAAACAAAGTCCTAACCATAGCCAACTTGCAATTGATATTTTCTTGAAAAGAGAAAACTGAAACTAGTTTCACCCAATGGAGTGTTACTAAGAATCAACTGCACTCCAGTGCAGTCCTCATGCCGATGAACAGTTGGCCAATAAAAAAATGGAATTCCTTTTCTTTTCCATTTTTATGCACTTTTTGTTTTGTTTTGGTATTTTTGTCTCTTTTCTTCTTTGTTTTTTTTTTTTGCTGGTTTTGGTTTTTGTTCTGATATGATTTATTGTTGTTTTTGCTCTCTTAGAGAAAAAGCATCAGGTTGAGTAATAAGGAGGTATGGAGAATTGGGGAGAAGTTGGGGCAACTTATGATCAAAATATATTACATGAAAATATTTTTAATGAAACATTTAATGAAAGTACATGTAGTTTTTAATGAAAAATTTAATGAAAGGACATGTATAACAATTCCTTAATTCCTTTTGTTGATATCTTAACACATTTTTTTTCAGATAACTATTAAGTATATAAAAGCTGTCAGTCTAAGAGAGCACGTACAAGATTTTTAAAACTTTAACTCTCACATCAAGATTAACTTTATCATTGGTTTTAAATTCTCCCAAATATTTTACTTAAAGTGATAGGTTTACTTGTTCTTTTGTGAGAAAACATCTTCCAAGTTCTCATATATGGGTAACAATTGTTTGCTGGTCATTCTTTAGTGTAAGAATAGTTTGCCATGAATAAAAGAAGCAAACCATCTGGTAACTCCTTGCACACAAGCATGGCATCTCCCAAATTTCTCCTGGTATTTGGACATTAATGTATAGCTTCCATTTTAATTTGCAAACATTTAAAATGCACATAGGAATAAAGTTGGAGTATAACTGATATACATTATACTTCTTAGTAACTAAATTTTTGGCCATGTGAGTATGTAAAAGTGAAAAGTGAAATTTCTGTTGCTTTGGTTTACTAGCACACAAGCACACAATTCATTTCTTTCTTTCTTTTTTTTTTTTGGTTTTTTGAGACAGGGTTTCTCTGTGTAGCTTTGCACCTTTCCTGCAACTCACTTGGTAGCCCAGGCTGGCCTCGAACTCACAAAGATCCTCCTGCCTCTGCCTCCCAAGTGCTGGGATTAAAGGCAAAATGTGTAGTCCAGGGTGGCCTCGAACTCGTGATCCTCCTGCCTCCGCCTCCTTCAGCAAATCCTACTGGCGTGTGCCACCACAATTGGCCACTTTCTTTATTAATTCTTTTTATTGGTAAATTCAATGTACAGTGGAAAGTGAAAAGTACTTTTGACCTTATAGAAATCCAAAATCTTATCAGAAGTATTCAGTGAGCCATTGAACACGAAATGGAAAGCAGTTTGGTCTATCATAAAGAAGATGTGGGTATTGAACACACACAGAGAAAAAAAAATACCAGATATCTTTTGCTCTTTACACACAGAATAAAAGAAAAATATACATGAAAAGAAAAGTCCTGGTAATAGAAAAGTGAAATTAGGTAATATTCAAGCCTAAGAACGTTAGGAAGGCAAAGCAAATAGGTTTTTTTTTTAAAAAAAAATATTTATTATTTTGTGTGATCTATTCTGTTTTCTCACTGTCATTGGATTTAGTAATGCAAGCTGCTTCCCTGCTTCTCCACTCTTTGAATGAGCTGAGTGTTCCTCTGTCTGTATGGTTACCATATCCCTTCATTATATTTAAGGTATGTGTGGACATCTTAGTCATAGCTTTGTCAAGAAACCATACATGTTATCTTCTCAAACTCTGTTTCACAATTCCAATCTGTATTTATGTTATAGATTAAAAGAGGAGGGTTTTCTGTAAAGTGAATAGAATCAACAATAACGTCACATTGAGTTTTAATATAAAAAAGTGTGTGTATGCATTTGGACACTGGCAAAAGAGATTTATCTCATTTTTGTATTTGGCTGTTTATAATTATATATGAATTGGAATACTCAGTATTATAAATGAAGATGTGAGTGATTTTTTTGTGTAACTATTTCTTTATGAACAATATACATAGTGTAAGTTTATAATAATTTTATTTTTTAAGTGGTATTATGTAACATAAATCTTAAAAGGTCTTATAATAAAAAAACAGAGCCAAATATTGGGGTGAAAGCTGAAAGATCAGAGAAACAGAACAATACAGTCAATTTTTTAACTCAATGTAATCCTCAGCCTCAAGAAAGCAAGTTCCTGTTTGCTCATGCCTTATATAACTTTCTCTGCCCAGACATCACTTCCTGGGATTAAAGGCATGTGTGCTTCCCAAATAAAGGTTTGTGATCTCAAGTGCTGGGATAAAGGTGTGTGCCACCACTGCCTTGCTCTGTTTCTCTCATGTAGCTCAGTGTGGCCTTGAACTCACAGAGATCCAGATGGATCTCTGCCTCCCCATTGATAAAATTTAGGGTGTGTGCTACCACTGTCTGGCCTCTATGTTTAATCTAGTGGCTGGCTCTGTCCTCTGATCCTCAAGGCATGCTTTACTGGGGTACACAATATATCACCACAGTATTATTTTTGCCTTAGTTCTTGACAAGTTAGAAGAGGCCTATATCCACAAGAATAACAATGGGTTATTTAAGGTAAATTGATTATAGATGTTAATTATATCTACAAAATGGCACTTAGATTAACATGCTAATGACTAGGATGGTGGTTAGTTAAGTTGATGAATAAGCCTAATTTTTTGTCCACAAGTGTGATCCAGGCTCGAAGGATAGCCTCAGGAATTATATTTCTATTTCTTATCCACACTTTCCAATTTCCATTTTTTTAAACTAAAGACAAGGACTGAAACCTGACTTTATGGACATCATATCTCAGTGGAAGTATAAAAGGACAAACTTGAGGTCATGGATCGGTTTTGTGCTGAGCAAGATTAAACAGGCAAAACCCCAGCCTCACATCAGTCTATGGAGACCTCCCTGAGATTTTAAACTAATTTTCTCACCATGCCCCGTTCTGTACCAGTTACATTAAATCTCTCAGAATAATATCATCAGAAAGTTTTATTTTAACAAATATAGCTAGTCCAGCACACCTGGAGAGTTTCTCTGCTCAGAATAGTAAGACACCAACAAAACAGACCAGCAAAGAATTAGAGTGGCTTACTGTAATGGCCCATTTTTTCCTTTTTCAGCCAAATGCAAAAACCCTTTGTCTACTTTTCTGTTTTTCCTTTTCTTCCATTTAATTTTTTGTTATTTATTTATGTGTATGTGTGTGTGTGTGTGTGTGTGTGTGTGTGTGTGTGTGTGTGTGTGTGTTAGTATGCCTACTTATATGTGGGAGCCCACACAAGCCAGAATTGGACTTCAGATTCTCTGAGGATGGAGCTACAGGTAAGTGTAGGTCACCTGACATGGGTGCTGGGAACAGAACTTGGTCTTCTGCAAGGGTAGCAACCACTCTCATTTCAGAGCCATTGCTCGAGAGACTGCGTACTTCTTTTGGGGGGAGTGTGCTTGTTTGTGGGTTTTTTGGTTTTGGGTTTTGCTAGACAGGGTTTCTCTGTGTAGCCTAGGCTGTCCTGGAGCTAACTCTGCAGACCAGGCTGGCATAATACTCATAGAAATCTGTATGCCTATGCCTCCCAAGTGCTGGGAGTAAGGCATGCACCACCACTTCCAGCTTGCATAAGTTTCATTTTAATCCCAGAACCTCTCTTGTTTCAACCTAGCACAGTTTTTTTGTTGTTGTTTTGTTTTTTATTTTTTTCTGTGATATCAAATACCACTTAAGGAATCAGCCTGGAAATGCCATGAATAATTTTTTTTTCCTAGCCATGGATTTGAATTTTCAGTGAATTCTTTCCACTGTTGTTCAAGACTCATACATATTGCAATGGCCATACTTAGAAACACAGAGGCTGTATTTTATAATTTACTTATTAGAAAGTGATGTGATTATGATTTACAGTATTTCAATACAATTTGATTTGGTCACCAAGGTTACCCGGGTAGCAAAAATCCTAATATTAAAGGCCCAATGCAAACTCCACATTCGTTTGAACAATTCACTCATAATTAATGAATCTGAACTTTAAACAATGCATTGGAAAATTGGTATATAAAAATATATGAAATGATTAGTTTTAATTGTGTGAAACATGAAATTATAAATACTGATTTAATCATAAAACCACTGGATTTTAATGTAATAGTTGCCCAATTATGTTCAAATAGCAATAATTGTACTTGAAGTGCTTAAGGCAAAATTTAAAACCAAGAGTTGGCTAAAATGATAGTATATGTAAAAATTGAGAGGTTGGTTGCTTAAGGTTTTAAGAAATTTGTGGTTTTTAATTTTTCATACTTGTAAATAAGTTTTTATCAATTCATAAGTTAACTTTACACATTCATTTATGATAATAGTCTTCATTTAAATAAAACTAGCCCATTAAGTTCATTAAGTTCTCTTAAGTAGAATACTCAAAAGTAGGTTTTACCAATTAAAAGAAACTATTAGGTCCAGAAAATAACTAGAATATTAATCTGAACACTGTTTTATTTTAGCCATGATTGCACTAGGCTTAGAGGTGAGATTTGTGATTATATTCCATGGCATCTTACAAAAATTTAATCTATATCCGTGAGGTTGATTATTGTTAATTTGAGTAGGTAGGGACATGCTCAGGCTTTATGATTAATGGCACCAATTTTTAATCACAACATTATATATTTATATATTTATAATATATATATATATATATATATATATATATAAATTATTACTTACAATAATGTTTAAGAAAATGAAACTTTCACAACAGGCAGTTTGTAACTATTTATTTTTCTCTCCAGATCCAGTTCTTATAGGTTTTATTTTTAATTATAATTTTACTATATGGTAAAATAGTCAGAAAGTATAGCTCCTGCTTTGGTAAACACTAAGTCCATTTACAAAATCTTTTTTACACTTGATTTTCCATTTACATGAGAAGAGTATTCAACTGTTGTCCCAACATTATAAACAGGAAAAACTTGAGCTATTTCAAAAGAGGAAAAAAATTGTCAAAAGCTACATTTTTGTATGTATTTATTTGTAAACTTTACATTATATTTTCTCTATGGAATGGGCTAAATATATTATTACAAAAATCATTCTCAATTGTTACAGTAGTGGTGTAAGTTCAAAATAATTCCATTTGAATTCAAATTTGATAAAGACAGAAACCTTTAGAGATATATTTTTACAAAATTTCTAGGATGTAAGTACTGAGCTAGGGATTTGTGCTCATTTGATTTACTTAAAGAAACACGATGAGAGAGAAAATATGCTTGTGGATGGGGAAGAGAAGGAGATGGGACAGATGTTAAGCATAGAAATAACATCAAGCCTAGTTCTCATCTGAAAGAATTCCTAGGAGGTTGTCCTGATGAAAATTCTTCTTCTTCTTCTTCTTCTTCTTCTTCTTCTTCTTCTTCTTCTTCTTCTTCTTCTTCTTCTTCTTCTTCTTCTTCTTCTCTCTCTCTCTCTCTCTCATATATATATATATATATATATATATATATATATATATCCACATATTTCCAATTCATAAAGTTAAAGACTTCTCTCATGACTGATCATCTGGTAGCAGAATGTAGCTCTTACTAATTTAAGTTGTTGCAAGAATAAACACTTTTTTATTATTTTCTTTTATTTTATAATATAATTTAATTCTACATATCAGCCACGATTTCCTTGTTCTCCCTCCTCCCCTCCCCCCAGCCATTAAATTTGTTTTCACTCCCTCCTCTACACCAAGTCCTTCCTTGCCCCACCCTCCTCAGTTCCCTGCTCTCCAGTCCACTTCTCCTGTTTCTGTTCAAGAAAGGGAAGATCTACCATGGATACCAACAAAAGATGGAATATCAGTTGCAGTAAGAATAAGCACCTCCCCAGGTATTAAGGCTCAGCAAGGTGACCCATTGGGAAGAGTAGGGTACCAAAATCTTGTAAAAGAGTCAGAGACAGTCCCTGTTCCAACTGTTAGGAGTCCCACGAGAGGACAAAGCTATACAACTGTAGCATATATGCAGAGCGCCTAGGTCAGTACCATGTAGGCTCCCTGGTTGTCAATTCAGTCTCTTTGAGTCCCTGTGAACTTGGGTTAGTTTATTCTGTAGGTTTTCTTGTGGTGTATCCTTGATGCCCTCTGGCTCCTGCAATCCTTTTTCAACATCTTTTGCAGGATTCTCTGATCTCTGCCTGTGGTGATATTGAGTCCCCCAATATATTGTGCACCCTAATAAACTCATCTGGGGTCAGAGAACAGAACAGACACTAGACAGACATAGAGGCCAGAAAAATGGTCACACACACACACACACACACACACACACACACACACACACACACACGTTTAATCCTTGCGTTCTGGAGGCAGAGATCCATCTGGGTCTCTGTGAGTTCAAGGCCACACTGAAAACTGAGCCAGCTATGGTGGCACACTCCTTTAATCCCAGGAAGTGATGGCAGGAGGCAGAAAGGTATATAAGGCATGAAGACCAGGAACTAGAGGGCTTTTTAAGCTTTTAGGCTTTTAGCAGCAGTTCACCTGAGATCCATTAGGGGAGAACTTAGAGGCTTCCAGTGTGAGGAGACAGGATTGGCTGAGAAGTTGGCAAGGAAAGGTTAGCTGTGGCTAGTTCTGTTTCTCTGATCTTTCAGCGTTCACCCCAATACCTGGCTCCAGGTTTGCTTTTATTAATAAGACGTTTAGAAATTCATCTACATCTGGCATCTAAGTTGTCATGTACGAATTCACAAAAAAGCTATTTGCCTGTGGCCTTGAAGGCCCAGTTCAGGCCTGAGCTGTATGTGGCTGGTTGTGGTGGCGCATGCCAGTAGGATTTGCTAAAGGAGACAAAAACAGGAGAATCCCTAGTTCGAGGCCAGCCTAGGAAACTAGCTGAGGAGAAGCTGCTGCCTGAACCGGCTGGACCACAAATGGTAGCAGCGGGACCATGGAGGTAGTTCTGCATTGCCAGCTATTTCTCATCATGTTGGTCACGATGGTGATGCTGCTACTGGAGATGAAGGGTTTACCACTGCTTGTTCAGACGAGAATTGCCAGGACCATGGTGTTACAAGAAAGCATTGGCCAAGGTCAGTTTGGAGAAGTTTGGTGAGGCAAGTGGTGGGGAGAATTTGCTGTGAAGATATTCTCTTCTAGGGAAGAACATTCGTGGTTCTGAGAGACAGACATTTATCAGACTGTGATTGCTCCAAACCACAGAGAAGGGAAAAAATGTCTGCAAGCAACCATGACCACGCCTAAGAGCAACTTTGAAATCATCAAAAGGATGATGGGATCCCACAATGATGATTCCTTGTGGACTATTGTGGTGATATTGTGTTCCTAAATATATTGTGCATCCTAATAAACTTATCTGGGGTCAGAGGACAGAACAGCCACCAGATAGACATAGAGGCCAGAAAATGGTGGCACACACACCTTTAATCCTAGCATTCTGAAGGCAGAGATCCATCTGGATCTCTGTGAGTTCAATGTCACACTAGAAATCGCCAGGCCTGGCGACATATGCCTTTAATCTCAGGAAGTGATGGCAGAAAGCAAAAATGTATATAAAGCATGAGGACCAGGAACTAGAGCTTGTTAAGCTCTTAGGCTTCTAGCAGCAATTCAGCTGAGATCCATTCTGGATGAGGACTCAGTTTTCCAGTCTGAGGAAACAGGATCAGCTGAGAAATTGGCAAGGTGAGGTAACTGTGACTTATTCTGCTTCTCTGATCTTCCAGCATTCACCCTAATAACTGGCACTGGGTTTGTTTTTATTAATAAGACCTTTGAAGATTTGTGCTACAAATTATGATAAAGCCATTAAGCTGATTAACACCACTAAAAGATCTGCTTTGGACTACAAACTGCTCAGGACAATTTTGAGATGGCTAGCTGAGATGATCCAGCCTGACAGGCTACTTGAACCAGGACTTGAGACAAGCCTTACACTTTTCCTTTATTCAAAAAAAAAAAACTGGACAACTGATAAAGGACTTGGCAATCAACCCAAAATTTTTTCTCTCAGGATCCCCTAAAGATGTCTTTGCCCTCAGAGAGCAGGAAGTAATTTTAAGAACATGATAAACCCACATTCTCAAGAAGTGGGGTGGGTAGATTTTTGATTGTTTAATGAGTTATAGATATTGTCATTGTTTATGATGATTGGTTACAAGTTGTTAATTGTTAATAGTAAAAAGAAAAAGCTATGCAAAGGAGATTAGATTCAGGGTTCTTGTTTTAAGAAAAAGAAAAAGAGGATATAGATTGTAGAGGTAGATTGTTGAATCTACTCTGAAAAAAAGATATAGAAATAATAGATAAAATGCTACACCATTGAATCTACTCTAAAAAGAAATAGAGGAAGATATAAAAATGACAAAAGGTAGATTATTGAATCTACTATGAAAAGAAAAAAGGGAGAATATGGATATGATAAGATAAAAGGTAGATTATTTAATCTACTTTTATAAAGGTACTACTTGTTTTAAATATTTTACATTGGATTGGATTTTTCTATATTGTATACAAATTTTGTATTAGACTCACCAAAATAGGATAAATAATGAAATTTTAGTCCAAATTTGTCAAATATTAATGGACTGGACATTGTTAATTTATATATTGGAGTTTTTTTGTCTGAATCTGTCAAATCTTAATGGACTAGACATTGCTAATATAATTCTTGACTGTATATATTGTATATACTTATTGGAAATACTTTATCTTAAATTAGTTAAAAGCTTCCTTTATTATTTAGACAAAAAGGGGAAATTTGTCTACATCTGCCTAGTGTTTGGCTCTGGGGCTGGATCTGTTTCCATCAGTGGCTGGACGAAACCTCTCTGATGACAATTGGGCTAGGCACTAATCTATGAGTATATCAGAATATCATTAGGCATCATTACATTGACAATTTTTCTCCGATGTTTCATTAACCAATCCTCACCTGAGGGACATCTAGGTTGTTTCCAGGTTCTGGCTCTTACAAATAAAGCTGCTATGAACATAGTTGAGCAAATGTCCTTGTGATGTTATTGAGAATCCTTTTGAGTATATGCATAAGAGTTGTGTAGCTGAGTATTGTCGTAGATTGATTCCCAGTTTTCTGAGCAACAGCAATATTGATTTCCAAAGTGACTGTACAATTTGTACTTCCACCAGCAATGGAAGAGTGTTCCTCTTGCTCCATATCCTCTCCACCATGAGCTGTCACTTGTGTTTTTGATCTTAGTCATTCTGACAGGTGTAAGGTAGAATCTTAGAAGTATTTTCATTTTCACATCCTTTATGGTTAAGGGTATTGAATATTTAAGTATTTCTTGGCCACTTGAGATGCTTCTGTTGAGAATTCGCTGTTTAGATATGAACCCAATTTTTAATTGGATTATTTGGTTTGTTGATGTCCAAGTTCTTGAGTTCTTTATGTATTTTGGAAATTACCCCATGTCAATGAAGAGATTTTGAAGATCTTTTCCTATTCTGAATGCTACTTTTTTTTGTCCTATTGACAGTGTCCTTTGCCTTACAGAAACTTTTCAGTTCCATGAAGTCCTATTTATTAAGTGTTGCTCTTAGTGTCTGCGCTATTGGTGTCCTGTTCAGGAAGTTGCCTCCTGTGCCAAAGTGCCCAAGGCTATTTCCCATTTTATCTTCTATCAGATTCAGTGTATCTGGATTTATGTTAAGGTCTTCGACCCACTTGGACTTGAGTTTTGTGCAAGGTGATAAATATGAATCTATTTGCATTCTTGTACATGATGACAGCCAGTTATACCAGCCCCATTTTTAAAAGATGCTTTCTTTTTTGTATTGTGTAATTTTGGCTTTGTTGAAAATCAGATATCTATAGATAAGTGTATATACACCTGGGTCTTCAATTTGATTACATTGATCCACCTGTCTGTTTTCTTGCAAATATCATGCTGTTTTTATTACCATAGATCTGTAGAAGAGCTTGCAATCAGGGTTGGTGACACCCCCATGAATTCTTCTATTATACAGAGTTGTTTTAGTTATCCTAGGTTTTTTGTTTTTCCATATGAACTTAAGTATTGTCCTTTTAAGGCCTGTAAGGAATTGTGTTGGGATTTTAATGGGGATTGCATTGAATCAGTAGATTGCTTTTGGTAAGATAGTCATTTTACTATGTTAATCCTACTGGTCCATGAGCATAGGAGATCTTTCCATCTTCTAATAAATTTTCTAATTTCTTCTTCAAAGAATTGAGGTTCTTGTCATACAAGTCTTTCACTTTCTTGGTTAGGGCTACACAAAGATATTTTAAATTATTTGAGGTTATTGTAAAGGGTGTTGATTCCCTGATTTCTTTCTCAGCCATTTATCATTTGTACAAAGAAGGGATACTTATTTTGGCATTGATCTTATATCCTGCCACTTGACTAAAGTGGCTTATCAGCTGATAGGAGTTCTCTGGTTGATTTTTGGGGGTCACTTATGTATACTATCACATCACCTGAAAATGATACTTTGACATCTACCTTCCCTCCCTATTTTTATCTCCTTAATTTCCTTTAGTTGTTATTGCTCTAGCTAGGACTTCAAATACTATATTGAATAGGTATGGAAAGAGTGGACAAGCTTTGTCTTGTTCCTGATTTTACTGGAATTGCTTTGAAGTTCTCTCCATTTAATTTGATATTAGCAATCAGCTTGCTGTATATTTCTTTTATTATGATTAGGTATGTCCTTTGAATCCTCGATCAATCCAATATGTTTATAATGAAAGGGTGTTAGACAGATTTTTCATATGTTGAACTATCCCTGCAATTCTGGGATAAAGCATAATTGATCATGGTGGATGATCTTTCTGATGTATTTTTGGATTCCGTTTGCAAGGATTTTATTGAGTATGATTCATCTTTGTTCCTGATTGAAATTGGTCTGTAATTAATGTTCTTTGTTGAGTCTTTGTGTGGTTTGTGTATCAGGGTAACTGTGGCCTCATAAAAGAATTTGGCAATGTTCCTTTTGTTTTTATTTTGAGAAATAATTTAAGGAGTATTGGTATTATCTCTTCTTTGAAAATCTGGTAGAATTCTGCATTAAAACTGTTTGCCCTTGGTGTTTTTGTTGTTATTGTTCTTTTGTTGTTAGGATACTTTTCATGCTTCTATTTCCTTGGGGGTTATAAGTCTATTTAAATTGTTTTTATCTGATATTGATTTAACATTGGTGTTGTGAAAATTCATTCTGCTAATGACTTTGGGGTACAAGCCCTAAGGTATGGCCTTTGGTTTGTTTATGTGACTCCCTTAAGAGCAGAGGAAGGGGAGTCATGAACTCTCTCTTGGGTGATTATAGACAGGACTGTGGGTTCCCATCACCCTTGGACAGAACAAAGGACAACAACAGCTGGATAAGCAGTAGTGTTTATTTCATTCTGTATCCATGAGTGTATTATCCCCATTTTATACCTTTTGTTTTTGTTTTTGTTTTTGTTTTTGTTTTTCGAGACAGGGTTTCTCTGTGTAGCTTTGCACCTTTCCTGAATCTGGCTCTGTAGACCAGGCAGGCCTTGAACTCACAAAGATCTGCCTGCCTCTGCCTCCCGAGTGCTCGGATTAAAGGCATGTGCCATCCCCGCCCCCAGCCCCCGGCCTCATAACATGATCTATCAAAAAAGTTGTCTATTTCTTTTATATTTTCCAATTATGTTGCGTAAAGGGTTTTGAAGTATAGCTTAATTAATGATTCTCTGAATTTCCTCAGAGTCTGCTATTATGTTCCCTTTTTTTTTCCTCACTTCATTAATCTGTATATTCTCTCTCTGCCTTTTGGTTATTTTGGATATGGATTTATCTATTTTGTTAATTTTCTCAAAGAAACAACTCTTTATTTCATTGATTCTTTGTATTGTCCTCTTCATTTATATTTTATTGATCTCAGCCCTCAGTTGATTATTTCCTGCAGTCTACTTCACTTGGGCCTGTTTGCTTCTTTTTGTTCCAGAACTTTCAGGTAAGCTGTTAAGTTAGTATGAGATTTTCCAAATTTTTCATGAATGCACTTAGTGCTATGAATTTTCCTTTTAGCACCACTTTCATTTTTTCCTGTAAGTTTGGGTATGTTGTGCATTCATTTACATAGAATTCTAGGAAGTCTTCCATATCTTTATTTCTTCCTTGACTCAGTGGTAACTCAGTAGAGAGTTGTTCTGTTTCAGTGAGTTTGTAGGCTTTCTGTTGTTTTCCTTGTTAAAATCTGGTTTTAACCCGTTGTGGTTTGAAAAGATACAGAAAGATATTTCATTTTTTTAATCTGTTGAGATGTGCTTTGTGACCAAGTATATGGTCAATTTTGGAGAAGGTCCATGAGGTGCTGAGAAGAAAGTATATTCTTTTTTGTTTGGGTGAAATGTTCGTTATATATCTGCTAGGTTCATTTGAGTCACAACATCTGGTAGTTCCCATTATTTATCTGTTTAGTTTTTGTCTGAATGACCTGACCATTGGTGAGAATGGGGTGTTGAAGTTTCCCACTTTTATTATGTGGGTTTTGATGTGTAATTTAAGCTGTAGTAATGCTTCTTTTACAATGTGGGCACCTTTACATTTGGGGCATAGATGTTCAGAATTGAGGCATCATCTTGGTGGATTTTTCTTTTGATGAGTATTAAATAACTTTCTCCATCTGTTTTTATTAAATTTAGTTGGAAGTCAGCTTTGTCAGATATTAGGAAAGTTACACCAGCTTGTTTCTTATGTCTATTTGATTGGAAAATCTTTTTTCAACATTTTACTCTGAGGTAATGTCTATCTTTGATGTTAAAGTGTGTTTATTGAATGATGGATCCTGTTTTCATATTCATTCTGTTAGCTTGTGTGATTTTATTGGTGAATTGAGTCCATTGATATTGAGGAATATTAATGACTAATGATTGTAAATCCCTATTATTTTGGTGGTGGTAATGGCTGTGTGTGTGTGGGGGGGGGGGCTTCTTTGGGTTTTGTTTCTGAGATTATTGCCTGTGGTTTTTGTGGGTGTAGTTAACTTCTTGGCATTGGAATTTTGCTTCTAGCGCCTTTCATATGACTTGATTTGTGATAGATATTGTTTAAATTTGGCTTTGTTATGAAATACCTTGTGTTCTTTATGTATGGCTATGGTAATTGGCAGTTTTGCTTGGTGTAGTAGTTTGGACTGGCATCCATGGTATCAGAGTCTACAAGACAACAGTCCTGACCCTTCTGGATTTTAGGTTCTCTGTTGAGAAGTCGGGTGTGATACTCATAGGTCTGCCTTTATATATTACTTGGTGTTTTTCTGTTGCCTCGCTTAATATTCTTTCATTATTCTGTATGTTTAGTGTTTTGATTATTATGTGGTGAGGGGATTTTCTTTTCTGATTCAATCTATATGGTGTTCTTTAAGCTTCTTGTACCTTTATAGGCAGATCCTCCTTTAGGTTGGGAATTTTTTTTTTATGATTTTGCTAAATGTCTCCAGTGGTTTGAGCTGGGATTCTTTTCCTTCTTCTATTCCTACTATTCTTTTTTATGTAAACATAATTTATTTATTTTTTAATTTTATTTTATAATTTGATTTAATTTTACATATCAGCCACGGATTCCCTTGTCCTTCACCCCCCCCCACTTTCTGTCCAGCCCATCCTCCATTCCCATCTCCTCCAGGGCAAAGCCTCCCCCGAGGACTGAGATCAACCTGGTAGACTCAGTCCAGGCAGGTTCAGTTCCCTCCTCCCAGGCTGAGCTAAGTGTCCCTGCATAAGCCCCAGGTTTCAAACAGCCAGCTCATGCACTGAGGACAGGTCTGGGTCCCACTGCCTGGATGCCTCCCAAACAGTTCAAACTAATCAACTGTCTCACTTATCCAGAGGGCCTGATCCAGTTGGGGCCTCCTCAGCTATTGGTTCATAGTTCATGTGTTTCCATTCGTTTGGCTATTTGTCCCTGTGCTTTTTTCCAATCTTGGTTTCAACAATTCTCCCTCATACAAACCCTCCTCTTTCTTGCCAATTGGACTCCTGGAGTTCCACCTGGGGCCTGGCCATGGATGTCTGCATTCAGTACCCTCAGTCATTGGATGAGATTTCTAGCACGGCAATTAGGGTGTTTGGCCATCCTATCACCAGAGTAGGTCAGTTCGGGTTTTCTCTCACCCATTGCCAGTAGCCTATTTTGGAGGTATCTTTGTGGATTTTTGTGGACCTCTCCAGCACTTTGCTTCTTCCTATTATATTTTGTCTTTTTAATGTGTCCCAGATTTCCTGGACGTTTCATGTGAGGAATTTTTTAGATTTAACATTTTCTTTGACTGATGATACTTCCGCTATCATGTCTTCAATACCTGAAATTCTCCCTTCTACCTCCTGTATTCTGTTGGTAATGCTTTACACCTATAGTTTCTGTTAGCTTACTCAGATTCCATTTCCAGGATTCCCTCTGACTGTGTTTTCTTTATTGCTTCTATTTCCATTTTCAAGTCTTGAACTGTTTCCCTCTTTTTTTTTTTTTTTTTTTTTTTTTTTTTTTTTTTTTTTTGGCTTTTTTGCCATTATTTTTAGGGGTATACTGACTTTCTTCATTTTTTGTTTGCCTTTTCCTCAATTTTTTATGGGATTTTTTTTTCCCATTTCCTCTATAAGGGCCTCTATCATCTTCCTAAAATAATTTTAAGGTCGTTTTCTTGTTTTTTTCAGCTGTGTTGGATTGTTCAGGTTCTGGTGTCTTTGGATAGCTGGGTTATGGTGGTGTCACAATGCCCTTTCTGTTGCTGATTGTATTCTTACACTGGAGTTTAGGCATCTGGTTTTGGGATGAGAATATGTCTAGGTGTTGATTCCTGTGTTTGTTTTTATTGGATGGGTGTTTTGTTCCTTGTTTTCTTGTTCCTCTCTAGTCTTCTAGCTGAAATGGCCAAAGGTTCTGCCGACTAGTGAGTCTTCAGATCCAACTGGGTATCTCTGCTGGTTTTTTTGGAGTCTGGGGTCCCTAGATCTGGCCTGGGCTCAGGTGAAGCTCAAATCTTCTTTTGAAGTTGTAGACCAGTATATACAACCCAGGGGAGGAAGTGCAGTCTGGGGATGTGGGGCACATTTAAAGGGTTTAGTGGGCAGTGCTTGGTGTCTTACCTGGGGTCACTAAGAGCAGCCTGGTCTCCAGTACAACTGCCAATGCTATGGAGCCCAGAGGAGGGGGTGCAGAACACTTACTATTTAAGGCTGAGTACCATCCCACTTCATAGGTATACATAATTGTTTATTTGTTCCCTTGTTTAAAATCTCTTTGGTGTTTAACATTTTTAGTCTACTGTGAACAAAGTAGGGCTGACCATTTGCATACTAGATTTTTGTAGGAACATAAAGTTACAATTCACTTGAGTAAATTGCAAAATGGGATGACTGAGTCAGTTGGTACATACAGTTTTGATTTAAAAAGAAACTGCTAGTCTTTTCACGATGCTTTCCAGCATCTTCATTGCTTCCAGCAATTAATAAGATTACTGCTGCCCTCATATTGATATGTGTGATATACTGCAAGGTTATTCCAGTTTTATTTTAAGAGGTGATACCTAATTTTGACCATATTTCCATATATTTCTTGACCATAAATATATAAAGTTTCTTTCATGTTTTTAAATTTTCATCTTAATGTATTTTTCATGTGAATTTTATGGTCATTTTAATATATTATATATATTTTTTATATTATATATAAATTGGAAGTTATTTCCATATGTACATGTATGCATGTATTTTCATTTTCTTAGTAGTGGCTTTTTTTTTTTTTTTTTGGTTTTTCAAGACAGGGTTTCTCAGTGTAGCTTTGCACCTTTCCTGGATCTCACTCTGTAGACCAGGCTAGCCTCTAACTCACAAAGCCCTGCCTGCCTCTGCCTCCCGAGTGCTGGGATTATAGGCGTGCACCACCACCACCCAGCTAGTAGTGGCTTTTAAAAATAAAAACCTTTTAATTTCTTAGAATGCAATTTAACAATTTGCTATTTTTTATTTCAGGCTGTGAAACAGTATTCAAAAAGTCATTGCCTAACCAAATTTATGGAGATTATTTTACATGCATTACTCTAAAAGTTATAGTTCTCTACATTTTAGGCATAGACCTATGATGTCTTATAAACTATCTTTTACATACAAGACATATTTGTGAAAGTGTTGATCTCTCTCAAATGAATATTTAATTTTTTGTCTCTGTCTGGTTCCATACGATTTCTATGTTTACTTCTATAAATAACTACACACACACACACACACACACACACACACACACACACACACACGGCTCCATATATATATATATATATGGTTTCTGTCTAGTTTCTGTCTCTTTTTGATCACATTTTTAAAAATATTACCATCAATGGTAGCCTACTTTACCATATCGTTTTGTCAGTGGTTGAGACAGATTAGCTTGATGAATTTACTTGTTCTGACATATAAACAGTTTATCATATGTCTGTTGACTTTATAATAGATTTCTAAAAGTAAAAAATATATATTTAATGTACAGTGTAACATAATACATATATATTTATTTATTTCTCTTCAATTAACAAGTCTTTGTACTGAACATGGAAACATAAATGTTTTCCAACCCCAGTTTTTATTCTACCACTGAATTTAATAAAATTGGTATATTGACTTAGGATTAATTAGGTAGATAATCATAATAACAAATCAAAAGTTATTTCTTCTAAATGCTATTTCAAATCAATAGCAATATTTTGGTAAATGTGAAGGTTTAGTAAACATATATTTGTAAGTTAAATTATTTTGTATCTTTGATACTGAATGAAAGTCATAATAAAGCTGGATGAATTCATATGCATGTGTATGTACATGTATTTTTCTTCAAATATTCATGCATATTTTCCCAGAGTAAAAGTGAATAAAATTTACAAGAGTAATAAACTTATGACTCTTATCAAATAATTTGCTATGACCAACTGAAATGCAGAGAAACATTTTCCCCTCTTTCTCTATCTCACATAAGGCACATTTCTGAGCATTATTAGTCAGTGCAGGTACAATTCTGCAATTTTTAAATTGCTCCTAAGGGATCACATTACTGGGGGGCAGAGGAAAATGTTAAGTAACTCTGCCACTCACTTCTAAAGTTTGTGGAGTAAAACAACTAAATCTAAAAGTTGTCATTTTAAAAAGTTTAGTGAGTTTGCTGAGATAATTATAAATCAATAATTCATGAATGTTTTAATTCTAAGAAAACTTTCCATATTAAGAAAATATTAAAAATATTACATTATTTAAATTAATAATAATTTTTGAGGTCACTTCATGAAAATTATGCAGCTCTTAACACATCATTTATGGACATTTACCAGACACTTGTAGCAATTAAAGGAAAACAACTAAATGTTGCTTTTAAAACTTATTCTTAAATGAATTCCCTCTGTTGGTCTCAGAAACAAACAAGGATTCCCTATAGTTACTGGAGGTAAAGATTCAGTGTCTCAGAGCTACTTTGAAGTGGCATCTTATAGTCAAGATAGTGAGAAGTCATTTTGTCAATATTAGGTATCACCTAATAAAATAGGATTTGAGAAAATGACTACTTCATATGCAAAAAGATGAACAGCTGTTGTAATTTTTATTAATTACCTTGCCACAATATACCCATGTACTGGTTGGAATGACCCCCAAAGATCATGTTTGAATTCTTGGTGGTCTGTCATTGGAACTCTTTGGGAAGGATGAGTGGGTATGTTCTTGCTAGAGAAAGAGTGTTTCTGGGGTGGGCTGGAGGTTACAAAAACAATGTCATTTCATGTTTTCTCTATGCCTTCTGATCAAGATGTGAGCTCTCAGCAGCTGCAGTAGCCACCTACTTCTGTGCCCTAAATCCACTGTGGTAAACTCTAATCCTCTGGAAGCAAATGCCCAGTTGAAGTTTTTCTCTTAAAAGTTACCTTAGCAATGGTGTTTTATCAAGACAAAAGAAAAGTAACCGATAAAGAAGATGGTGCAAGGTAGTGGGCTATTTTTATGACATACTTCATCGTGTTTGTCTGTCTGTCTCTCTTTCCCTTCCTTCCTTCCTTCCTTCCTTCCTTCCTTCCTTCCTTCCTTCCTTCCTTCCTTCCTCCCTCCCTCCCTCCCTCCCTCCCTCCCTCCCTCCCTCCCTCCCTCCCTCTCTCCCTCCCTCTCTCCCTTCCTTCCTTTTTGGGATCTATGTGGAAAGCTTTGAGACTTTTTGACAAGAAAGTCACCGAATGGTGTAAGCAGAGCTTATTGGGCTGCTTAATTAAAGGAGAGAAGACAGTAGTTTGAGAGCAATGTGGGCTGTGGAGGCCCAGTTCATGAAATTTTAGAAGGGAACAGTATTAGTTACTAACTTAGAAGACCATTCTTATAATGTTTTGGCTAAGAATGTGGTGGCTTTCCACTCTTGTGCCTGAGGCTAAATAAAAAGTAATGGACTAATTTCCTCGATGGAGGATATTTCAAGAGAAACTAATATTGATCATGTGGTGTGGTTATTAATAATCACTCTTATGCAGGTTTATAATGAAAAAGACTGATTGGGGCAAAAAGAGACACAAAGTGTACAATTTGAAGAAAATAAAATAAACACCAGGAAATTTAATGTTGGCACCAAGATTTATGCTGAAAGAGGTGAGATTAAGTATAGCTACAATCTGAATAAGAAAAAAGGCAAGGGTGCCCTCATGACAAAATTGCACACAGCATATTAACTTGTTAAAAGAAGACGTGGAAGGGATTTTCTGCTCCTAAAAAGCAACGAGGAATGAAAACTACTATAAATGAGATTCAAGGGGCCCACTCTCATCCAAAGAGTGTGGGCAAACTTGGCAGTCTTGTTCCTGTAGTTCTGGCTTGGGAGTCATAAGAAGTATACTATTAAAAAAAGATTGTGAAATATTCCTGTGTGAGGCCAAGTGTGTGGCATAACATTCTTGTATTGTGGACCTGAGTGGTCATTGTATGAATCTAAGAAAGTGTAACCTGGATTGTGATGGAGACCCTAAGATTTTATAGGTGCCAGAGCCTTGTTTTTATGCCAAGAAGAGCTATACAAAGGAGTAGAACCAGTCTAAGAGAAGGAAAAAAAATGCAAGACCCTCCCCCATCCCTGACCCTGCACATTGCTGATTCAAGTATGCTTCAGTCAGCTAAACTGGAAGTGTTGAGTCATCTAAGACCTTTGACATCACACATGGACTTACAGAGCTTGCAGTTTACCTGTAAATTTGATCTTGCTTTGATCTAGTATTTCCTCTTTATCATCCCATTCCTGTTTGGGGAGATAGTAAGCTATATTCTGTATCACTGCATGTTGTAAGTCACTTTTTAATTTTACAGGGGCTTACAATTAAGATACCACCTTGAATCTCAGAAGAGATTTGGAATTTTAAACACTGGTGAGACTGAAAGAATGTGAGAATTTTTGAAGTTTGACTAGATGAATTTTTGTATTAAGATATAGCCATGAACCTATGGGGGCCAGGGAATGGAATGTGATAGTTTGAAAGATAATGAACCACATAGGCTCATATGTTTGACTGAGTTGTTGAAACAGCTTGGGGAAAGTCAGGGGCTATGTCCTTGTAGAAGAAGGAATGTCACTATGGGCAGGCTGAGGATTCAAAAACTGTCATTCCACTGTGCTGTCTGTCTTCTGTTTGTGGATTGAAATGTGGGCTTTTGGGTGCTATTGTAGCCACCTCCCTAAAATTATGTCCCAGTTTACATGGTTTTACTTGTTTGAATTATTGTGTGAAACTCATTTTCTCTAAATCTAATAGAGGAATATGATGTACATCTTGCTTCTTTGCAGAGAGAGAATTATTTTTTCTAAGATAAAATTTATACTATTGTTACCAAAGTGGGTATGTATTTCAGTAGGCGGTTTAAGGTTGTTTATTTCAATCTAGTCTTGCCATCTGAACACTTCTGGTCACAACAATTTGACTAGTTTGTTGCAATGTGTCCAGCATGCTAAATGAGGCCCTGATTATGCGAAGAAAGGAAGAGGAAGGAAAACAAAAATATACATTTTTTTTTTACATTTTGCTTTACATCATTATGACACACTTTAGAGTCATACTCACCCAGACCCTTGTACTAAAATTATTATTATGCCCCTTTCCCAAGCTTCTGCTTCAAGTAACCCCAGCAGTTTTCTGTCCACTTCGAAACTGCTCTCCCATATCCTTTCTTCTGTCTGTTCAAGTGTTCTCAGAATTTCATCATGGTTGACTTATCTTCCATAATGAAAGTGATTTATGAACTTACCCAAGAGTGCTTACTTTTGCATTCTCCACACCATTCCTACAGAGTTTAGTGAAGTTCACATATGATTGTATTAAAACTCCTATCATAAAATAAACATATCTAACAAAGGAGCATGCAAGTATAATTCATGTAATCTTTGAGTTATACTCAGACTTCATGAAGGGAATTTGAACCTCTTCATTGGATTTTTAGTCAGTTTACGTTCTCATTGCTAATATGTCTCATGATTCATCAATGCAGTAAAACTTCATTTTTGTCTCCTTGAAGTGTGTGTGTGTGTGTGTATGTGTGTGTGTGTGTGTGTGTGTGTGTGTGTGAGAGAGAGAGAGAGAGAGAGAGAGAGAGAGAGAGAGAGAGAGAGAGAGAGAGAGAGAGAAGAGAGAAGAGAGAAAGAGAGTCAGTCTCTTCAGGTTAATCTTGACAGTTGCTTTCTCAAATCGGCTTTTGGTGTTATAGAGGACTGTGATATTTAATGTTGATTGGTGACATGACTGAATTCTGGATCAAATGAGAAATGTTTCCTGGAAGGACTAACTGAAGGTGGAGGAAGCCAGTTCCTCAGAGTAGTCAGGACTTCCCAGCTGTGGCCCAGATATAAAGATATCTAAGGGGAAAGCAGCACTTAAGGTGTCTTCTAGGCCTTCAAATCAGAATGTACAAAGAGATGTCCATCATCCCTCCTTCTGCAGCAACAGGTTCTCAGCTCCCCAGTCTGCAGGCATCGACTCTTGGATTACCCAGCCTCTTTGCTGTGAACTCATCTCATCAGTCACCTTAGTAATATGAATTCACACTCTTGTTTTGTTTCTGAGGAAGAACCTGATTAATGCACTCCCCATAGCCAGTATATCATCCAGGAGCCTCTTCGGTGGCTCAGCTTTTCATGCGTTGTTCTCCACATGAATGGGAATTATCAGCAGTGTTGCTGTCTGTTAGGTATGAAGGAATTCTTACTACGTATTTACTTATGTGTCAACCATTCTTCTGTAACCACCCTCATAAATTATTGGCTCATTAAGCTGCATTTGCATGAAATTATTTTCTTCTCCCCAATGATATACTCTCTATTTAGAGTTGATTAACCATTTTTTTCTGTTTGTTTTGATAACAGGATCTCAAATAGCCTAGAGTGACTTCAAATTAACTATGTAGCCAAAACTTATTTTAACTTCCCAATCACACTTCACCTACCTCTCAATATCTGGAATCAAAAGAGTGTACCAAAGTACTTAGTTTGGGTAAATATTCATGATTTCTTTCTAGCAAAATCAGAAGGAAAGAGACAGAGGAAGAGAGAGGAAAGAGTTGAATATTATATATATATATAACATATAATTATATATATATATTATAATATATAACATATTAATATATATATTAAAAGGAACTTATGTTAGAACAATGAAGTTTATGGCCTTTAAGAGGGGGTTAAATTGATCCTGTTTGTAGTTCAAACATGCAAATATTAGTTTTGATCCCAGAACCTATTTAAAAACAGCCCAGTGGCTCTCTAAAGGTGAGTTCTGGGATTCACTGAGAGAAAATATCCCCAAATAAATAAACAAATAAAAGGAATTTAGAAATTCATCCTAACATCATAGTCTCCCTCCACAGAAGACTACCATGTGAACAGTAACATGCCAACACACACACACACACACACACACACACACACACACACACACACACACACACAAAAGCCAAAAGCCAAAAATAGTATTTTGGTATATTTTATAGTGATTCACACAATCACTTTATTTTACAATAACAACAAAAATAGCACAAAAGCAGGGGTCTGATGAACAGACACAAGTCTATTTAAGATTAGATAATTTACTCTATTTAAATATGGAGTATCACAAAGAGGAGGACAATTTATTGGAAAGACAACAAGTAAATACCTGTTCTTCCTGATTTTACTAAGTTGTGACTATGCACAAAGTAAATTTTAGTCCTACTTGAAAGATCAAACATTTTGAAATCAGAGCTATTCCTCTGACTCCCATAAACATCCGGGTTGTCCTTGGCTTCCTTCACTTTGTGAATGAAGTACTTTGTTCTCTCTGCTCTGGGAATACTTTTTCTTGGTGATGTTTTCCTTTGGCTGGGAAACAGATTAAGGGCTTTTCTTCCTGGCAAATCCTTCTTTCAATTGGACACAACTACTGAACTTACTTAAAAGAGAGCTTTTATATATTCTGGCCACTCACATTTGTCTTGAAGATGTCTATAAACTTGAAAATTAGAGGAAAATTTAAGCAAATAGCTTTTAAAGGCACACCTGCAAACAAGTTATCATTAATATACCCAGGAGGGATGAAGAACGAAATCTAATAATGATGTTTTTTACTCTGAGACCACACACAAGAGAAATTTATAACAGTGCAAGCTCCGTTTTTGAGAACATAGCCATATACATTTAGCCTTAGCCATTGGCTCTTGCTGTTTCCCTCTTGAAACTGACTCATTCTCAGAAGCAACCAATTCCTGCTGTTTACACAGATGCCAATTTCTCTTGAGTTCAGGTACCATATTTTGAAGTACAGCTATTCTGAGTAAGTCTGAGGGAAACTGAAGCATGGTTTCTCCTGACCATAAAGTGTTTTACAGTTGCCTGTTGAGGAGAACAGATTTATACCTCTGGAAAATAAGTTTTTAAACACTATAAACTCTTTTATTACAATGGGTATTTCCTGTTGTCTTGTCGCCAGCTAGCAGGTTGGAGAGTGTCCTAGTAATGCTGACAGGTTGTAAAAGTTTGCCAAAGGAAAATGTGTTAGACCAAAATGGAACCGCTTGGCAGATGGATTTGCTTGGATTTTTCTTAGAGTCTATAAACAAAAAGAAGGTAATTTCATGAGTAATCGCTGAAAAGGAAAATGAATACTTTTCCTAGAGAACTTTCAAAATAGGATGACCAAATCTTTCTGGATGTAAAGCAAGTGTTATGGGACAGTGTGGACTCTCTCCCCTAGGTTTCTCCCACAGCTATACTTTGGTTTGAAAGTATCGATATTTATTTTATATGTACACCAAAAATGATTTTTCAAATATACATGAAATCAGTCAATACTATTTAGATACAAATTCATAAACATCATTTCAGGATGTTCTTCCATTTCCTCAGGAAAGGTAAAATTATTTGAAATTTTTAGACTTCAGTGAACAGAGCACAACAATAAAAGTGTTATCTCTTTTTCCTCCATAAATGACACAATGAAAAATGACTGGTAATTTAGTAGTTTCTTTGGGCTTGTGGAAGAACCAATTCTTACTAAGATTATCACACAACAGATGTATCTGCTACATTTTTATTTATATAATAAGCCTATATTTTATAATTTTTCCTTTTCTTCCCCCCACCCCCGCTTGATGGGATTTCTATTCTGAGTTACTGGATGTTTTTGTTCAAAAGACATTTTGAGTTATGTCTTTTCCTTATTACATAAAATGGACATGTTATGATCAGTACATCCAATTATAATGTTTTCTATATCCTTAATGGCAATAAGAAAATTAGAATTTATTTTCTTTCTTTACCATGTGGCGATTCTGGTACAGATTACTCATGTATCATTTGAAGTCTTTTGATGGCATCTTTCATCTTTCTCCTGTGTATGGAAAACTTAGTGAGAGCATGGCATACTTCTGGAAAAGGAAATCCCATCAATTTATAAACCACCTGTGACTTATTTCCTGACTGTGTGCTCTTCCAAAGAAGTCAGTTAGGACTAACTCTGCTTCCTCTAACAGTGCAACTAAAGCCAAGCACTTTTCCTCACCTCACAAATATATAAAGGATGATAATAGTGAAAACTGAACTCTTGAAACACACCCTTTCCCTGATTTACATTTTATTTCAATGTCTAGTGCAAAATGTACCCATACTATTTATAACTGATAGTGGTAAATTCATTCTCTGTGAAGAATTGCTGTTCTATTCTGCTTGCCCCTTTTGTCCATTCATCTGGCCTTCAATTTTATGCCAAAACTGACTCTCATAATTCAGCTATAAATGGCTGAATGAAAATATCAAATCTTGCTCCACCCAAAGCAATACTAAAGACAGAACTAGATTCTGTAATATCTTGTTACAATATAACTTAAGGAGGAAAGGAGACAGTCATAATGATCACTCGGAAACGTTGGCAAGAATACCGTGTATAGAGTTTAACATGCACCAAAGACAGCAACGGAAAGGTAAATAGACAGGGATGGTGAAGGAGTGGGTGCAGGCAGTGAACACGAGTTACAGCAGATGATACTAAGCTAATTGTTTATAAAGTTCTAACTCTGAAAGAGTTTCGGCTTTTGGTAATAGGAAAACACATAAAAATATACTCGATAGTGAAAGCATAAAATCGAATAGAAAGCTCCATATCTTCCTTTGTGAATGGCTACTCTAACTGTTCAGAAGTAAACCCACTTACTTGTATAGTATTTGAGGTTGGTTAATCACAATATTAAAGTTATAAATAAAGGAAGAATAAATTAGAGTGGGAAAGTAAGTGAAAGGGGAAGTAAGGTGGTGAAGATACTCTGTAAGGATTTTCTTATAACTGCATTGCACATGGGCTAGTGATTTTTGTAGTTCTGTAAATTTACATTAGTTTTAATCTCTGAAGTACTTACATGCATTGTTACATGTAGACTAAATAAGTAACTATTTTTGCTGAATATTTGGGAACAAATAGATTATCTTTTATTAATTTTGTTTTAAATGGAATGACTATGATAACTTTTTGCTTTTTTTCCTTTTCACAGTTCTGGCATAGGCAATCAAGTCTGAACTCTGCAATTGTAAATGTCTTTGCTCCTGAGAATTATTAGTATGAGTGTGTTACTATAGCCTGCTAAAGACCTGATCATCAAGTAATAGGAAAATTACTAAGTGTATAGTTTAACTCTTAGAAATATGAATGTGCGATGTATCTGTCTGTGTGTTATGTCTGTTTGCATTTAAGTGTACACATATATATGTTTACAGGTTCATGTGGAGATGAAGAAGTTATTTTGAATGTTTTCCTCTATTTCTCTCCAACTTATGTATCAGAAAGAGTCTTTCACTCAAACCTAGAAGCTGCAGATCTGCCTAGTCTAGGTAGCCAGCTTGCACTGGGAATCTCCTGTCTTAGCCTCCTGTACAATAGGTGACTGCTGTATGCCCTAGCACTTGGTGGGTCTGGGGACCATCACATATGTACAAGTGCTTCACTGACTGACATTACCCTACCCAGGTACATCTTTTTGCTCTGCTTCGTAATTAGTAGCTAACCTCCAACCCAGCATGTCCTTGGAAGCATCTACCTAATCATTTGTGTAATTACATGTATATCTCTATGATTTCTCAGTCCTGATGACAACAATTTTTGCATGTTACATAAGAAAACATGACAAGTATGGTGCCACGCACTTTTAATCTCAACAATCAAGAAGAAAAAGTGTTTGATTATAGTCTGTGCATCAATAATAAGGGAATTTCTGAAGAAAGAAAGGAAAAGGGGAAGACAGGAAAAAATGACAAAGGAAGAGAAGGAAGAGCAAAAATAAAGGAAGAAAAGAGGAAGAAACTCTTCCAATGCCATGTGTTCTATCTTCTCCAATGTGAACAACAGAGTCGTTATTCATGCCTGCACTTTCTGGTCAATCTCTAGTATTATTTTTGTTAGATAGAGTTCTGGCATTTCAGTGTCCTTGATTATGCTTAGTGGCCCTACTTCTCAGTCTGTTTGATTACAAGGTGACTATCTCCCAGGAAATCAGAACACTAAGCTGACATCTTTCAAGCTTTATTTCAGCATAGTGTCTGTCAATTTCAGAAAAGTCATAAGGTGTAGACTATGCAGGCTGTCAGATTTGTGGCTGGCTAGAAGGTGATCTAAGAAAATCAGGCAGACAGAGAGATGAGAAAAGACCATGCATTGGGTATTAGTAATGTCACCAAACTAACCAGTATAGGAATGATATGAAACTCCTTTTCATATTTTTTGCTAGATTTGCCAATAGTTTCTTTCCCTCTTGTTTTAACTACTGCATGTTGATTAATGGGTTTCAGCTGTTTGTAATATAAAATCTTGACTAACACAAGTTCACTGAGAAAGTCACACTTTGTTATTGTCAGATATAATTAACTTATAGTTCTTAAAAGTCTGTTTCTCAGTGAGCTTTTCTTTAATTTAGTAACTATTTTTATTTTATTTTTGAAATTATAATATAATTACATTCTGCTTTCCCTTCCCTTCCTAAAAAATCCTCCTATATACCCTCCTTATCTGCTTTAAATCTTACACTTCTTTGTCACTAATTATCATTGCATGAATATATGCACCCATACACACACACACACACACACACACACACACACACACACACGCACACACACTGTAGCCACCAGTAGTCACTTCAATGTTGCATATACCGTGTTTGGAGAAAAATGTACAGCAATATGTTATTGTGCACACTGAATATTTTATTTTCATGAACTTTATCCAGTCATAAGTCATCTATTACTGAAAACACCAAAAGTTGTGATGAAAGTAAAGAACACTGAAACTAGTCAAAAGAACTGGAATTATTTTTTTATTAAAATTGTTTTTCATACAAAATATTTTATGAAAATTTTTATTTCTCAACTTGTAGCAGACCTTCTTGACTTTCCTACAATAAAAGAACTGCTGGATGTATAACCATCCCACATATCAAGATGTATTACAGAGATATAGTAATAAAACAGAAGGATATTTGTATAACAACACCATGTTCATGAATGGAATCAAATTCAAGACCCAGACATAAATCCACACACATATGAACATATGATGTTTTACACACATACAAACACACAAAATAACAAAAATACGCACTGGAAAAAATACAGTATCTTCTACAAATAGTGCTAGTCAAACTGGATGTCTAAATGTAAAAGAATGGAAATAGATCCTTGTTTATCACCCAGGACAAATTCAACTCTAAATAAATGAAGGACCTCAACACAAGACCAAATACCCTATTGGTTTTCAGTGTTGAGATTCAGCCCTGACTTATCAAAGAGTTCCTTGTAGTGGGGAGTGAGGAATTAAGAAATGCTAGATAGAAATATGGGTGAAGAAAAAGAGACACAGGATAGCTTCAGGAGGGCCCTACTTCAATACATAGCAGCCTCAAGTTTATTTCTAATTGACATTTTATACACTAGCAAGGGGAGAGGCAAAAGACCTACCCATATCAATATCAAAGCACAACATACAACCAAGTGTAGACCCCTCAAAACACCTATTAACCATGTTCCATGACAAAGCATCTTGTGATTAGGCCTTGAGGTATAAGACACCTGGTAACAATGCCTTTGCACCCTATTATGCAGCCTTGGCGAGCAACATAAACTCTGACACTCTGATATCAAGACAAACCACAAGTTGGACTCTTTGTGGACACCCTCAATACCCTGAGTCTGATAGAAGATAAATTGGAGTATAAGCTTTAACCAGTTGTCACAGGTAGGTACTTTCTAAGCAGGAAAGCATAGGCCCTAAGGCCAACAATTAATAAATGGTACTGTATGAAGCTGAAAAGCTTCTGTAAGGCAAAAAATATCAGCATTTCAGCAAAGATAAGAACTAAATAACAGGGAGTATTTGTTTGTTTGTTTGTTTGTTTAAAGACAGGGTTTCTCTGTATAGCCATGGCTGTCCTAGAACTCACTCTGTAGACCAGGCTCCCCTTGAGCTCACAGAGATCAATCTGGTCTGCTTCCCCAGTGCTGAGATTAAAGTTCTCCACCACCACCACCTGTCTAGAATGGGATTTTTTGTCCCTAATTATATATTTGGTAGATGGTTTATTTCTAGAGCGTATAAAATACTAATGTCATGAACATCAAGAAAATAAGCCGGGCGGTGGTGGCATTAAGCTACACAGAGAAACCCTGTCTTCAAAAAACAAAAAACAAAAAACAAACAAACAAAAAAAAGAAAATAAATAATCTAATTTAAAATCATGGTAGAGAATGAAACAGAGTTTCTTAAAAGATAAAACACTTAAAGAAATGTTCAGCATTGTAGCAATCAGTAAAATTAATTTCACTTTGAGATTTCATATTACCCCTGAATGGCTGTGATTTATAAAACAAATGAGAGCAGACTCTAGGAGGATGCTGATGTGAGGGCAAACTATACAACCACTATGGAATTCAGTGTGGCAGCACTTCAGGAAGGTGGGACTTGATCTACCTCAAGATCCAGCTGTAGTACCCTGGTGTATATACTGAAAGGACTACATCCTATTACAGAGACACTTGCTCAGCCATGGTCACTGCCGCTCTATTCATAATAGCCAGAAATCTGAAACAGCCTAGATGTTCATCCACTGATGAATTAACAATGAAAATGTGGTACATTTACCCAGTGGTATATGGGATATTATCCAAGTGTTATGAAAATGTAATTATGAAATTTGTAGGTAAGTGGGTGGAGCTAAAAACAATCATCCTAAATGAAGTAACCAAGACCAAAAAGGACAGGTTTTGCATATTTTCTCTGAAAAAATAATGCTAGCTTTTTAAGCTTTTGATAGGTGTTCTACAATCCTAATAACCACACAAGTTGGGTACCAGAAACACTGGGTGGGAGAGAATCATTCAAGGAGAGGTAAATAGAATGTAGCATTGAAAAAGATAAAGTACTGGCATTTATATAATCTTTGTTAATGCTTTGAAAACATCACTTAATCTTTTTGTACTGACCTTCCTAGTTTGCAATATAAATTTATCATATGAATATCACATAGTTATTAAATAGTTATATGCAGTGACTACTACTGTTATTACTCTAAGAATATTACTATTATATAACTTTTAAAAAGAAAAATATGGCATTCATTGTTTTATAGTGTGTATAAAGGAAAACATTATTGTATAACATTTCAATATCCTGAAATAGAGTGCTACTGTGAATTTTGAAATATATTGTCTTAAAGATTTTAAACATGCTATTTTCAAAGGGAGAGCATTAATTCATAGGGGTAATGTAATTTAGTCATGAACTGACTCTTAATTCCAGTAATAAAATGTAGAGAAGTATTATAAAAAAAATGATACAAATGTGTCATATCTGTTGCTCCATCATGGTAGACTTAATGTTACCTGTTTCTAGATAGAAATCTATTCTAAGTCTTTCATAAGGTGAGCTGAAGAATAAGATTTTATGCTGGATAATCTAAGTAGAATAGAAACTTTTTAATGTAGAAAGATCTTTATATTTTTGTAAATTTTTCAGTATTGATTCAGAATTTTATTAAATCTTTTACGTGTATTGCTGAAAGAGGTAAATGTCAATATAATTATTTTATAATTGTAAAACATATTCAGGATGAAATTTTGAAAACCTAGTCAGCATTATGAAAACTGCTATATGTCTGTTTACTAGAGTTCACTAGTCTTTATACTGTAGTATAATTCTCAATATAAAAGCACCATGCAGCTTTTATATAATTCTCAATATAAAAGCAGAACACAGGGAGTCCTCACACATGTATTGTATACAATGTCCTTAATGCATTCTATTTTTCTATTTTCTTTCTACCTTAGAAGTTCCTACCACTGCCTCCTGCTGCTGTCTTAAAAGAAAGCAACCTTTTTTTTTCATGACAAATGGTAAGTTACAGTATGTCATCCTTCCCAGGATAAGTTGCTTCTCACAAGGACATAAATCCTGGAAAAAATTTGATTTTAAAAAAGGCTAACTGCACCAACGCACAGCTGCCTCCCAAACAGATCAAGCCAAATGACTGTCTCACCCATTCAGGGGGCCTGATCCAGTTGGGGGCCCCTCAGCATTTGGTTCATAGATCCTGTGCTTCCATTCATTTGGTTATTTGTCCCTGTGCTTTATCCAACCTTGGCTTCAACAATTCTCGCTCATAACATGAGATGGCTGTTTGAATCCTGGGACTTATGCAGGGATGCTTGGCTCGGTCTGGGAGGGGGCGGGGAATGGACCTGCCTGGACTGAGTCTACCAGGTCGACCCCGGTCCTGGGGGAGACCTTGATCTGGAGGAGGTGGGAATGGGGGATGGGCTGGGGGGAGAGGGAGAGGGGCAAGAGGGGGAGAACAGGGGAATCTGTGGCTATTATGTTGAACTGAATGGTGTTGTAAAATAAATTAAAAAAAAAAGGCTAACTGTGGTGATAGAATTTTAAGTGTTATCAGTGAACAGAAGGGAAACAGGTGTCTGTAGTATGGTCTGTCATTGAGTCAGTTGTTCAAGTACAGCACAGACAACTCCTATTTTAACATTTCTAACGATGCCTATGTAAATTGAAAATATAAAATACACTTGTTAAACCTAAGAATCCAGCAATCTGTGTATTTCCTGCATGCTTCATAATGGTGGAAAAGAATTCTATTTTACTATTTTTGTCCTGTTCCTTTATATCTTTCAAAGAAGGTAATTGCTATCTTTATTTTGAATTACTTAAACACAAAAGTTTTGAGGCAAACAACTTAGGAAGATGTAGTTTTTCCCCTGGGTCAAAGTTCAGGGAAGTTTTTATTCTTAGAAGTGCATTTTTTTTTCTGGGATAAAGAAAGGAACAGTGAGCTTAATGGCTAATAAAGATTCAAGTCTCCTAAGCTAAGAATTTCTTTCTTGTGATGTTAACTACTGTATGTCCATGTGTCATCTGGCTTTACTTAGATTGCCCTGTGGGAACTGGGGCTCACAGAACCAGAACAAACATGCTAGTAATACAGCTATTTCTATTGCTGTGAGTAATAAAGTACCCTTGATTTGTGACCCAGGCAGAATTTCAGTGTTTTTTACCAGCATGTACAGAACTGATTTATTAACTTATGTAGGTAGAAATTCAGACTCTTGGAGAGGCATGCTCCATGCAATACTCATTATTATGCTTCCTTTATTTTTATGTCTGTAATTATATTGCAGATTTCTTCATAATACATGTAACATAGCTTCTAAAAATTCTACATATGCTTACTGTTTTTAAGAGTCTGTTCATGCTGAATGACAGAATACCATGGGCGCTATGGCTTCAATGGCAGATTTCTGTGTTGTCACTGTTCCTTGAGACTAGAATGCCAGCTTTAAGGAAGGAGCAACTTTGGTTTGCAGAATTCTCTCCCACATGCTTTGTCACATAGCCTTTGCTATGCATGCATGTGTTTTGTCAACTGGCCTTCTCTATGTGTCCACATGTTCATATCCCTGGGATGATTCTTCCTTATGAGACACAGTTTCATGGTTGAAGGTGAAAGACTCATGAACACAGTTAAAAAATTGGTTGTATAAAAATATGATAACTGGTGCATTACCCATGGGTTTTGACTACCGTTAAAATTATATAGCCAAAACCTGGAAGCAACCCAGATGCCCTTCAACTGAAGAATGGATAAATAAATTGTGGCACATATACACAATGGAATACTACTCAGCAGAGAAAAACAATGACATCATGAGGTTTGCAGGCAAATGGATGGATCTAGAAAAAATCATCCTGAGTGAGGTAACCCAGACTCAGAAACACAAATATGGTATGTACTCATTCATAGGAGGATACTAGATGTGGAACAAGGATGACTGGACTGCTACTCACATCACCAGTGAGCCTACCTGGAAAACAGGACCCCAAGAAAGACACGGGGATCACCCAATGACAGAGAAATGGATGAGATCTACATGAACAGCCTGGACATGAGTGGGAACAATGAAGGGCGAGGGTCGAGGGAAAGAGAGTGGGAGATCCCAGCTGGATCAAGAACAGAGAGGGAGAACAAAGAATAGGAGACGATGGTAAATGAAGACCATTAAAATTATAAAACAGCCTAGTTTTGAAATGTTTAGATATATCCCACATTCTGGGATGATAATTTTTTTAAGAAAGAAAATTTTCTTCTTGGATTCTGATTGATTTGTCAAAGCTAACATTCAGATAAAACCACATTTTGACAAATGTTCAATGCTTTAAGTCATATAAACTTTATTTTCAGTTTGGTTGTGTTCTATTTAAAGTGATTTCTACATTTTCCTTAAACTTGACCTTATGGAGAAGGCATTGATAAAAAGACTGAAGAGGTAAATAGAAGTGAAAAGGATAAAAATAATATACAACTCTGAAATGGAACTTCCCATTCATTCCTTAATACTGTCCATTACTTGTTTAAAAGCTATGTTTTTGGCTTTTTCTAATTCTGTGTATATGCTTCCTTATTTAATCTCTTCATTATCTTCAAGAAGATGCTCTCATCTTGACATATCATAATTGAACTATGAAAGACATAGAGAGAATCCCAAAGAACTAGACTAGTGAATATAGATGTATCTTGGCTCCAACATAAATTGAAAATATCTTTTCAGAGGTGCACTTAGTACACTTAACCTAAAATTCACAGTTTAGCAACACAGTATCCTATAGACTTCTAACCAGTTTATATCCTCATGGTGAAGCTATTTTGAGGTGAAATTGTCTCCCATACCTGACAATGTAAGAGAGTATTTTGCCACATATCACTAGTCCAGCAAATTTATCAACATTCAGACTTCAACTATACACTTTATGTATCATTTTTCGCACCATTATCGATTGAACAATAATTAAGACAAATAATCACAGATTGGAGCCATCCTTTCATACCTAAATGAGCTTGGTGGAAGATTTTGTTCACAGCACTCTCCATGCATCCATGGATTCCTGACTTCACTTGTTTCATTGTGATTAATTAATTCTAAGTCTAAACTTAGTAAATATTTTAAAATGCATTAAATTCATAAACATATTTTTAGCAATATATGGATCTATAAAGCCCCTTAGACTCTAATGTTTGGTCAGCCTGCAGAAAATGATATAGTCTTGCTTCTGGAGAAGATAATTTTGAATTTTTTTGTATTAATGAATTTTCCTTATGAAAAAGTTCTTACTCCTACTGTATCTATGCTTCTATGTAAAGCTTGCTAAGGAGCTTGATTCTTCCTTTCTTTTCCAAATCTTCATATATTAGGCCTGACCTTTGCTTAGCTGCAAGTGGAACTTTCCTCTTACATAATATCTCCCATTGTGTAGTCTAATAAACAAGAATATATATGGATATATTCCATTGATCTTTAAATTTTAATTTACATGTATCAAATGATAAAATTAAAAAATGGTTCACAGGTATCAAAATAAAAAAAATAGGAAAATTATGTCACAGTTGTCATTGATATCGATAGCATTCTCCCAATATCTATAGTATACTATTTTCTGTATCAATTGCTTTCTTCTTTAGGCGCATGTTTTATGTAATATTTGAACCTTGTATTTAGGTCCTTCTATACACAGCTTCCTTCATTCAAATTCTTTCTTTTTCTCTGTACTAAGTTGGGCTTTATTTGCTAGTGGAACTTTATTGGTTTCATTGTTTATGTTTAATGGTTAAATCACATTTAAATATTATAATTATGACAATACTTATATTCATTTTGTAAAGGTGTGACAACATACTTGAAATAGCAAATTTGAAAGAAAAATGTTCTTTTTTTTCTTTTTTTTTTTTTTTTTCTTTTTTCTTTTTTTTTTTCTTTTTTGGTTTTTCGAGACAGGGTTTCTCTGTGTAGCTTTGCGCCTTTCCTGGAGCTCACTTGGTAGCCCAGGCTGGCCTCGAACTCACAGAGATCCGCCTGGCTCTGCCTCCCGAGTGCTGGGATTAAAGGCGTGCACCACCACGCCCGGCTTAAATGTGTAGTCCAGGCTGGCCTCGAACTCAAGATCCTCCTGCCTCTGCCTCCTTCAGCAACTCCTACCGGTGCGCGCCACCACAACCGGCAAGAAAAATGTTATACTTTGGCTTAAGAGTTGTGGTGGTTTCAGTTGATTACCTAATGGATTCAGTTTGTTCCTAATGCAAGGCTGTAGCTCATGACAACCTGGATGTAAAAGTGAAAGAAATATTTCTGTGTCTCATTAATTTCTTCAAGAGCAGAGTACCATTTATCTAACTTGTATTGAAAGCCCAACTTCCTATATGTTCTTCTATGACCAGAAAGACCCAGAAACTGATGACCAAGCTTTTATCACATGTGCCCTTAGGGGACAATTAACATCCAAATGAAAGCATGTTAATGGGCCTAAACATACTGTTTTACTTTCATATTTTCATATTTTACATTCATTTTAAGATAAAATCCCCACCTAGCATTATCAAAAATAAAAAAGGTTATCCTTTATATACCTTGAGATTTAATTTAAGAAGATTCAATGAAAGGAACAAGATTTTTGAGAAATAACACCATAATTGCATTGGCTCAATGTTGAAAATCACTAAAGGAAATATTTTATATGATATGGATCCAATATTTGCCACTTTCTTATAAGGCACTGATCAATAGAAAATGTTTTATTATTAATTAAAATGTCAAGTAGAATAAATGACAAGATTGCCATTATTCTCTTTCTTTTTTTCTTTCTTTCTTTTTTTTTTTGAACACTCATACTTTTCATAAAGGCACACTCACAGCATAGGAAAATATTAACATGGCATGAAATATTTCTTTTTTATAATTTAATTAAATTTTACATATCAGCCACAGATTCCCTTGTTCTCAACCCTCTGCGCCCCCCCCCGCCTTCCCCCCAGCCCACCCCCCATTCCCATCTGGGGCTTATACAGGGACACTTGGCTCAGCCTGGGAGGAGGGGACTGGACCTTCCTGGACTGAATCTACCAGGTTGAACTCAATCCTCAGGGGAGTCTTTGCCCTGGAGGACATTATTCTCTTTCTAATCAATAAAGAGAGCTAATTTTTGTTGAATTATTTTTCTTCATCTACATTCAATAACTCAAAAATTTCTTAGAGGGTACTAATTTTCCTTTATGGTATTATCTTTCTCCCATATTCATATGGTACTTCCTTATGTATCAAAATGTTGGATATTTAAAATAGAACTTCATATTTCTTCTTTTCCTACAAAAGTAAAACCTCACTTTCAAAACCTTTGTAGTTTTAGGCTACAAAATTGATTCTAGCTTTTTTAAATAATTACTCTTTGAAAACATCGACTATTCCCCTTTAGTGCATAACTAATGTTGATATCTATCTGAGGATATTCAGAAACCGATGTTGTCCTCCTGATAGTAAATCTCAGAATGTATAAGTATGCAAACAAAATTTAGTGTATAATATAGAAAGGACTGGATGTGGTGTTATTTATATAGTACCTTCTTAAACATACAGCTGCAGCTATGCCAGAGGTTTCATTGAAGACCTTAGAAGAAACTGCGTGCATTTTATTATTACTTTTAACATTAATATTTATGTTGGCCATGTGATTATTATGATTTGACAGTGGAAGGCAGTGGCTGTATTGGCCTTTCAAGGACTAACACTGGGTGATATCTTCTTATTGGAACCTTGGCTAAAGAAAACATTGTATTTTCCTAAATTTCTTCATGCTATAGAAATATATTTCTTTCTTTCAGTTGCTCAAGGGTGTCTCAAATTTCAGTTTAAAATGCTTACATTTATTAATGTAAAGCCATTATAGAATTTTTGAGAGTAAATATCAACCAACCATTTTAGCTAAATTACTTCATGCAGAAACTCATTGCCAATTTTGCTTGACATATGATTTGTTAATTGTTTCCAGTGAATGATTGATTAGCATTTGCTTTTTACATATGAACATAAAGTAGTTTAACATATGGGTGATATGTTTATATTGGCAAATATAGTTTATCAGTTACACAGATTTATAGTAGAATAGTAACTCTAAATCATTTCATTCAAACTGGTTCAAGTTAAAACTAAATCATTGATACAGTGTAATGGGCAAATTGGTTTTGTAAAATATACGTACTACTCATATTGCAGAAATGAATGTCCTTTGTGAACAACCATCTGGCCTTTCTTAGAATTTTTTTATTACATATGTATATAATGTTCTCATTAAGAAATTAACTTTGCTTGAATTTTGGCAACTAAGCAGTATTTGCCAAACAATCCTAATCACTTGTTTGGTTTAATATGGCAGGAGTTTGTTTTCTTGTTGAAAATAATGCAAGATGTCTCAATAACTGCAGGGTCTTCAACAATCTTTTCCTTTACTCTCTTCTTGGATGATTCAAAATAATTCACAGGAAAGCTAAACCTTAGTAGCAATAATTCTGGTAATTACAGGAAAATACATATGCAAATTTCTTCATTTTTATGATTGATGCAGTTTGTCAAAATGATACTGATATAAGCAAAAATATTGGGTTCAGTTCAATCCATTATGTTAATGAAAATGACTCTGAGATGCCATCTTACACTTGGCAGAATGGCTAAGATCAAAAACACAAGTGACAGCTCATGCTGGAAGGATGTAGAGCAAGGGGAACATTACTCCACTGCTAGTGGGAGTGCAAACTTATACAATCACTTGGGAAGTCAGTGAGGCAGTTTCTCAGAAAACTGGGACTCAACCTACCACAATACCCAGCTGTACTGCTTTTATGCATATACCCAAAAGATGCTCAGTCATACCACAAGGACACTTGCTCATCTATGCTTATAGCAGCATTATTTGTAATAACTAGAACCTGGGAACAACCTAGATGTCCTTCAACAGAGGAATGGATAAAGAAATGGTGCATTTACGCAGTAGATTAATCTCAGCTGTTAAAAATAAAGACACCAGAAAATTTGTAGGCAAATGGATGGAACTAGAAAAACAAAACAAAACAAAACAAACAAACAAAAAAATCCTGAGTATTGTATCCCAGACTGAGAAAGACAAACATGGTATACACTCATTCATAAGTGGATACTAGATATAAAATAAAGGATAAACATGCTACAACACACAGCCCCAAAGAGGCTAGGTAACAAGGAGGGTTCATGGGGGAACACTAAGAGATTTTGTGAGTGGACTGAGGAAAGAAAGGTAGGGAAAGAAACATAAGCAATCAAGTTGGGAGCCAGAGGAGGAGATTACTGAAGGAAACTACTAGAAATGGGGCAGCACTTGGGGGGTCAGGAAAAAAACTGGCACAAGGAAAGACCCAACTTGAACTAGCAATAGCAGATATATAGACTAGTGGATGTTTCATAACTACCCTGTGATGCCCCACCAAAGCCATCATGATCATTTCACAAAGAAGTATGACACAGTTCCCTTAACAAATCTGCCCGTGACAGAGCTAATGTTCATAAAACATGGCCCCGATTCCTACTTTATCTCAAAGGCTTTTGCATTGTCCATCTAACTACACCAACATTACCTCACTGTGTTCAAAAGCACAAATCACCAGAGGAAATGGATTAACTAAATGAATGATTCTTAAAACTTTATTATTTCTTCCTACCCTTTCCTCGCTCCAAATCCTTCCACATTCCCATCCTTGCTCTTTTTCAAATTCATATACAGAAATAATTCATGTATTCCATAAATATATAAGTACAAAGTGTTCAACCTGTTTAATGTTATTTGCATTATGTTTTCATGGCTAATTGTTTGGTTAAAAAAAGAAAAAAAACTTGAGGAGAAAGCAAAGAACTGAGTTTCAGAAATGTGTGCAGTGCTAAAGAAATGCTGAAAGATTTTTTTTTTATTTCATGAGTTTCTTTTTCCTCTAATATTGACTAAGGTCAAGTGCACTGAATTTAGAGAATTATAACCAACTGCAAAAGCAATATTTCAATGGCTGGAGGTATAAGAGAGTGCTCTTTTCTAACAGGTATTTTTTTTTTTTTGGCTTTGGTTAATTTGTACCTAGAACCCAGGTGTGTGGCTCACAACAGTGTATACCCTCATCATCAGTAGAACACAACAGTACCTGTGTCTTTGAGAAGCTTCACTCATATGCAATTGCCACATGCACGCGGGCGTGCACGCACACACACACACACACACACACACACACACACACACACACACGATTAAAATAACAAAATGAGTCCTTAAAGAGCATACATTACATCACATACTATGTATTAATCCTAATATTTAGTGCAGTCTTTGGCTAATTTGCAAGCTCCTCTAAGCACAATAATTATTGCTGCTCAAATTGATCTTGCTTTTCACAAGAGGCATTACTTAAAGATTCAAGGGGAGATCTATAATGGTTTTTCCAACTTGTTAGTTCTCTATCATTGTTTTAAGCTAAAAGCAATCAATAAAGAAAAACAACAGTGGAATTTCCACAAGGTTCTTCAAAAGCCTGGTTGTGGATAAACAATTATACAGCAGAGGGTAGGAAGTGGTGAGCATCTCCCTCTGCTAACAGAAGGATAGTTGATTTTAACATTTTAAGTTCTATATAAATATGTATTTGGTAAACACTAATAGAGCTGAGTAACCAGTAAACCTGTTTATCTCATAAGTTTTAGTATTTTCATTGAGTAACAAAATATGCACAATATAAATTGACAGTAAAAAAAAAAAAAACCCTGAAATCAAACTTTTAGTAGACCTGCCTTAGCTAGAAGGTAGACTGAAAGTGTCAGGATGGGTGTAAGGTGGTCAGAATGTGGCCTTGGGTCAATAGAAAGGATATAATTAAGCTCTAATTTCTGCTTATATCCTTTATATTAAGTCAAGATAAATTATAATTAGAAATGTCCAGGTCTGCTGTTAGTGAGGAGTCAATATTCATAGTCAACCTAGAAAAGACAAAGGTTGAAAATGTGTACTATGTTAGATTAAATAAGCATTGTCAACTGTTCTGCACATGAAATGAAAATTCTTCCAAAATAAAATCAATGCTAACCTTACTTTTAATAAATATATAAATAGGTGATATGAAGGTGTATGAGAATTGTGTGTAGTTGTAGGGTGGGTAATTTTAAATCAGTAAGTAACTATCCACACTTAGTGTCAAAGAAAGTATTTGGCTTTTAGGGAAAATGGAGGTTCACCTAGAGTTGGAAACAGAGGGATATAAGAAAGCTTTTAAGTTTTTCTTAATAATAGGTAGTAATTTTTTAATGGAATATAGTCTGCCAAAAGTATGGCACGTACCTTATTAATATAAATCAAGTATTAAGCATTACATGAAATATATTAAGTATTATATTAAATTTTGACTTTCATTTATAAAAAATATAAATCTCAAAATTTTATTTCCACACCAAAACACAATGTCTGTGGACTTGTTCAATAGTTCATCTCACCTTCAGAATATTTCAAAAGATGATTTGATCTAATGTGTGGGCACATAAGGATAACAGCACTATTTTGAGTCTTATTTAGGTACTTGCTATAAATGAGAGCAGTTCTGTGAAACAATTGATACACTATTGTCTAGAAACACTGTTGATGACCTAGGAAAAACCTGCATGGTTATTGGAAATCTCAAACTAGTGCACACTAAAAAAGAAAGCAAAAAAGCATGCCTGCAAAACATGCAGCAGGGAGACTTAAACAATGTTCTGGGCCTCCTGGTTCTTCCTTTGCTTTCCATATTCCATACCAGCCCTTCCTGAGGTCAAGCTCCCTTAGGTTTTGGTTCACTAACTGCATGAGTTCCTGTCTAGAACTGCACACACATCAACATGCCACAACCTTCCATTCAAACATGCCCAGGCCCATACCTTACAAAGCAGTCTGGACAGAAAGACTTCTCCTTATTCCACAGAAATGAAGTAAAGAATTTTCAGTGGAAAACGTAACAGTGCTCAGAGAAACCATATAGTCATTGCGAGCAGATAGAAAAATATCCTCAAAAACAAATTTATTGTTACTTACCTTTAACGCTTTAATTGAAATATGTCATTTTCCTCCTCCCTTTGCTCCCTTGACCCCTGCTTTCCTCTCTCAAGCCCTCCAATGCCACTCTGAAGTATATATCTTCTTTGATTATCATTTTTTATTGTCATACATAAGCATATATGTATAAGTATGCACAAATCAAACACACATTTGTGTGTGTCTATGTGTGTGTGTGTGTGTGTGTGTGTGTGTGTGTGTGTGTGTGTGTGTCCAATTAAGTTCATTTTGTTTGTTGATGTGTAAATGGTTTTAAGGTTAAAACTTTGCACTGGGCAATCTGGAAGTCCTACAATTTGCAAGTTAATTGGACCTAGAAAGGTTTACATTGAGAGAAGTAACAGACCCAGAAAAGCAAATGCCACAAGTTCTCTTTCATCTGAGGTTCCTAGCTGAAAATCTTTCAAGGTGAATATATAGCATGGAGAAACCATAGAAATCAGGAAAGTTTAAAAGGACCATAGGTGAGGCAACTTGAGAGGGAAATAGCAGGATACAGAGGAAATGAAGTGGGAAATAGCGTAGGGGTGGGACTCCAACTGGGGAGGATGGAGCGACATCATTATAGAAGGAGAATAAAGGACAAGAGACAAATAACACCAACATTGCTGACAAAGCCTCCAGAAATCTCACTTTTTTAAGTTGGTTATTTTGAAGAAGGAGAATTGGAATTTGGGGAAATAAATATGGGATTCCCAATGTTTCTCATAACTGGTCTATTTGTCTCCTTCCTTAATCATTCCCCTAGATCATTTTACAAGTATTCTTTCCCATGAAGTTCTTTGCAATAACCTCTCTAGCATGCTCACTTGGACTGGCTTGTGCAGATTATGAAGAAAATGCAGATTAAAAGTCAGAGATTTGGGTGAAGCTTCAGGAATAGAAGGAGAGGGAGTTCAAGAGAAAAGCCTCTCACCACCTGCCTCCCTGCCCATCGTCTCCCTGTAGCCCCATATCCTCAAAGAGCCCACCACAGTGTCTGAGCATTTAGAGATGGAATTTGAGAGGGAAATGCCTTCTCCATCTTGCTTAAGATAGGTCTTTAATAAACCCATTTTGTTCCCTTGATTTCCATCTCCTAAGTTTGGGTATGGGAGTGAAAAGTAGAGGCCTAAGGTACTGTAAGAAATGTAATATGAAAACAACACAACACTTTGTTTAGAATCATGGGACATAGGCAATTAACATGGTTTTCCTGAAATTTTGGAATAAATCTACATCATGTGTCAATTGGTTTTCTTGACAGGTAATTTAGTTTGATAAAAACACTGGTACTGCCGGGCAGCAGTGGCGCATGCCTTTAGTCCCAGCACTTGGGAGGCAGAGGCAGGCGAATCTGTGAGTTTGAGGCCAGCCTGGTCTACCAAGTGAGTTCCAGGAAAGGTGCAAAACTGCACAGAGAAACCCTGTTACCAGGTAGATGATTACTTTTTCTATAAGCATTTAAATATTACTTTAGCCATTCTTTTATTTCTAATCGCATGGTTATGAGCAGCTTAGGCAGAATTTAGCACAATTAACCAAGTCATAATGAACATGGGTCCATGAATTGTACTCATAAAACAAAAAGGTGGTGAGAATATTGAACCTGCTGGAATTCTTCACTTTCAGTTTGATTGGCATTAAAGATCTCCTTTAAATTAGTGTCTGAAATATGTATGAATATATTATGTGATCTTCTTGGGAAGATGAGCTCAAGAGACCACACAGCTTAGGTTTTGTTGTACATGGTGATCTATGTTTAACACCTAACTAGCTTTCTTCTTTAAAACCAAATTGTTTTCGAGTTACCATATGCAATTAAAGTTTAGTAATTCAATGCTGTTAAATTATGAATGTAGGAAAATATAGGTAATCCGTTTAAATAATATGATTAAGTTTTTTCCCCATTGTACTCAACTTAAAGAGGAGAAAGACACATCACTGTGTTCAAATTTTAGAAGAACATCACAGGTGAAGAAGACTGAAATAACAATTTATAGGTTTTTTGTTTGTTTGTTTGTTTGTTTTGTATAGTGCCCTATGAGCATTTTTTGAGATGCTTCCCATGATTTCAATGCCTAAAGAAAGTTTAGGCAATTTTTTATTGTTTCACCTGCATTTTCTACTTCCTCACTTATTAAAAATATAAACAAACAAACTGAGATCGCTGATAACATGCAAATAGGTTGCTCTGAAGTACACAGTCTTTAACTTTGTGGCTATAACCTACTTTAAGCCATCCTATTTGGTTGTATGCTCACAATTCCAGCTCTGAAAAAAATTAACAATGGCTCTAAGTGTAGATTTAAAAGGGTTAAAGTCAACTTCAAGAGATTACTCCATGCTGAGTGCATTAAACTAAAAGGAGAACACACACACAAATATATATAAATATTCATATATATGTAATGTTTAGTGTACCTATGTACTGTGAATATGTGCATTAAAATATATTAATTTAATCAACAAATCTATTTCACTTGAAAACACTATATTAAACTTTGAGTTGGGGACTTGGATATGGTACAGAGGAAGGGAGGTTTGATTAGGGGTAGACTGGGCAAACACTGAAAGATTTGGGGCAGTCTTCTGGATGAACAGGTGGTCTCCACCCAAGTTAAGGGCTAGAACTCAGTAACAATGAGGGGATGGGCATTGGATAAGGTAGGTGGGCACTGGTGTAGTATGGCTGGTTCACAGGTGGGAGTAGGAAGCATACCTGGTTTTCTGGTGGTTGGCATTGGACTTTGTTCAAGCTGAGTGATTCCACAGGAGTTGGAGGCTAGGATATCCAGAATTGAATTCTTAAAACGGCCCATTCAAAGGCCTAAGTTGAGTGATGATTTCTTGGAATGCTTAAAGACGTCTTATGTGTAACAAACACAGATGTGGTTGTTTCAAACAAAAATAAGTAAAAAGACTAATCAATAACTTCTACTTCAAACCAAGGCTGCTTCAGTAATTTCAGTATTTTGTTCCACTCTATGAATATAAGTAAGTTTTTTCTTTGGTATATTTTCAAAGAAGAAAGTTTCTTTAATCTTTTTGTTTAAAGGAATATATTTCCAGGGTACTTTAGTAATATCAAAATATATCCTATTTCAAAGGTTTTTTTCTTATTTTGAGGATCATATTATAAATTACACCATTTCTCACTTCACTTTTCTCCCTCCAACTCCTTAAATATGTCATTCTTTCTCTCTTTAAAATGTATGTTGCTCTTCTCATTAATTGTTCCTGTATGTATGTATATACATATGTATACATACACACATAAACACACACACATATATGTATATATGTGTATATGTATTATAATCTGTTCAGTCTGTACAATGTTGCTTATATATACAGTTTTTGGGTTGACCATTTGGTATTGGATGGGTATTAGATGGCCAATTCATGTGCTCTTTCCTGGAGAAGACCATTTCTCACGCTTTCAGGCTTCCTTAGTGTCCTATACTTTATGCATGGTTGAAGCCTCATGGCCTTTCCCCAGTCTATTTTGGCTGGTTTGTTGTTGTCCTTATTAGACTCACATTAGGCATCATTTTGGTGAAGCAACAGCTCTCTAATTGGACTTACGACCATTCAAGAAGAGTGTAATCATGCCTTACCTCCACCAATGTTCCATATGGACTGTGACATTTCCCATCAATTTGTCAATTTGTTCGTGCTTTTCTTTCTTCCTTCACTCCTTCCTTCCTTCCTTCCTTCCTTCCTTCCTTCCTTCCTTCCTTCCTTCCTTCCACCCTTTCTTTCTTTCTTTCTTTCTTTCTTTCTTTCTTTCTTTCTTTCTTTCTTTCTTTCTTTCTTTCTCTTTCTCTCTCTCCCTCCTCCCTTCCCCCTCTCTTTCTCTCTCTCTCTCTCTTTCTTTCTTTCTTTCTTTCTTTCTGCTTTTTGACTCTGCATTGCAAATATTCAGTACATATAAATAAAAACAGCTCAAGAATATCAGGCAGTGTTATAAGAAATGCAAAAGTATTTCTTGGCCTTTGTTTCTGACAGATAGAAGAACAAATACTGGCAGTGAAAATATAATGCTAAGTATCTTATAAAATCTCTAGATAGATGCTAGCTTTCTGAATTCAAAATACCTTAACACCAAAGGCACCAATATTTGCTGACAACAATGAGATTTAACCTGTTAAATAACAAATGACAAAAAGTAATACCATAAATATTAGTCAGGGTTCTCAAAAGGAACATCACTGATTGATAGAATCATTAATATGTATATTATTATATATTATATGTAATATGTATTAAGAGTGCATTATTAGATTTGCTCATACGATAAGGTTCAGGTGGTCCAGCAATGGTTGCTGCACACTGGAGAGGCTGAGAATCTGGTAACTACTCAGTTCAGAGGGCTGTAAGTCTCAGCAGTCCCAATCTGACACTAAATGCCTAAGCGGTTTCTAGAGAGCTGCTCCACTTCAGTTTATGTTGGAATCCCTCAGAGCTGGTTTTAGTATGAATGAAGAAATAGCAAAATCCCAAGAGAGTTGAACTTGCCAGTGAGAGTGAAGGCAAGCAGTCAAATCCCTTCTTCTATGCCCTTTACTTAGATAGTGGTTGTAAACATTGTGTAGAAAGCATGAAATCTCTTCTAGGGATGTTTTCGAGGCTTTGGCTCTTTAGTTACTATTGTTCAAGCTATTTCACAATGCCACATGACCAAAGGTTATATTATAAAAAAAAATCAAAAGTTTCTTGTTTGATCACAATTAAAATGACTTCTATTTAGCAAACTAGAAATGCTACAATTTATAAGATTTATTGGTACATAAAAGTTTAATTAATTTTGTATATAATGATAGTAATGGCATTTCAATATTAAGAAAATCATTCTGTTTGGAATATAAATTACTCTTCCTCAAAATTTTTGAAGAATTACAATCTTACCACACCCTTCAGTTTTGCTGCTAATATATTATTGCTATTATTGGGTTTGTATGTTCATAAGCGTTTGCAACTGAATTTTGTTAAGATAATATCTTAACAGAAAATGATTTTTTTATCATTTTGGATTTTTTTAAACTTTTTTTGTATTATCTAGTCTATCATAATTGTAGGACCACGATCTTTCACTCTAATATCTAAATTGTTTTTCAAATTCTGTATGCAAAGTATTTTGAGATTTTTTTAAACCCTCCGATTAATTTTGAGTTGCTCTGGAACTGAAGTTCTGAGAGATTGTGGTGGAAAAGATGGGGCATATCTAGAGGTCAGTTGAAATACAACTCTTTTCTTGATTTTCAGAGGCTATGGAAACAGCCAAGATAAAAAAAATAGTGATTTGTGTAGGAAAAGAAAAAAAATAAATATTTGACCAAATTCAGATGAGAGTGTGTAAGCATTCAGCATTCTTGCTTGTGCTTAGCATGTAGCCTCATGTAGCCACAGACGGTGAAGACCACATGACTAGAATGTGTGCCTCTTTGTGACCACAGGGTCATGCTAGGACAGTTCTCTTTGAATGGGACATCTCCATGTGTAGAATCCCCTGCACTTTCTGTTCTCACAGTCTTTGTCTCACTCTTTTTTTTTAACTGACAAGTACACATTATAATAGAACATATAGTTTAAATAAATCTAGATTTGATTTAAGACTTACTAATTCAAAATCTAAATGATATAACATGTGGGAAGTCTTCATAAAAAAGATATGAGACAGGTTTATTACCATTCTTACAAGGCAGAAACTCATTGATTTATTCTAATATTCTAAAATCTTTAGCTTCACAAATCCCCTGTGATGGTTTTACAAGTATCATTTTACATACCTCAAACTTCTACCATGATGTAAGATAGATGTTTTCCTGAGACACTAATACAGCTAATCCCTCCACAGGGAAGGACAATTCAACATTGTATAGATTTCCAATAAAATTTCTATATTTAAACCTAAACTAAACACACAAACAAAAACCCTAATTTTTTTAAAGATAACAAATCCTCCAAATGTAACCTCTGGTAACATTTTTTGGATGAATGCAGTTGTGGATTCTGGATTTAAGAGAAAGAGGATTCCTATTATGTTCCAAGCTTAGAGTCACCTAGAAAAAGAAAGAATTGGGATAAATATTCAGTAGCTCATTGCATTTCTTTTCAAATTTCATAACAGCCACCAGTTTACAGATTAAACCAATGTTAAATTATTTTATATAGCTTTTTTTCCCTCAGAATTAAAACAATTACTACCAGAAGCATGCGGGGGGCCACAGAACTCAGAAAGTAACCAAGACATTCTAGGTGTAAAAAGAAATTTAAAAGAAGCATGTGGCCTCCTGAAGGTCATAGAAGCAGTGATATTATAAAGGCAGAAAAAACCCTAGGTCCAGACAAGCTGCCTCCTTGTGACACAGGAGTTTCAGAGATACAATCTGTGAGTTGTCACCCGTGATACAGTAGACTGTTCAGTGATGCAGGTGCCTTTTAGTCATCAGAGTTCCTGCAAGTTACCCCTCATCCGTATCCGTGTGTGTAACCCAAATGGACTCAGTGATTCATTAACCTCAACTTTAGTAGAATTTTCTCTTGTCTGTTGTAATTGCAGTCTATGGGGTGAATAGTAATTTTTTTCCAACCTCCTCGGGTCAAGAGACACAACAGTTTGCTTCTGCCCTTGGTATATTCTCATCCCAAAGCAGACAAACAAGACAAGAGGCACCCAACTGACTTGTTTATATAATATGCTGATCATCTGTATTTAGTTCTCTTTAACTTTCCAGGCAAAAATCTCAGTGCTGCTCACCTTCTCTGGCATCATTTGTACATGTAACTTCTCATAACATCTTTTAGGTGAACTCAGTAATGAATTCTGGATGCAAAAGAAAGAGGACTCTCATTAATTGCCAAGCTTAAGATCACTGAAAAGAAGAAAGAAACTGGGAGAAGTATTCAGCAGATAGTAAGAGCATGTGCCTTCTCCCTCCCCCAGTAAGAGGTGTTCATGGTGAGAAGGGAAGAGATGCCACCTTCAGAACCAATGAGCAGGGAAATGAATTTTAATATACTGTTTAAATTAAAACAGAAACATATCATTTAAGTTTTTCCCTTTCCCCTCTACCCACTCCTAGGAGCCCTCCCTCCAAACCCTTACATGTCCCTTCTGAAATTGATAGCCTCTTTTTCTTTGATTGTTGTTGTTATTATATGTGTGTATGCATAAATATTCACAAGTATGTAAATACGAATGGCTGAATCCATTTTGTTGTTTGTTTGTATATGGTTTCAGGGCTGACTGCTTTATATTGGATAATGAATGAGAAGGTCCGTGCCTGAGAAAGACTACTTCTCCCAGTCCCAGCAGTTATTAGTTGCCTGTACTACATTGCCCCCACAGGAAATTTCCTGTCTTCCACATTAGCATGTTCATTGACATTTCCATTGTTTCCATCTTGTTAATGCAGTCAGTTCTAGGTGAACCTGTTTCATGGTAGTGTTCATGGTGTTCTGGGTCTTCTGGTCATTCTGGTCTATTTCTGACACCAGAGCTGTGATAGAGATGCAGCCTTTGTGACTGGGCTTCCCACTACACACTGATCTCTGCATTGTGTCCAGCTGTGGATTTCTGTGATGGACTCTGCAGTGAAGAGAAGTTTCTTTGATGAAGGATGAAAGATGCACATATCTATGAGTAAGAGTTATGAATTAGTGAGGAATTATGCTGGTCTGCCAAACTGGTAAAGGAAATATTTGTGGTAGTTTATTATATTAAAAAGATAGCTTTAAAAAAAATCTAGGAAGTGACTTTAAGGAAAGACACTTGTTACCAATATACAATTTTAAACTCTGTTCCTACAATATGACTTCTATAATTTAAACATGAAGAAAATGTGAATTCTAAATTAAACTGAAAATTACTGTAGGCAGCAATTATCATTGCTAGTGATAAGGGGTCACAAGCAATAAATGGTTCCTTGTGTACTCCATTGGAGTTGAAAGTATCATCCCAAACAGCAGCCCATTGTGATACTGAGGTAGCATGACGACAGAGAAAAGGTTTTTCTTTCCTTTTCTTTATCTTGTTTGCAGGACTTTTCCTGAAAACTGATTATGAACTCCTTCAATGTAATTCAGTATCTGTTATACCCTCTTACATTTATGTTCATAGCTTTATACCTAATTACCTATATGTCTGTATGGTTGGTGAAATACATGCTCAATCAATTATTTTTAGATAGAAAAGGAAAGCACTTTTAAACAAGAATATAAAAAGGAACATTTTGCTTCATTAAATGAACATGTTCCCCAGGTTTCCAATAATTAAAGACTGGAATCATTGAAAGAGCTAAACAAAGCTCTGATATGCTACCAAGGTTTCCAAACTTGCTTCTAAAGGAGTTTGAGTTTGAGTGGTGTGTAGTTGCTCTAAATTCAAAACACAAATACCAAAATTAATCATTTTTGTCTATGAATGACTCTGAACATGCTCAAATTCCTCATTAATAAGAGTTTGGATTTGCTATTAGTATATAACTAATTTACTAAAAATCTAGAAATTTAAAAGAGCATATATTAATTATCTCACTTTCTATAGTTCAGAAGTTCAAGACATGACTTAGCTAGACTCTCTATCTAGTAATTCTAGGTAGTGATCCTAGCCCTAGTCCGTGCTCATTGTCCTCCAGTGTCGAGCTGGTATTTCAACTTTAAGAATTCTTGGCCTAATTTGATTACTTGTGTGTAAATAAGTGAGTTATTAAACCTTTAGAGTGCCACAGATTCTGGCCTCAAGGGTGCCATAATGCACAAGTTTTCTTCTTCAAAACCTGTAGGAGAATCTGTTGTTCACCAAAAGCCTGATCTCAAACCCACATTAGAAAATCTCCCTTTTGAATTCAAAAGCAACTGCAAAGATCTCATCACCTATTCAACAGTATTTGTCAGAGACAAACCCATATTCCACCTAATTTAGGAAAAAGAACATCATATAATGGCTTATACACCAAGGGCATAGATTTTTTTTAATCCATTTGAAATGTTGCCTCCCAATAAGTAATTTTGCCATATGGCCAGCCTTAAAAAGGTGGTAACAGAATTCAGTCCTTAACGTCTACTTAGATCATATGGATTTTGATCCTAGAAACTTTCTGACAATGGAAGAAATAAGAAGCCCTTACAACATGTACTGTTTTGATTGGCTTGCACAAGACTATTAATCTTTATTTTAGATAATAAATTTAGCTGGGCGGTGGTGGTACACACCGTTAATCCCAGCACTCAGGAGGCAGAGGCAGGTGGATCTTTGTGAGTTTGAGGCTAGCCTGGTCTAAGAGCGAGATCCAGGAAAGGTGCAAAGCTACACAGAAAAACCCTGTCTCGAAAAACCAAAATAAATAAATAAATAAATAAGTAAATAAATAAATAAATAAATTTAAGAATTAATTGTTATCAATTATAATGACTAAGTTATATATGTTTTTCTAAAAACTCAAAAATCTAAAAAGTACTGAGTATGGTTATGAACAAAATAGGAAGAAAACATTGAAATCTTATGCAAGTATTCAAGGTGAGAAATAATAAATCAGTGGCACATCCAAATATTAAAGCAGTGAAATGTCAAGAGACAAATTATATTGTTAGTATTTTTATATATATGAAAAAATATTTAAACAGTTAAACAAAAGCATAGAAGCATAGGAGGAATAATTTGAGCTCCTCCATTAACTGTTCCAGGTCAGGCATTAGTTATGTGTAAATGAAATCAACCAACTCAAGTATAAAAGAAATAAAAGGAAAACAAAGACTACCCCAGATTGCTAATGTTGCTATCTTTTTTTTACATTTTCCTGCAAAGGCACTTATAATTTTTTATTCTTACTTATTTTTCATCATCACCATTTTTGATTAGTCAGTACAACCAGAAGCCATTTATTTAGCTTCACGTAGAATGTTCTAATTGTTGCTAAACATTCAGGGTGAAGCATCTTGAGTTAGAGATGGCCTATGGTCTCTGGTCATGTTTGCTTCTCTTCACTGTTTACTTTAAAGACATGAAAATAACACCAGGGACCTATGGTCATCCTCTCACAGTCGTGCTTCAAATAGGAGTCTTCGATTGTCGCTGATTTATACTTTCCTTTTGGATCTAGCATGAAACTCCTTTGTGTGATTGTAGCAAAGAGTTCTTTTTCATCCTTATAAAACAAAAATAAAAACAGAAAAAAGCAAGAAGAAAACTCTGACATTTCATAAGTGTTATTATACCTCAGATCTTCTGGTTTTAGCTATGCTTACCAGATAAAGCTAAAGAAAATGTGAATTGACACTAATTTTATAATATATATATATGAATTTCATTACATTTACAAGCCAGTGACAAGGGATATTCTTATTCCCTGAATAAATAAAATTTCTATAAATAAATACAAAAATATATGGATGCATGTATTAAAGACACAAAAGAATGGTTATGTGTCTTGAAATAGAAAGACAAATACATTAAGATGTCAGTGATCATAGTTAGGTGTATAAACTCATGCATTTATAGCTTTAGAAATCCGATTCCTAGTTTTCCTGTTGTTTATTGTGGTTTCAGTGGTTCTTGAGAAAATAAATCCAATTTCACACTAATGGTCAAAGCAGAGAGAACTCTCTGAAATATCGTTTTGTTGTTGTTGCTTTGTTTTGTTTTTTTGAGACATGGTTTCTCTGTGTAGCCCTGCTTCCTGGAACTCACTCTGCAGACCAGGCTGGCCTTGAACTCAAGAAATCTTCTTGCTTATGCCTCCTGAATGCTGGGGATTAAAGGCATACACCACTACCATTGGGCTCTGAAAGATACTTTTAAGTTATTTTCTTTCTTTCCTTTTTTGTCTATAATATAAATGTACCATATATTCATCCCTTATTTTCTGTCTTGTCCATAGCAGTCCTGCTGATCCCTTTTCTTTGCCCAACTAGGCCTCCTCCTTTTTCTCCCCCAACCTCCTCCTCTCTATCTTCAGTGAGTTCTTAGGTTTCCTTACAAGAGGATGGGGAGGCAATTAATTATGGGAGCATGTGGAACTTACCAGTGTCTACAACACTAAAGAAAAGGCCGCTCCTTCCACCATTAATCTTTAATTGCTTCTAGAATAGACCCTAATGAGGAAATTGCAGCTATTGCCTTGTTCCATGGACAAGATGGGCCTGTCAAGTTACCAGCTAATATTTATATCTATGTAAATAGATTAGTGCTGCTGTCCTATTTAGTCAGAGAAGCTTTTTTATTTTTGCAGATTATGATGAAACTTCAGAGGACCATAACTGGTAGAGATGTTAAGAGTAAATGACTCCTAAATGCTCTGCCAAGATGAACAATCTGTGTCACCCCTCTAAGCTCAGGGAATATTGCAGGAGAGGACATGGAAAAAATATAAGAGTCTATGGGAGAGACAGAGGGATGCAGAATGCTTTCTTTAGTACAACTAGGCTATGGATGCTTGAACTGTGTTTGTCTGGACAAGGCCTGCTGAAGATCGGGCTCTTCAGCCTTCCTTCCTGGAGTAGGGAGGGATTCACAAAACCCAGTCCATTTGAAGAGCATTTTCTCTGTCATGCATCATGATAGTTTCTAGTATTTGTTTAGTAAAGAAATAACAGTGCAAATCCAGACATGTGGAGGAATGGAAGAAATAAATCCCATTAAAAGGAAGCGGATGCAGAAATCCACAGCCAGGTCCCAGGCAGAGCTGCAAGAGTCCAATTGATGAGAGAGAGGAGGGAGTCTATGAGCAAGAGATATTGAGACCATGACTGGAAAAAGTACACAGACAAATAGTCAAACTAGTAGAAATACGTGAACTGTGGACCAATAGCTGAGGAGACCCCATGGTACTTGACTAGACCCCCTGGATAAGCAAGACATTTGTTTAGCTTGACCTGTTTAGGGGGCCCCCAGGCAGTGGGAACAGAACCTGTCCCTAGTGCATGAGCTGGCTTTTTGGAACCTAGGGCCTATGGTGAGACACTTTGCACTGCCTTGGTGCAGGGAGGAGGGCCGTGGACCTGCCTCAACTGAATGTACCAGGCTCTGCTGACTCCCCATGGGAGACCTTGCCTTGGAGGAGGTGGGGATGGGGGTTGGCTTGGGCAGGTGGAAATGGGGGTTGGCTTGGGTGGTAATGCTGGGGGTGGGAAGAGGAAGGACTAGGGAATCTGTTGTTGGTATATAAAGTGAATAGAAAATCTCTTCTTAAAAAAATAATGCAAAAACTATAGCAGTCCAGATTCTTACAATAACAACAAGGAAATATGTTCATACATCAGTTCCTTCCATCCCACTTCTGTAAGGCTAATGTTGTAAACATAGTACATGGGGTCAGGGACTCCACCATCAATTGATCTCTGCACTTGACCAGTTGTGCCATATTATTGTGCTTCCCAAATATTGGAATTTGGGGACATAAAATCAATCCATGAGTTATTCTATCCACTTTCAATTATGATTCCCTACCCATTAGTACTAGATATCTAGTACTGGTACATATAAATGTGCAACTATGCTCATTTTAATTTTATCCCCACTATTACCATTATTGTTAATCTCTTTACATAATTAAATAATTGCATTTATATATTCTCTTAATTCACTGCTGTTCTCATTTAAATATTAAACTCATATAATGATATAATTTTTATTTGCAAGGATTTTTTTGCCAGAAAATAATATGGCTGCCTTTCCAAGACACAGAAGGTGGCAATTAAAATTTGTCTGTTAGATCATCCTATAGAGACCCAGGCAAAAGTCCTAAAATTAATGATAAGTATTAGTCATTGACTTCTTTGGATCAGGATGTGCAAAATATAATAAATATTTTGACAAAACCCAATTTACTACTTCTATCATTTCAGAAATGCTCACTTCAGTATCTCTGGAATATATTCTCTAACATTATAAATAGACTTCTATTGAAAAAGATATCTTCTGGAATAATTTTTTCCTTTTAGAAGACAAGAACACACAAGAAAACTTCACATGGTAGTAGTTTCACAACTAAATTTAAGATAATGTAGAAATGTAATCTCAGAAGGTAAGCATAAATTATGAAGAAAATAATACAACAAGATAGCATAAACTAAACAAATTACACAAGGGAACATTTGAAAGTATGATAGTTTTGATTTTTTAATTAAGTAATTATTTATTCATTTTACATACCAACCACAGATTCCCCTCTCTTCCCTCCTCCTGCCCCTCAGCTTTCCCCTCCAACCCACTCTGCCATTCCCTCTTTGAACAAGGTAAGGCCTCCCATGGGAAGTCAGCAGAGCCTGGTACATTCTGTTGAGGCAAGTCCAGTCCCCTACCCCTACATCAAGGCTGTGCAAGGTGTCCACCCATAGTAGTGGCTCCAAAAAGCCAGCTCCTGCACCAGGGATGGATCCTGATCCTACTGCCAGGGGCACCCTTAAGCAGATCAAGCTACATAACTGTCTTGCTTATGCAGAGGGCCTAGTCCCATCCCATGGAGGCTCCACAGCTGTTGGTCTAAAGTTCATGAGTTCCCTCTATTTTTGTTTGGTTGTCTCTGTAGGTTTTCCCATCATGGTCTTGATTCCCCTTGCTCCTAGAATTCCTCTTCTCTCTCTTTGACTGGACTCCTGGAGCTCAGCCTAGGGCTTGTCTGTGGATCTCTGCACCTGCTTCCATCTGTTACTGGATAAAGGCTCTATGATGACAGAGTATTCACTGATCTGAATACTGGGGTAAGCCATGTCAGACACCCTCTTCACTATTGGTGGAGTCATCCTTGTGGATTCCTAGGAACTTCTCAAGCACCCAGTTTCTCTCTATCCCCATGATGTCTCCCTCTATCATAGTATCTATTACTTTGCTCTCCCACTCCATCCCTGTTCCAGCTCAACCATCTCATTCCCTTATGTCCTCATCCTTCATCCCCTACCATCTATTGCACCCCCTCACCCCAATTTACTCATGGAGATTTCATCTATTTCCCCTTCTCAGGGTGATCCATGTGTCTCTCCAAGATTTTTATCATGATGGGGTGTTGGATTTTGTCAAAGGCCTTTTCAGCATCTAGTGAGATGATCATGTTTTTTTTTCTTTCAGTTTGTTTATATAGTGTAATATATTGACAGATTTTCATATGTTGAACCATCCTTGCATCTCTGGGATGAAGCCTACTTGAACGTGGTGGATAATTTTTGATGTGTTCTTGGATTCGGTTTGGCAGTATTTTGTTGAGTATTTTTACATCAATGGTCATAAGGGAGATTGGTCTGTAATCCTCTTTCTTTGTTGCATTTTCATGTGGTTTGAGTATCAGGGTAACTGTAGCCTCATAAAAAGAGTTTGGTAACTTTCCTTCTGTTTCTATTGTATGGAACAATTTGAAAGGTTTGGTATTAGCTCTTCTTTGAAATTCTGGTAGACTTATGCACTGAAACTATTTGGTCCTGGGCTTTTTTGGGGTTGGGGAACTTTTAAAGACTGTTTCTTGTGGTGATACTTTGATTGTGCTTAAATGTGATTTTATTTGTATGTTAATGATTAAAGTTTGCCTGGAGATCAGAGGTCACATAGCAATAAACAGGAGTCATGCAGTAGTAGCACACGCCATTAATCCGATCACATGGCAGGCAGAGTCTCTGTGTGATCAAGGACACAACCAAGTGTGGTGACACGAGCCTTTAATCCTAGTACCAACCATAGAGACCTGGAGGTCTGTATAGATAGGCAGTGACAAGGAAGTCATGTGGCTGGGCTTAGAGCCAATGAGAAGGCATAACAGGAAGGCAATAAAAACGCAAGTTAAATGGGAAGAAATTCTCTGGGGAAGCGATGGCGGCAAGGTCATAAGATAAGGTAGTTGTGGCTCTTCGATAGTTCTCTTGGCTCTGTGTTTCTTATTTAATAAGACTGTTTAGAAATTCATCTACAGTTTCTATTTTCTTAGGGGTAATAGGTCTATTAAAATTATTTACCTGATCTTGATTTAATTTTGATATGTGGCAACTATCTAGAAAATTGTCCATTTCTTTTAGATTTTCCAATTTTGTGGAGTACAGGTTTTAGAAATATGACCTGATGATTCTCTGAATTTCCTCATTGTCTGTTGTTGTATCTCCTTTTTCATTTCTGATTTTGTTAATTTGGATGCTCTCTCTCTGTCTTTTGGTTAGTTTGGATAAGGGTTTGTTTATCTTGTTGATTTTCTCAAGGAATCAACCCTTTGTTTCATTGATTCTTTGTATTGTTCTCTTTGTTCCTATTTTATTAATTTCAGTCCTCACTTTCATTATTTTGTGGAATCTATTCCCCCTGGATAATTTTGCTTTTTTTTTTTTCTTCAGAGCTTTTAGGTGTGCTATTAATTCTCTAGTGTGAGATTTCTCCAACTTCTTTATGTGGGCATTTAGTGCTATAAGTTTTCCTCTTAACACTGCTTTTTATTTGGTGTCTTATAAGCTTCTTGTATCTTCATAGGCATTTCCTTCTTTAAGTTTGGAAAGATTTTATCTATGATTTTGTTCAATATATTTTCTGTGCCGTTGAGCTGGTATTCTTCTATTTCTTCTATCTCTATTATTCTTAGGTTTGGCCTTTTCATGAAGTACCAGATTTCCTGGACCTTTTGTGTTATGACTTTTTTGGCTTTAGTGTTTTCTTCCCTTGTTTAATTGCTTTTTCTTGATTTTCTTGGCTTTCTTTAAGGGATTTATTAATTTCTTCCAATTTTTTGTTCGTCTTTTCCTCAATTTCTTTAAGGGAATTTTTTGTTTCATCTTTAAAGACCTCTTTCATCTTCATAAAGTATTTTTAAGGTCACTTTCTTCTACTTCCACATTGTGATGTTCATGTCTTGCTATTGTAGAATCACTAGGTTCTGATGGTGCCACATTGCTCTTTATGTTGTTGTATGTACTTTTGCACTAGTATCCACCCATCTCTTCCTCCAGTAGGTGCAAAAAGTGTCTGGTTCTGAGGGAAATGCTTTTGGTCCAATCTGTGCTGGCTGTGTCTGTGGCTCAGGGGGCCACTCTTGGTCCAATAGTAGCTCTTGGTCTAATTGGAGCTGGCAGATTCTGTGTCTCAGGGAGCTCTTGTGGTCACAGGGGGATGGGTGGGTTTGGGGTAGGGAGTGGGTCTTGTAGATTTTAAGGTCTGATGGGGAGGTGTTTGTGAGAAAGCCTCACTGCAGGAATCTTCCCTGCTGACCTGCAACTTGGGCAGTGATGGCTGGGGATGGGGACACAGGTTGTGCCTCAGAGCCTAGGTCCTAGTGGCAGGACTCTGGGAGGAGAAGAGTCACTCACCTCTTGGTCCAATCGGTGCTGTGTCTCAGGCAGCCACTGCGGTTGCAGAGGGATGGGTTGGTTTGGGGTAGGGAGTAGGTCTTGTAGATTGCAGAGACTAATGGGGTATGTCGGTGGGGAAACCTGCCCACTGGAGTCTTGCCTTCTGACCTGCAACTGGGGCATTGATGGGTGGGGGTGGGGAAAGCACAAGTTTTGCCCCAGGACCTAGGTCCTTGAGGCAGGACTCTCTGGTTTGATAGTTTTGATTTTTAATATTTCATTTATAGAACATGAAACCTCATTAAATCATTCAATGATCACTAGATCATAGAAAAATAACTCTAAATGAAGCTCTTAGCTAATATTTTCTTGATTGAATGGAGTTAATTGGAAACTTTATTAAACACATTTGGGAGAAATAGTATGTCATAGTATAGTATGTCATTTGATATGAAAGCTCAAAGAGTTGGTCAGTGGTGGCACACACCTTTAATCCTAGCACTTGGGAGGCAGAGGCATGTAGATCTCTATGAATTCGAGGCCAGACTGGTTTATAGAGTGAATTCCAGGACAGACACCAAAGCTACAAAGAGAAACCTTGCCAAAAAAAGAAAAGAAAGAAAGCTAACAGAATATGATTCTTAATAGTTTTCCAGACACAAATATTGGCCACTGTCATATAAAAATGGATAGCCTCAGACTGCAAGTCCTGTTTTTATATAGCATTTCTACTTTATAATCTAAAGCAGTGCTTCAGATTCATTCAACTGCTAGGATTTCAAACAACATAAAAGGAATGAATTAAAACTGCTAGAGTCCTAAACAATATTGAATTGGTAGATGCAGTGTATAGTTATTGTCACTAGAGGGAAATCTGAGAGGGATTTAGGAGAAAGAGTTTATTGTTATGGCTGTAGGTTGAGTAAAGAATCCAGTGTGAATAAATTTTCTTAACAGCATGCTTACTTCAGGGGACAAAATGAAGCATAGCATGTTTGAAAAAAGCCATATTGTCAAGCTATACTAAAATAATTGTTTCTCAGCAAGCACCGAGGTCTGTCAGATGTCTGTGTGTAGATTCACATTTTCCATTGTCATGTTTCAATAAACTCTATCATATTTCATCAAATGAAAGAAAAAAATTGGATGAAATTAAGTATTATAATGCAACCACCATAATGGGTAATGATTTTTATTTAAACAATTTTTTAAAAATGATGTCAGTCTTTTGAAAAAAAAATACACAGAGTTCATTGAAAACAAAAGAGGCTGAGTTGATGCCTACATGGAGCCTTCATCTCTGCATTGTAGTATCCTTGATGAAAGAATTTACTCCTCAGGCTATGAAAAGAGAAACCGGGACATCAGCCCAGCCACAAAAACCTGACCTACAATATGTCCTGCTTTCAAGATGTGCTGGGGCAATGGTGGTGCAGAACTTTTAAGAATGACCAACCAAGATTTGGTGTAACTTGAAGCCCATGCCTCAAGAGGGAGCCCATGCCCTACACTGTCTGGATGAACAGGAACCTGAGACTGGATAACACAGAGAGCTAGGTTACAGCCCTATGATGGTGCACCTTGTGCAGCCATTAGGCAGGGAGAAGGGCATGGACTTGCCTCTGCTGGATGTGCCTCCTCATGAGAGGCCTTGCCTTCTTGTGGAGGGAAGTCAGGGGTGGGTTGGGATGGGGAGGCTGGGGGCGCAGGAGGAAGGAAGAGGTGGATCTTTGATTGGTGTAAAATCAATAAAAAAGTCTTAATAAAAAAAGCACCACTATATAAACAAACAATAGAAAAAAATAAAAGAATCAAACACAATTGTCAAAAAAAGGATCAAATTTTTATTTCATTTAGAAGGTTTACAAACATAACACCAGCAAATTCACGGCTGTCAAGAGAAACAAAAGCATGTTCCAAAATACCTCATTCCTCACTTAAATTAATGTCCTAGATACCCACCAGCTACCTGGATAAGCCACATGAAATTTTATATTGCAAATACAGTCATTCTTCCTCTTAGTTGTTTAAGATAATTTTTTTGAGAATTTCAGACATATGGACTGTATTTATACCTTATTTCTCTCCTCCAGCAACTCTTTCCATACTTCCATCTCCTAATCAAAATAATGACCTCTTCTTAATGGTAATTCTGGTCTTTTGTTTACAGGGAAGAATTTATTTGCTTTTACATTTCTTCATCTATACAGTAAAACCATATGCTTTCAGTTGTTCATCAACAAGTGCTTTGGTGCTGTCCTTCAGACTCTATTAATAGAGATGTGTTATTGCCTCTGCCCTATAATAATTTTTCTATGCAGAATTAACGGCTCGTCATTATAATACACGAGGCACCTTAAAATAAATTCTCATGCTAAATTATTACTGTAAAATATTCTGATTTATTCAGCTTCAAGTTCTTCCAAGAGACCACATTAATAGAAAAGATTTTCATGTGTTTTGCATATGCAGCTATGTTAACTACCATGGTTTCATCCCTTGCTTTTGTTAGATAATAGATATTAGATAATGAATAACTTGAAATGTTGCTATCTATATATTATAACAAGTGCCAGAACATATTTGGATTTTTCTTTGCTATACTCTGCAGTTGTGTTTAACTATTCTTGTGGTGTAAATTTGAGTAGACCAGAACACAGGCTTATGTCCAAATATTCATGGAAATAATTGATACTTTGCAAGGGATGTAAAGTTGTGGTTTCTGGACACTCTTCTTGCTGCAATCACTCTTGTCTCCATATATTATTATAGTAGTGAGCAGAACGGGGGACCTAAAAGATGGTGCTAGACCGTGTACCTGATATTGCACAGAGATAGTTGAATTAATACGCTAAAATGAGAGGTGGCTCCAGACTGAGCTTAACTATTCTCAATTTTATAGAATATTAAGATTTATTTTAATGAAAAAGAAACAAGTCAGGTGTGGTGCCACACACCTGCAAGCCCACCATTCGGGAGATGGAGGCAGGAAGATCAGGAGTACAAGGTCATCCTTAGTTACTATATAAGTAAAGGCCAGCTGGGGCTGCATAATGCACTCTCAGAATAAACATAAATGCCTGCTTTCCAAATTATATCCTATTTAGTCTACCAATTATAATTTCATGTTTTTTCTAGTGATTAAACAAATTCAAATGACTACATTTATACACAATTTCAATACTTTTATACATACATACTTGAAAAAATTCTTGATATCAAAGGACTGATTTTGGAATATACTTATTAAAATTAGTTCCCCAGACAGACTAGGGTGGTTCTGTTTATACATATATTATCATAAGTATTAAAAATATTTTTACTAAAACCCATATCTAAAAATCTGCAGTACTGAAAATAAAATTGCCTTGCATGACAGTGGCTAAACCTCATTGCTTAAGCAAATTATTAATTATTATTCAATATCTCAGTTATGTAACTGGACTATAACAACAGGTATGAACTAAATGTTCAAATCATTTCATCTGAGTTCAAATCATTTTATGTATAGAAAGAATAAATTCTGAGGTGTCTTTAACAATCTATAATCTGTTTAAAACATTTTCTGTTTTGTGTATCTTTCTAATTGTTTTCCATCCATCCTCAACAGACTCTATTGTTCTAAATTTAAGTGGTATAAAACAGTTTAAAGGGATTTTCATCAATGTCAAAATAAGTTTATCTATTTCATTTTATTTTTAATAACTTAAAAAAACAGTCCCAAACCTCCTTGAAAGACTTATATAGAGGAAAGCATGAAGATAAGATTCTGAGAATATGGACATCTCTTTAGTCAAACTAAGAGCAGTAGGAAGAAATGGTCTTGTGTTCCATTGTGCTTGAGAGCTGTCAGTCAGCTGACTCTTACCCTCTAGGTCATCAGAGGAGCAGGAGCCAAAGCATCTTTCATGTAGTCTGTTTAAACTGACCTATTCTGACAAGTGTTCTATTGCACTGGGACACACTGGAGCAACTGAGATCCATAGGAGCATTAGAGCACAGAGACCTACTCCTACTCACTGACACAAGGTCATTCTCTTGTGGGATTTTTTAAAGTGTTATCTAGAAGACACAAGATAGTCTCAGATCCTAGGCATTCCACAGTTTGTTCTAACTTCCAACTGAATTGTCATGCTGAATTTAAAGGCTTTACTCAAATTGAATTTACATATAATTTATTTAGTCAAATGAGAAGATATTTTGAATCAATACAAATGCCATGCATGGTAGCAACTTCTGTATTCCCAGCACATGGTAAGGAGAGGAAAGAGGATCATGAATTCTGCAGAAGTCTGAGTTCAGACTCTCTGTCTCAAAATTCAAATAATAAATAGTTTAAAATATATGAATGCATAAAAAATCCACTAATGATCAACAAACACCTTGTAGCAGGCAGAGTTTGCCAAGCCTTACTGTTTCTGGAAGTCAATAAGGAGTTCTGTGAGCTAATTATGTGATTAAAATAAGTTATACTGTCAGTCTAATAAAAATAACAAAAAATTAATAATATTCTTACTTAATATGGTTCCAGAAAGACTTGAAATAAAATATTCTGGAGCTTATAATCAGTAACTTCATTCTTCAAGGCTCAGCTATCTTTATTTATATAAATTTCATTATCATTCTTAAAAGCATCATCCTTAAATAATTTGTAAATCATTTTTCAAAAAACGATATGCTAGATGATGTTGTATTACCATGTTTTACTTTATAGGCACTTTGTAGAAGTGCAATGGAAATAAGCAATAGAAGAAAGACCGTAACATGATTTTGACAAATAAATAAATCTAGTTGTTCACAGCATGCCTCTGACTTAAAAGAATTCCACTGCACAGCATGAAATAAGTTTGAAGTTAAAGCAAGCCAATAAAATACAAAAATGTGGAAATTAGACTGAAGCAAACATGAAACTGAAGACAATAATAAGTCTAAAGCAAAATTTGAACTTTTGATGAGAAATCAGGATATGAAGACAATGAAACAAAAGACATAAAACTAATTAGCAGCCATGCCAAATATATGTTAAACTATCTATTCTATTAATTCTTTGACTAAATAAGAAAGATCTATTTAATTATCAAAAAATCAAAGCATGCACTTTCCCCACCTGTATTTTCATTGACCTGGTGGAGTCGACAGTCCCTAAATTAAGCTCCTTGGGGTCCATAATGCTGCATGGACTTACTCAACCATGCAGTTGACCACAGCACATTCCCACCAAAATCATGAGCCCATATTAGATATGGCTATCTGTTACAGAGAATTCCCATATCTACTTAAAATTTCAACTAAAGTAGACACAAAAAGAAGTATGTTACCAGGGAGTTGGTTTTGCTTACCCAGAATTATTAGATAAAATAAAGGAGAAACCTAGAAAAAAACATTATTTTTTTAGTGCATTTCATTTATTTTATTTTTTTATTTTACAATACTATTCAGTTCTACATAACAGCTACAGATTCCCTTGTTCTCTCCCTTCCTGCCCCTCTCCCCTTCCCCCCAGCCCACTCCCCATTCCCACCTCCTCCAGATCAAGGTCTCCCCCGAGGACTGGTATCGACCTGATAGACTCAGTCCAGGCATATTGATGTATCCAACCGTCTTATTAAATAAGAAACACAGAAACAATGTAAAAGAGACAGCCAAGAGAATGGGAATGTGGGCGTCGTATTCTTAAAATTGCTTCCTGCTGGGTATGGGCGAAGTTTTCTTTATCCTGAAAGAAAAATTTTAGGTTAATTGTCAAATTCTAGGAGAGGTAACTATATCCTTCATTATCCAGTCTGTGTATAATGCCAAAGTTCAGGGTTTATCTCAAGTCCTTATTCAAGTAGTCTTTGAGACTGGATCATCTCAGCTAGTCATCTCAAAATTGCTCTGAGTACCTTGTAGTTCAAAGCTGATCTGTGGATTATGTTTGTCAGCTTAATAATATTATTATTGTCCACGTGGAATTGTTGTTGTTGTGGGGCCCCATCTTCTTTCTGGAGACTTCAGTTGATGTTAGGCCTGGCCGTGATTTCCTGCAGAAAACTGATAAGAGACTCGAACACAAAAACATATATATGCAGCTAGCCTTTTTTCTAGAATTAGTTAGTACTCTATGTGACCATTCATATCTTAACAAAGTTTAAAATGTATATATATATATATATATATATATATATATATATATATATTAATCTTGTAAATTTTGATATAAAATTTATACTTTGAGAAAAGTTTAAAGAATCAGAATAGAATCAAAGAGTTGAGATTAGTAATAGAATAGTCCCTTAATTAATTTTGCTTGTCCTGTACCATAGCAGAAGATGGCTCTTATTCTGGCATGATACAGGGAGTTTGCATTTACCTTTTAACAACATGCTTGATTTTAAAGAAGGAGAGAGCCATTCTCCAACTCCAAAGTCAGCTTTAAATTTTAATTGAACTGGGACTGTTAGAAGACCAATAGTGTTAAATCTTTAGAGAAAAGCAGAAACAAACATTTAGGAAGACATAAAAATTTTTTAGATAATATATACCCATACACCGTTTCACTCTGTTTCTTGGGATAGATGATTTGTCACTTTTCTTCAGTTGTCTCATTTGTCCAGTGTTCTTCAGATTCCTTAACCTTCATTCTCCTAAAAGACAAAAACAAAAACCTTTCCCCAAGACTAATTTTGGGGGTGTTTCCTTTTGACAAGTTATTATCTGATTAAATGAAAAGGCATGTGTTATTGATACAAGTTAGTTTAAATTGGATGTTCATGCTGGTTGATGAACTATCACCTCCTCAATTAAGAGGTCTCTCTTGTTCAAATCGAACCTTTATCAATTTTGATGGTACCCACAGCTTATCTTCTCCTGTAGAAACAAAAGCAAAACCTCGTCCCCAATGTAATACATACCCTGGTTTCCATTCTGAGGTCAGCACATCCTTAAAGTATATAGGCTGATTTAATTCTGTAGTTTTTTTCTATTATCCAATGTCTCTCTGCAGCTGTTGTTCCTTTCTCATTGGCATTCAGAAAATTCAAAGTTAGAAGAGCATTATGCAGTCTATTTTTGGGGGTTTTGTTACCCATTTCTGTTTATTTAGCATATCCTTTAGAGTTCTGTTTGATCTTTCTATAACTGCTTGACCTGTAGGATTATGTGGTATGCCTGTAATATGCTTTATATTGTAATAAGCAAAAAACTGTTTCATTTTAACAGAGACATATGATGGATCATTGTCAGTTTTGATTTGTGCAGGTATACCCATGATGGCCATAACTTCTAGCAAATGAGTGATTACAGAATCAGCTTTTTCAGAACTCAAAGCAGTTGCCCATTGAAATCCTGAATAAGTATCGATAGTGTGGTGTACATATTTCAATTTTCCAAATTCTGCAAAGTGAAACACGTCCATCTGCCAGATCTCATTTCTCTGAGTACCCTTTGGGTTACATCCTGCTGGTAATGGCGTCTGATTGTAGAAGGAACAAGTAGGACATTTCTTTACTATTTCTTTGGCTTGTTGCCAGGTTATGGAAAAATCCTTTTTTAAACCTTTACTATTGACGTGATGTTTTTTATGAAATTCTGAGGCCTCCAGCACATTTCCTATCAATAATTTATCAATCTCATCATTGCCTTGTGCTAGAGGGCCTGGCAGACCAGTATGGGATCGAATGTGAGTTACATATAAAGGATGATTCCTTTTCCTGATTGTATCTTGTAATTGAATAAATAGTGAAGTTAATTCTGAAGCATCAGGGATAAATTCTGCATTCTCAATATGTAACACCACTCTTTCAGCATACTGAGAGTCAGTTACTATGTTGAGAGGTTCTGAAAAATCCATTAATACCAACAGAATAGCATACAATTCTGATTTTTGAACTGAATTATACGGACTTTGAACCACTTTACTTAAATTTTCTGATTTGTAACCTGCCTTTCCTTCTTTGTTGGCATCTGTATAAAATGTACGAACTCCAGATATGGGTTTTTGCCGTACAATTCGAGGCAAGATCCAATCAGCTCTCTTTATAAGATCAATTCTATTGCTTTTGGGATATTTGCTGTTAATTTCTCCCAAAAAATTACTGCAAGCTCTTTGCCAAGGTTCACTTTCTGCCCATAATTTTTCAATGTCCTCCTTAGTTAATGGTACGACAATTTCTGCTGGGTCTATGCCTGCTAATTGACGAAGTCTCAGTTTTCCTTTGTAAATCAAGTCAGAGATTTTTTCCACATAAGTTTTTAATTTTTTATTTGGTTTATTTGGTAAAAATATCCATTCCAATATAATATCTTCCCTCTGCATTAATATTCCAGTAGGAGAACGCCTAGAAGGTAAAATAACCAAAATGCAATCCAGCTTTGGATCAATACGATCCACGTGTCCTTCATGCACTTTCTTTTCTACCAAGGCCAATTCTTTCTCAGCTTCACGTGATAATTCTCTTGGACTATTTAAGTCCTTGTCACCTTCTAAGGTTCTGAACAAATTAGTCAGTTCATCATTTTTTACCCCAACAATAGTTCGTAGATGAGAAATATCTCCAAATAATCTTTGAAAGTCATTAAGAGTCTGTAGTCTATCTCTCCGAATTTGCACCTTTTGGGGTCTAATTTTTTGTAGCTCTATTTTATATCCTAAATAATTAATAGAATCTCCTCTTTGTATCTTTTCAGGAGCAATTTGTAATCCCCAGCAAGGCAAAATTTTCTTTACTTCTTCAAATATTATTTCTAAAGTATCTGCATTTGAGTCAGCTAGTAAAATATCGTCCATATAATGATAAATTATAGATTTAGGAAATTTTTTACGTATCACTTCCAATGGCTGTTGTACAAAATATTGGCACAGAGTTGGGCTATTCAACATTCCCTGAGGGAGGACCCTCCATTGAAATCTTTTAACCGGTTGAGAATTATTATAAGTAGGCACTGTAAAAGCAAATCTTTCTCTGTCTTTTTCTTGTAAGGGTATTGAAAAGAAACAGTATTTTAAATCAATAACTATGAGAGGCCATCCTTTTGGTAACAGAGTAGGCAAAGGCATCCCAGATTGTAGAGAGCCCATTGGCTGAATTACTTTATTAATTTCTCTAAGGTCTGTTACCATTCTCCATTTACCACATTTCTTTTTAATAACAAATACAGGAGAATTCCAAGGGCTGGTTGATTCTTCAATATGCTGAGCATTTAACTGTTCTTCTACCAGCTCTTCTAAAGCCTGGAGTTTCTCTGTTGTTAAAGGCCATTGCTGGACCCATACAGGCTTGTCTGTTAACCATTTTAAAGGTAGAGCTGTTGGTGTTTTTGGAAGATCATCAGTTATTGTGCCCTGTTCTTGTATAATATGGATGGCTGGTGACCACTCATTAGAACAATATCTTCTAATATTTCTCTCAGTAACATGTGCTAATTTATGATTTGTTTCTGAGATTGGAGGGATGTTAATCTGAGTATTCCATTGTTGCAACAAGTCTCGACCCCACAGGTTCATAGTTATGTTAGCCACATATGGTTTTAATTTTCCTCTCTGTCCTTCTGGACCTATACATTCAAGCCATCTTGCACTCTGTTTCACCTGAGATAATGTCCCAATTCCTAACAGTTGAACGTTTACCTCCTGAAGAGGCCAAGTTGGATGCCAAAATTCTGGTGCAATTATGGTAACGTCCGCACCTGTGTCTACCAGACCAGACAACAAAACACCATTTATTTTTATTGTTAATTTTGGTCTTTGTTCATTAATACAAGTTTGCCAAAAAATTTTCTTTATGTTTTCTCCTGAGTTTTCTATTCTCTCTGTTTCATCATCCTGACCAGCATGATTTATTCCAATAGGCATTTGGTTATTTAATCGCTCTCCAGAGCAGGCATTTCCTCTATGGCTGCAGGAAAGGTTTGAACTGGATTTGCACTGGGGGCCTGCGCGAGGCCCCTCTGGGAGTTTCCCGAAGACTGAGGCAAAGGATTACCCTGTCTGTCCTTTGTTGATCTACATTCGTTGGTCCAGTGTTTTCCCTTACCACACCTTCTGCATACTCCAGAAGGAAGGGGCATTCTGTTGCCATTGTGCCTTGAAGAAACATTGTTTCTGGGAATGACCTGTCTACAGTCCCTTTTCAAATGTCCTTGTTTTCCACATCCAAAACATCTAACACTCCTCAAACCTTTTGAAATTACTTCTCCTACCCATGTATCATCATGCTCATCAGCTTCAACATTAATTGTTTCTCTAATCCAATCTTCCATAGGTGCAGATCTTGCCCTTAATGGCCTGATTATTCTTTTGCATGCTGTATTCGCATTCTCAAAGGCCAAAGATTCAATTATTGCCTTACCAGCTTCTGAATCCGAGACCATTCTCTTTACTGCTGAAGCCAGTCTTTGTAAAAAATCTGTAAAAGACTCTTTTGGGCCTTGCTTCACCTTTGTAAATGACTCAGATTTTTTTCCTGGTTCCTCAACTTTGTCCCATGCATTCAAGGCTGCCGTTCGACATAAAATTAGGGTTTGGACATCATATAAACATTGTGTTTGTGCTGAAGTATATTGGCCTTCGCCCATAAGCTGATCCTGGCAAACTTGTATTCCTTTATCCCTCCATTGTTTTTCTATGTTTTTAGCCTCCTCCTTAAACCAAGTCAGAAATTGAAGTCTCTGGCTGGGTTCCAGAACACCTTGTGCAAGGTCCCGCCAGTCCTGTGGTACTATCCTATTATATGTTGACCAAGAGTTTAACATTTGCTTTACATATGGGGAATGCATGCCATAAGATACTATTGCCTCCTTAAACATTTTTAAATCCAACATTTCAATTGGAGCCCAATTATTTTGTGTAGCCATTTGATCAGGCATCTGCTGTACGGTTACAGGATAAATTAAGGGTGACTGTGTGAAAACAGGCTTTCTTTCTGCAACCTTATGATCCCGACTTGAAACAACTTCACTGTTAATTTCTTCTGTCTGAATTTTTACAGGTTTAACAAGTTCTTCTAAAGCTGTTATCCTGGCACTTAAATTGACTATCTTTTTAAATATTAAAATGTGGATTATTATAGTGATAAGGTGCATAATTCCACCAATACTAATATCATATAGTTGTTCCATTGCCAGACTGCCTAAAATTTCGAACAAAAACCAATTTTCTTCCAATGTACACATAAAACCCATTTGTTTTTTAATGGGGAAAAAATTCTCTTTTAGATAGTTTCCTTTAAAATATCTGATATGTTATGACTTACCAAATCTGCGTAGAACAGTAGAAATCCGAGGGGATTTTCAAAGCAGCCACCTAGTGTCCCAGGTGTAAATCCAAAGAGAAAGAGAGAGAGAGAGAGAGAGAGAGAGAGAGAGAGAGAGAGCAAGAAAGCGTAGCTGGCTAAAGTTTAAATGCAGCCACGTGTTTCCTCTTGTGCCGAGTCAAGGCTTGGGTCTGGCTTCCTTAATCTCCGACCACGTGCGTTGGCTTTACAGGCAGGGCCCTGTTCGGCAGGGCAACTCTGAGTTGTTTGTAGCACCAGCTTTAAGCAAGCAGGATTTAAGCAAGCAGCTCACCGATAGTCCAGCCTGAGCTCAAGCAGAACTAGACCCAGGCTAAGAAGCCGCTGCTCGGACTAAGAAGCCGATCGCCGCCGGCCGCCACGTGCCGCCGCCGCCGCCGCCGCCAGCCGCCTGCCGCCCTTGCGGGAAAGCAGACCTGCCGCCAAGCCAAGCAGTTTTTAATGGATTCTTGTCACGTTGGGCGCCAGATATTGATGTATCCAACCGTCTTATTAAATAAGAAACACAGAAACAATGTAAAAGAGAAAGCCGAGAGGTCAGAGCTCAGAGCTAAAATCTCACCCTTCCTCCTGCTGTCCCAGCTTCGCGAAAAGAGACCTACTTCCTGTTGGTTTGTTTTTTTATAGTATGTTGTTCTGCCTTCTCATTGGTTGTAAACCCAAACACATGACTGCCTCGTCACTGTCTGAATGTACAGCCCCCTAGGTCTTAAAGGCATATGTCTCCAATGCTGGCTATATCCCTGAACACACAGAGATCTTATGGGATTAAAAGCGTGTGCCACCACCGCCACACTCTTGCTATGGCTCTAATAGCTCTGACCCTGAACACACAGATATCTATGGGATTAAAGGCGTGTGCCACCACCACCACACTCTTGCTATGGCTCTAATAGCTCTGACCCCCAGACAACTTTTTTTATTAACATACAATCAAAATAATAATTCAGTACAATTAGATTAGCACCACACAGGCAGGTCCAGTACCCTCCTCCCAGATTGAGCCAAGCGTCCCTGCATAAGTCCCAGATTTCAAACAGCTATCTCATGCAACGAGCCCAGGACCTGGTGTCACTGCCTAGATGCCTCCCAAAGAGATCAAGCCAATCGACTGTCTCACCTATTCAGAGGGCCTGATCCAGTTGGGGGCCCCTCAGCCTTTGGTTCATCGTTCATGTGTTTCCATTCCTTTGGTTATTTGTCCCTGTGCTTTATCCAACCTTGGTTTCAACAATTCTCGCTCATATAAACCCTCCTCTTTCTCACTAATTAGACTCCCAGCACTCCACCCGGGGCCTAGCATCCAGATTCCTCAGTCCTTGGATGGGTTTCTGGCACAACTATCAGGGACCAGTCATCCTTGTTCCACATCTAGCATCCTCCTTTGAGTGAGTACATACCATATTTGTCTTTCTGAGTCTGAGTTACCTCACTCAGGATGATTTTTTCTAGATCCATCCATTTGCCTACAACCTCATGATGTCATTGTTTTTCTCTGCTGAGTAGTATTCCATTGTGTATATGTGCCACAATTTATTTATCCATTCTTCAGTTGAAGGGCATCTAGGTTGTTTCCAGGTTTGGGCTATTATAAACAATGCTGATATGAACATAGCTGAGCAAGTGCTCTTGTGGTATGATTGAGCACAAAAAACCCAGGATAGTCAAAAGAATCCTGTACAATAAAGCAACCTCTGGAGGCATCACAATCCCTGACTTCAAGCTCTACTATAGAGCTACAGTAATAAAACAGCTTGGTATTGGCATAAAAACCGACATGTGGATCAATGGAATTGAATTTAAGACCCTGACATTAACCCACACACCTATGAACATATAATTTTTGACAAAGAAGCCAAAAGTGTACAATGGAAAAAAGAAAGCATCTTCAACAAATGGTGCTGGCATAACTGGATATCAACATGTAGAAGGCTGCAAATAGATCCATATCTGTCACTGTGCACAAAACCTAAGTCCAAGTGGATCAAGGACCTCAACATAAATCCAGCTACTCTGAACCTGCTAGAAGAGAAAGTAGGAAGTAGTCTTGAATGCATTGGCATAGGAGATCACTTCCTAAATATAACACCAGTAACACAGACACTGAGAGAAACAATCAGTCAATGGGACCTCTTGAAACTGAGAAGCTTTTGTAGAGCAAAGCATACGGTCAACAAGGCAAAGTCACAGCCTACAGAATGGGAAAAGATCTTCACCAACCCCACATCTGACAGAGGACTGATATCCAGAATATATAAGGAACTCAAGAAATTAGACATCAAAACAACCAACAGTCCAATTGAGAAATGGGCCTTAGAACTAAACAGATAATTCTCACAGAGGAAACTCAAAAGGCTGAAAGACATTTAAGGAATTGCTCAACATCCCTAACATCAGGGAAATGCAAATCAAAACAACTCTGAGATACCACCTTACGCCTGTCAGAATGGCTAAGATCAAAAACACTGAAGACACTTTATGCTGGAGAGGATGTGGAACTAGGGGAACTCTCCTCCACTGCTGGTGGGAATGCAAGCTTGTACAACCACTTTGGAAATCAATATGGCGCTTTCTTAGAAAATTGGGAATCAATTTCCCCCAAGATCCAGCTCTACCACTCTTGGGCATATACCCAAGAAAAAAACATTATTAAACAGGCTTCTTCTACTTAACATTTAATTTACACATCTGAACCATCTAAAGAATCATAACAGTCATGTGATTTGAAGACTCCTTGTCTACCTGCTAGATTAAACCATCCCTTGAGAGAGACAGCTTCCCAGGGAAGACACAGACAAAATGTCTGCTCTTGGTTTCCATGGTCATTTGGCACAGTGGTAAAAATGATGCATTAAAGCAGTACAAAATGCTGTCTTTACAAAGTCATTTAGGTAAATCAGAGTTCAGCATCCTTAGATAAAAATGTACATAATGATAAACTTAATTATCAACTTTTTAGAAAGGTATCATCCTGTGGCTGACATCTTTGTTCCAAAACTTAGCCCCAAAGTGAAGCTTGTAATTTGGAAATTTAAAATAGTTGATTTTTTTTAATACAGTGCAAACTATGCATTATTGTCTTCATGTTATGAAAGGCCCCAGCATACTAGCTTAGCCTAACGCCATTTCGAGAAAGGTCTGAAAAGCGCGGGGTGTCTACGGCCGGCCTCCTGGCCTCAGAAAAGGGTACTAAAGGTCAGAAAAACAACTTGGAGCCAGGCAGCAGGCGTGTCAAGCTCGGGGAAAAACCACGAGCTGCCCTGAGTTTGAACCCGGCCTCATTTGAATCGTCCAATCAGAACCCTGTAAACCATGAGCTGCCCTGAGTTTGAACCCGCCCTCCTCGTGCTCCTGCCGCCCAACCCTATAAAAACCCTCCGCTCCAGCCCGTGGGCGCGCCAGTCTCTTGAGCTTCTTGAGGGACTGTGTTGCCCCGGGTACCCGTGTTCCTGAATAAAGCCTCTTGCTGTTTGCATCTGACTTGTGGTCTCGTGTGATCTCTGGGCGAGGGTCTCTCCAGAGGGAAGACTGCCTTTGGGGGTCTTTCAGTTACAAGTTTGGATCTATAAAATTTCAGGGTGCAGAGCTACTCATAACTAATACCCTTCTGGGAACATTGATTTACAATCCTATAATCATCTTTTCATTGAGTCAAAACATAGATGTTCAAAATTTGCTTAATAAATGGGATGTTTATATGGTTTTGAACATACCTTAGCAATCAATTAAGACAGGCATATCAGAAATCAATTGTAAAGCCAATATTTGAGTGGAAGAAAATTTGGAAGAATGAAAGTTCAGAAACACAGAGAAGGTAGGAGGAAGTGAGAAAGGGGTGAAGGAAGGCATAGGTGGACTTTTATTGAGTCGTATTGCACTTTGGAGATATAGTGCCAAGCATGTTCTTATGTTTTCCCAGATAAGGTGAAAATTAGCAGGGTTCATCCAGCAATTCTTAGCTCATCATGTTACAGGATAATCAGGAGCTTGGCCATATTCACCCTCCATGAAGTATGAAACTGGTTGGGTAGTGAAAAGACATTGAAGTAAATAGGAAAAAAATGCTAAATTATCAACACAAAAAGTAATGAAAGATATAGTAAAATTTTCCAAGCCAAAACTCAAGTGAACATGATCATTTGCTGAAATTGAAGTCCTTTTGCTAAGTCTAATCCCTCCACTTGTATAGGCCTCAGATGCAGAATTAATGTCTTTATAAAGTTATAAACAGTTTAGTCTGTTTTGTTGTTCCATGAAGTTTACTTTGGAGTTGAAAGCAGTAACAGGACAGGCAAAAACGGAAGCTTTTTAAGTCACATTTACATCAGCTAACAGAAAAACAAATAAAAATCAAAGCAGAGTCCGCACCTCTTAAAATATAGTTTTATGAAAACTGTGATATTGGTCCATTTACCTACTGAGGAACATGTTGGTGGATTACATATGGAGCAAACACAGAAATAAAGCTGCTGTATGTACCTACGTGAAGGTTACCTGTGGACATATGCTTTCAGCTCTTGTGTGGAGAGAGAAACAGCCCAGCATTTGGGGCACATGATAGCAGTACGTTTATTCAGGTAACATAACCGCAGAACGTTTCCCTTAAGGGAGTTGTGCAGTGTGTGCATGCCTACAATGGTGATGAGGTTTCCTTTGAGCTATATTTGTTCCTGACTTTAATGCTTCAGTTTTTTTTAATTTTGGCCTTTCTAATAGATATGAATGATGCTATATTAACAAAAACAAAAACAGTCCTGTAACGACTTGTGATACAGAACATCCTTTAAAGTGTTAGTACGCCCTTTGCAGATCTCTTCATGAACCACACATTTACAAGCTTTGATTTATTTTTAAGGGTCATTAGCTTTGAGTTGAATTCATTGGATTGGGTGGTAATCATTGATCACCTACACCATGTGAGAATATTTTCCCCACAAGTGACTTAATTTTACTCCTCACTTCTTTGTACTTTCCTGGTGAATGAGCATTCTGACTGACAATTTCCATCCTACAGAAACTCTCAGATGTGCTTCATCACCAAGACAGGGAACTCATTATTTCTATGTGACACCATTCTCTCTCAATATTAAATTAGCCCCTTCATTTCTGCCAGTTTTCTAAATTTGGTAGCCATTTGTCTCCCAAACATGCTTAGACATATGTGGATCCTTAATTTCTATGAGACATTACTTTAGCAGACATATAGAAATGAAATAAAGTAAGAATTCATTTTGCTTATGAGTCCCCGAGAGAGTCCTTTCTCTAATTATAGGATTCTGTGTTGTACTGAATAAACCACATTAATATATTTAATTTTAAATATCACATGAATGCTAATGGCTTATTCTGGCATGAGTTCCACTTCTGTGCATATATTAATGCCTGTTAGAAGTCCTTTCTGTGTCACTTATTGTCCATATTATAATTAAGATTAGAAAACTCATTTCTCTTTATTCTTGAGCATATAACTTTTTGGAACTAAAAAATTAAATGATTGTAGTCTTTTTATTCTGACATTTCCTCTGTCTTACTTTTCATCTGTGGGTGGTATATAGAGTGAGGAGAAATTTTCTAAATAAAGAAAAATGAAAAGAAAAAAACAACTTTTAATTATGATCCCTTGCCATTGTATTGGTAGCTATAATATTTATACTAGTATTTTTAAATTTCATAATATCTTTCTATTTAAAAATTAAACTTCATATAAATGATATTAACATATTTTGGAATGTGTACATTAGATATCTAATGTCTTTTGTGGAAATCTATAGAGGAAGAAGGAATAATTATGAATTATGTTCCTAATAAATTATTTCAATACCATATCCAAAGTTATTTAAAAATTTATATGCTATTATATCCAATTGATATGATTTTATGAAACATAAACTGCCTGCTTTGAATAGAATTTACTCTCCTTTATTAATGACTTTCTGCTTTATTCTTCAGTTGGACTGTATTTCATTTCTCCTGACATCTGTGAAATATTTATATATTAGCAGTGACACCCAGCAGTTGTTATGAAATACATAAATCACCGAAAGAAGCATGCATAAACAGAGAGCTGCAGGCCATGCAGTGTCACACTCCTCCTGTCTTTCAATTAAGCGAGAACACTTGTCTTTTCCTCCCTGCTCTGTAAATGTTGACAACTGACATACAGCAGAACTCCCTCCTCAATATGAAAAAACAGTGCTCATACTTTTTGTCAAATTTAAATGTGTTTGAATTATTCATGCTAACCATTTTGAGAGAAAATGAGAAAAATAGTTCTCATACAACTGTAGTTCTCTATGTTTCTTCATTTTCTTTAGAGAATATTGGCATAAGAAAATTAAATGAAGTTCTTTTCATGAGAAGGAATGAATACCTGAATGCTAGTAGACAGCCATGTGATACTTAAGGTTTTTTTTTTTACATAGAAATGATGAAGGAAATCATATCTTTAAAACTGATATTCTAATAGATTTACAAAATAGAAAACTGCATCTTTTTTTCAATGATAAGCCCTTTTACTATTTTCCTTTTATTGAAAATAGATTTTTTCCCATATACTTGATTATAGCTTCCCCTCCCTCTGCTTCTCTGAATTCCTTCCCACCTCCCCTCCTCTCCAGATCCACTCCCTTTCTCTCTTTAGAAAAGAACAGACTTCCAAGGGACAACCACCAAATGTGACAAAATAAAATATAAGAAGATGAGGTAAAAACTGTCATATCAAAGTTGGACACAGAAACCCTACAGGCGAAAAAGAGTCCCAAGTGCAGGCACAAGAGTCAGAGACCCAATTGTTGTCACAGCCAGGAAATCTATAAAAATCCCAAGCTAATAGCTATAATACATATATAGAAGACCTGGTGCAGACCCATGTAGTACTTGTGCTTACTGCTTCGATCTCTGTGAGCTCATATGTACCTTGCAGAGTTGAGGCAGAGGCCTTATTTTCCTGGTCTCCTCCATCCCATCTGTCTCTTACTATCTTTACACCTCCTCTTCCACAGGATTCCTGAGCTCTGACAAGCAATATTTGATGGAGACCTCCAAGTAAGACTCTCTTTCTATGCACAGTGTCTGATTGTGGGTCTCTGCATCTGTTCCCATTTACAATGTGGGAAAGTCTCTCTGATGATGACTGGATAAGGCACTGATCTATGAATATAGCAGAATATCGTTATCTCATTATGTGGTGATTAATTTTCAGATGAAACCAATAAACAAGTCCTAATAGCCCCTAAGCATGATATAACTATCCACATAAAATCACAATTGCATTGTATATTTAACCAAGTCATAATTACACCTAACATGATATAACTATCCCTCGTACAGCCACAAACACATTATAAATTTAAAAGAGATGATGATGTTCCTGAGCGACACTGTTTTAGTATCTCAAAGTTAAATATGATAACCATTGATAGTCTCTTGATTTTACATCACATGGTAAAGAAATTAAGGGTAGAAAACACAAATATCTGTATAAAACGTTGTAATGAAATATGATAGAAACATTTATGCCAACTACAATCCTCATTTCTGTACCTGGCCACATGGCCTTAGCTGGTATTTATAACTACCTTCCTCTACTACCCATTCTGTATTTCCTCCAACCTCAGCAAGAACCTGAGCATATCTTGACTCTTCCTGGAGGACTGACCCTTCATTCTCAAGGAAACAGTCTGGATTAGGTTGCTATCATTTCCAGTTGACCTTAATCACAGGAGGCTGTATCATCAGGAGATGCCCTAAAAGATATCTTGCACTCAGGACATAGATTTTCTTCCTTCCATTGTGGAGAAGTAATACAATTTCCCCTTGTAATCTGGATCAATCTGCCCTCCTAACACTGTTATTCTTTTTCTAGCCTGTTGGCTTAAAGGTATCAATCAGAAACCCAAGTAGCCAGGGGGAAATCTGAGCTTCTAGATCAAAGGAATGTTTGTTGTGCTTCCTGTCAAGAATGTTTCCCTCTCCAAAACCAAAACTTCTAGGCAAGCAGAACTTAAAGTTGAGGGAAGAGGAAGCAATATTCATCTTAGGGAGTCACTAGGAGTGATAGTGAGTAGAACTATTCCCCCTTCACCATTTGATTCCAGGACCTGTGCATTCTGGCATTAGGAGAAAATGTACCATGTGTCACCTTCTGCACGAGATCATATGGTTAGGAAAAACCTTCTCTAAGCTTCATTTTTATTGCAGTAAATATGCCCTCAAAGTAGCTAAATTATGCAAGAGACACAGGTTTATTTTCTTATAAGCTTGAAACAAATTTCAATGTATTTTCTATAAACCACTTCATTTCCCTTTATTTTCTACTCCCCCTCTTCTCTTTTCTGTCTCTTCTCTACTCTTCTTTTCTGTCCTCTTCTCTCTTTCAAACACACACACACACACACACACACACACACACACCTCACCTCCTCTCTCTCTGCTTTTCTTCTTCTTTTGGTTCAAGTGCTATTAAAAATTTAGTTTTGTGCATCCTAGGAAATGATGAATATTCCATTACTTTAACCATATTTTTTGAATCTTCTCTTTTCCAATTGATTCAGCTCTGACCTCTCATGACTACATACTCTTAATTTTGAATTTATCAGAAAATAATAAATTTCCTAAGTCTTCTTCATATTCATTCTGATTGATATTGATAAACTACAGGCCACTTTAAATTATTGATGTGCATAAGTAATACAGTTGATTAGCCTAGGGCATATGCTTTGTCTATAAACCTGAACTAGTATGTACAAATACATATGCTCATATATGAAATTATGATTGCAACAAGAAAAGACAAAACTGATTCTAGAAATCAAAATTCTCATTATGTATATATTTTCTTATCATCTGCTTGCTGTATTTATTTTCAATTAGCATAAAATTCATGGACTTCAATAAGTCATCAATTTACCCATTCTTCTTCCTTAATACTCTGGCCCATTCTGCAGATTCTAGTTCCCCTAAGATCTCTTTGTTTTCATTTGGGGTTTATTCCATGACTCCATATTTTCCTTATTTTATTTTCTTATGTATCCCTACTTTAAGAACATTTTCTCTTCTCATGTTATTTTTAGTCTCATGATATATACCCCCCAATATACATATACATACAGGCTAAAATCTAGGATCTGCATGTTAGGGAAGAAATCATTCATTATTTGTATTTATAAGTGGAAGAAATTTTACTTATGATAATCATTTTCAGTTCCATCAATTTTCCTGAAAATTTCACAACTTCATTTTTCTTTATGCTTAAATTAGATTTCATTAAACACATGTACCACATTTTCTTCATTTCTCCATCTGTTGATGGTCTTCAGGGTTGGTTTTATTATATACATATATATAATGTGTGTGTATCAGTATTTTCTTTTGGAAAAGCTATAAAGCTCAGAAAATTAGATTAGTAAGGAGCTATGGTTCAGAGGTTTCAAGGGAAAGATGATAAAGGTACACAAGATAAAGCCAAAACATGAATAAATATTTAAACTTACTTCTCTGAGTTTGGTGACATTCACTACTTATAAGTTGTTGAGATGCCTATTAATTGATAACAAAACAATTGTTTTTTTATTTTTAATGTTTTATTTGTCTTTAAAATTTTGCATAACTCCCCTCACTCTCCTCCTTTTTTCTTCCCCACATCTGTCCCCTCTCATCAAATTCCTGGACTTTTTTTTAAATTATTGATATACACAAATAGATATGCCTAGATAGATAAATAAACAAATACATACTGTTTTTATTTTAACCTGTTGTATTTCTTTAGTGTTGCTTGTACATATATATTTTTATGGCTGGTCACTTAGTATTGGATAAGTTAAAACAGTATGATTCCTAACTGTATTTTAAATAATTATCCTTCTAGGCAGAGTTTAAGTATAGCTCTCACTCATCATCTAAGAATCTTCTTCATTCAGGAGCCAGAGACTATTATAGAAATTCACAACTGATCAAAATGAGAACTGACTGTGGGAAGCACAGCCCCTGTCAAAGTATTGCAAAGCACTGCTACATTTAAGGCTTAGGAAGCAGCATGGAAGAGGGGTCTAAATAACTGTGAGTACCAAAAGAAGTTTGCTGTGAGATTGTATCTTCTGGATGTGATGAGGAAACTACACTCCTGAAATCTCAACAACACGTCTGCTCAAACAAGGTCTGAACAGTTTCTGCTTCATTGACAACTCACTACGAATGGGGGAAATCTAAAGGCATCCTACATTTGTATCAAGAGCTACAAGCAATTAAAAACTGCCAAGGGAGTTTATTTTTTCAATGTCTTTCTTGAGATGCAGAGTCAAGAGAGGACGTACAATACAGTAGCCGGAATTGTAGGTGATCGTGAGCTACCTGGTGTGTATACTGGTGCTTTCTGGAAGAAGTGTCTTCCCTCTCGGCAACTGCTTTAGCCACACCTCCAATGCCCTTTCTTTCCATTTTTATTGCTATTGATGCTGTTTCTCTGTTGACCTCGATTCCAATTTCAACACACAGATCTCCTAAACCAATTTTTTTTTCAATCTTGATATAATATGAGAAGATACAAGAGATTATAGCATGTACTGAGAGGTATTTCCAAATCTTTTTATCATTTTTCAAATGGCAATAGTAGTTTCTCTCTTTCATCTTCTATCTCTGTCTCCTTTCAATAGAGACTGATTTTGTTTTTATTTTCATAGGAAGCCTCTGTCAACCAAAGCAGAACTTTTCTTTCCCTTCTGTGAATGATTTTGTCTCTACACATTTAGTTCCTCTGTTATGCTTAAGCCTGTATTGCTATTTTTTTTTTTTTTTTTTTTTTTTTTTTTTTTTGGTTTTTCGAGACAGGGTTTCTCTGTGTAGCTTTGCCTGTATTGCTATTTTATCTGTTATTACTATTAAAGGGGAAAATACAAAACTAATGTTTTGTATCTTTTCCTCTGACCCTCTCAGAATTCTACAAAGACCAAGATTTCTTAAAAGGTATAGCTGGATAAATTATACATGATTAGATTGTCTGATTGAGATATCTAAAACAAATTCAGATCAGTTGAGGCATCCATTACACTTTTAATTGATACAGACTTTAATTTATGTTTTGAGATGGTTTGCAGCAGAAAATCTAAGTGTTTGAGTACACTATGAAAGTCTGAGCCATTAGGTTTAATTTCATTGAATAGCTTTAAGAAAGTATGCAGGCATATTTTCAAATAAAAAAATAAGTTTACTTTTCAAAAATCTTCACAAACTCAGAGACTGACTTTTTTCTACTCTATTAAAAGAGGTCCAAATTTGCTGAAAGATTTATTTTAAGATAGACTTGAACATATGGGCATAAAGATTAAATGAACCTGCTTTAAATATTTTCCTTTGCTAAAATGCAATTTTTCAGCTTTAGACAGGCTTTATGGAGTCAAATACTCCAATGACTCAAAGCAAATACAACTTTTTTTCTGTAATGTTTCATTGTTTAAAATATCCTACTTTTACTTGATAAGAAAGTTGATTCTTTCAAAATCAAATATTGTAACTTATATTAAATTTCCTTGGAGTCTGGAGCTTTTCTACTCCGCTTTCAAAATGGAGGAAAAATATATTTGTGGATTTTTAGATTTGCATTTTGAAAGTCTAATATTTCTCATGAGAATGAAATGAGACAAGGATTCTTCTTATTGCCCTAGTTCTTTACACTGGTGTTGGAGAGCTTTCCTGGAGAAGACTCAGGCAGGACCACCAGTATTCATTAGCACTCAAATCCAGAAGGAACCACAAAAGCTCCCAGGTCTGTCCACGTCTTAAGATCTGCACATCTTTAAGCTTTACATAAGCTGGGAAAATTCTATACATGCTCATTTTCTCTGTAAACACTTCTTAATTTATAACGCTGTTAATTTTTATTGATTAAATTTGTTCTTTGACAAATTCATGTATATAAGTTTATAGATGTATTGTGTGTGTGTGTGTGTGTGTGTGTGTGTGTGTGTGTATTACAATGTTCACTTTTACTCAATGCCCTCTTACCTACTTCTCACCTGTCAGTCCCTCTTCCTCTCTTCAAGTCCTCTCCTTACATTTATCTGTTTTTGTTTTGTTTGTGACCCAAGGACTTAAAGCAAGACCATCTGTGTCCTCGCAGGTTTAAAACTATCCATTAGAGGCTGGTGGGCTTACCATTGCCTAGACAACCGAAGACAACCATGGCCCATTTTCTAATTTTGCAGAAGCTGGGATAACATGGTTACTGGTCCTTGGAGAGCAGTGTTGTAGAGCCATCACCATAGGTACAGGTTGCATTTGTCACACAGTTTTCTGGGAAAGACACCCACGTACTGCTTCTGTAATTAAAACTCTTTCATTGTTTCCCAAAATGTTAGGACACAATTTTATGAAATCTTTCATTTTCTTTTCCTTTTTCTCTTTCATTTCCTTCCTTCTTTCCTTCTTTGCTTCCTTCCCTCCCTCCCTCTCTCACTCTTTTCCTTTCTTTCTTCATTTTTTTTTGGACAGGGGCACAATGCTGATATAGTCTCTGTACAGATATTTCTCTCCAAGATTCTTTTTAAATTCTGATTCAGTATTCTGAAATGTATGCTTTATATTTGGAAACTATTTAATATTCAAATATGCTGTGAGAAATAAAAAATAAAGGGTAGAAAAGGAGAAAATAGGTAAAAAATATTAGAATATATTTGTAATAACATATAGTCAAACGGTGACATATTATACCCCTCACATTTACAGCTTTTACTTGCTTTATCATTTATTTATTTATATTTAGTGTATGTAATTGTGTTTTGTGTTGAACCAGAGCCTTACACATGTTAGCACAAGGACACGAAACAATGAGCTATTTTCACATCCCATTTTTACTTCTTTATTTGAAAGTGGAACTAATACAATTGCTGAAACAGGTCTTGAACTTCTTTTGTAATCTAAATAGCCCTTAAACTTGAGATCCTTCTGCCTCAGCATTCCTAGTTACTACTCACAGGCCCTGCACTATCAGGCTCATGAGAACATCCCTGTATATTCTTAAACTTTCATATTGAGACCATTCTATCTGGAAGTATCCATGATTTAAGTTTTTATTGCTACTCCTACAGATCCCAAGTGTTCCTCATTGCCTGTTACATTTTTAATACAAATTGTCCCCAAGTGATAACACTATTTCAGAAGACTGTGAACCTTCTGGAAGGGAAAGTCTTCCTAAAATCTGTGGATCACTAGGATTTGGTTTTTGTTTGTTTGTTTGTTTGTTGTTTGTTTTTGTTTTTCTTTCTTTGGTCCAGCTCACATCCTGACTCCAGAGACAATTGCACCATACCTTCCCCTCCATGATGGCTGTACACCTTCCCCTCCATGATGGCTGTGCCCCTTCCCCACCATGATGGCTGTATCCCTTTCTCACCATGATGGATGTACCCCTTCCCCTCCATGATGGCTGTGTCCTTCTTAAACTCTAAGATGAAATAACTACTTCCTCTCTCAATCTCTTTCTTTTTCTTTCTTTCTTTCTTTCTTTCTTTTTCTTTTTTTTTTTTTTTTGGTCAGGTATTTGGTCATAAGAACTAGAAGAGTAATGAACACTGTGACTCATTCTTGTTCTACTTAGTAGTAGTTATTCCACTTCCTTGTGGAATTTTCAATAGTGGTATTACAGACATCCTTTATCCTGTATTTTGCTCATTTTTAATCCAATGGTTCAATAAGTCTATGAAGGTTAAGTGGCATAGGTTTATATTGTAGTGGTATCATTTGTATTTTCTTAGTTGGGAAAAAATAAACAAAACTATTGAGTGCCGTTGCCACCTCACTCAGCAGAAATTCACAGCTATCTGTACAGAAAGGACAGTATTTGTTATGGGCCTTTTGGATGCAACAAGGAGAAAAACCACTCTTGCTTCAACTTCACATTTGATAAGAGGGACCATTGTCTTGTCTTACTCTAATAATGAGGAGGATCTACCTGGTCTGTGTGGATGCTGTACAGAAACAATTTTTTTTTTTTGTCTTTCAAAAAGCTGAGTTTGGGAGCTATTTACTAGATTAAAGAATCTGCATTAATTAATGAGACTTTGATAAATATAAAAATATATTTTGTTTTTTGATCTTTATCATAACTGCAATGTTTCCCTATTGAATTGTAATTGAATGTTAAAAGAGACATTTCTTTGCAATTAATTTTTATTCATGTGTTTTTTTCATATAATGTCATTGGGAATCTATAAATGTGGATGAGTTAGTAAAATATGTTTTAGATAATCATAAAAATTTGTGAACTGTGGCTATGCAGCATCTCATAGAAATTCAGAAATTTTATTTACTGTAGTATATTTACCTGTTTCTGAACTTAATATGAACTTGTTGAGTTTTCAGACCCAAGGCAATGCTTGATTTTCATATGTGCTATAAAAATCTCAGTGAAATTTCTTGATTTTTCAGAGGCAACCAATCTAGGCATGCCTTTTTTTATATTAAATTAAAGTACTTGAAACTTAAATATTAAGTTTGTCTTTTGTCTTTCATTTGAATTTTTTTTCTACACACTTGCCTCTATTAATACATTGTTGAAACATTTTAGAAGTGTTTCTTCGTGTGTGTTCCACACTGTCAGGGCTAGGCTTGAACAGTGAGTGAGATGCAAAGAGGAACACTCTTTGCCAGGTATGTATGCCATAATTTAAAATTAACTTTTCAAAGAGTTTTATTTGGTATACTCTGATGCTTACACAAAAGGGAACAATTTGTGCAGAGAAAAGGCTTAGACAAAATGAAAGTCAGGAATCTTTCCATGCCTGTGGCAAGAAAATATACACCCAGAAGCATAGGATTCTGATTTAATGAAGGACCCCACGCATGCTCTGTGCTATGTTGAGGTTAAGACAAGGTTTGGCCCTGACTGGGAAAAGAAGTAATGGTCTCATTAGTGTATACAGCACATCTTTGGCAGTCTGTGTTCAAGATGTAAACTAGCAGTAAACAAAGGCTGTTACCATGGCAGAAAGGGTGTGTGTGGAGTCACCTTCTTCAGAAATAGAGATAACATATGTAGAGGGTGATCATATCAGAAGCTGGAGCAGATGGATTTGTGACACCCAGCATAACCAGGACCAGGGAATCTAGAGACACTTAGATTAGCCTGCTAACAGAAGTTAGTGTGAAGGAAGCAACTTGCTAAAAGGATTTATACATTATCACAAAAGGGACATTATTATCTAACTAACTGACGTTGTCTTCAGTCATTAAGGAAAACTTAGATCTCTCTTTTTTCCCACTAGAGAGTAAGGTAAAATTAGGGTATCAGTGTTGGTGTACTGAATTTAAACTTAAATAGAAAATATGTGCAGCATGTATATATAACCAAATTCAGCATTTTACCACTGTTCACATGAATGAAAAACTCTAAGTAATGTTTTCTTCTCTATTGCTTTTATTATTTAATGTGTTACACTCTTGGTATAGTTACTATGCATCACTACTAAAATCAAAACATCTGCATGCAGTAACTTCCTATATAATCTTCCTTTGATTCAATATTCTGTGAACTTATTGACATATAAACCCAAAGAATCAAAACTGTTAAAATCAAATGTGCTATTCACATGAAAGCCGTTGTCCCAGAGGTCTGGTTTAAAGAAGAGGAGCAGATGGTGTGTGTTAAATTTTGCAGTTTGTTTGTTGTTATTCAAAACATCATTTCAGTGGTTACATGCTTTACATTCAAAGAAAACTCTCTCTAGTCATATTCAAATCTCTGTGCTTCTAATAGAGTGTTGTAAGTAAGAAATATTGAGATCTAATTAGTAAAATAAATCATTTAGTACCTTAATCAAATCTTAGCCCTTCTCTGGGAGGCTCTCTTCAATAACCTCTCTGTTTAGAATGCTTATCTGATGTTATTTTAGCATTCTGCTGATGGAATTATTCATCTTTCATTATATCTAATAATTTATTTATTCTTGTTTACCTAGAATATTGTAAAGTCAGGGATGAGTCCTGTATGTTTTAGTGTCCACAATACCTTAATACCTGGATATTACATAACTAGTAATATTTAACAAGTGAGTAAAAGCAGATGTTTTCTACCTTCTCTAATTGATTCTTTCATAATAATGAGATTCTTTTTCTTACATTTGAAGTAAGAATTATACCTGGAAAATACTTAAGTGTTTTTCTGTGAATTTTGTGATTATTTGAAAGAAGAAAATTAAGATTTTTTTCACTTCTCAAAGTAAGAATTTAATCTTAAGAAAAGTAAAAATGGAGTGGGAAATACAGGTAGTATTTCTTATTTGCTTATATGCTGTGATAAAAGGTTTCCAAGAGTACTCCCATGTTCCCCTGCCTCAATATGAGCTCCTAGAATGAATAACACTATGAGGTCAATTAAATTGAGATGTCTCAATTTTTTGCTTTTGCAAACCTGGCTAGTGAGTTTCCTGAGTCCCTGTGTGAGATACGTAAGCATAATTTGAATTATTTTTAAAAGATATATAGGAATAACAGGTAAACTCCCTCTAAATTCAGTTTTGTGAAATTATTAATTTAATTTATTTAAATCAACATGGAAAAAAATCCAACTTTTCCAATTATCATTATATGCATCTTTCAAACTATGAGTTTTATAATGTTTATCTGCTTCCATTAAAAATAGAATTAACTTAAATTACATCTAAGGGAAATGGAATTGTTGTATATTTGTAAAGAAATCAAATGATTATGTAATAAATCTACAATTTTCTCTTCATCTACACTCCAATTTCCACCATAATATATTCAGGGGCCAATTTCCTTTATTACAATCTATTTCCTATGGTTTTATTAAAATCTGTTACTACTGGTAAAACATTATTTCATTCAAGCTTTTACATTCTAATAATATAATTATCTCCATAACTTATATGAAAATTCATACATCTTATTATCCTTCATTAATGTTCAATACAGTGATCGTCACATGAATAGTGTTTCATCATAAATCCATTCAGTGACTGTTCAACCAGAATGGATCAAGAGCTGCTGAATCTTTGAATGTCAGCCATAAATATATGTAAAATACATTACAGTGTAATCTTTATAGCAATCCATTTTTAGCTATGCTTTCTGAAGTCGATATAGTAGGTTTTCATACATAGTACACATGAATAACCATATTTTTCCAAGGGAAGAACTTATTTAAGATACTGTTGTGTGATTCTACCGGATTCTATTAAGAAGTAGGAGCATTATCCTTCCTCTGAGAACTGAGGCAAGTGAGTCACTGCTCCCAGATAATAGAATATAAAAGCTATATGAATGACTCTGAGACTATGATAGCAAAAATCCCCATCAGTTTTGACATAGTCACGTAGAACATTTAATTCTATTCAAAGTCTGTGTACCATGATGTTAAATTACCACGAGGATGTTAAGGTTACAAGGAGAATCAACTGTATTTCGATTGCCTTATTTTGCTTTGTTTCTGAAACAGAATCTTAGGTAGTCCAGAATGGATTTGAACTCTCTATGTAGGGGAAAATAACCATTAACTGTGATCCTCCTATCCCCACTTATAAGTGCTTTGGATAAATGCCATTTTTTTAAGTGTTGCTTTCAGCGTACGCTACTAAGAGTGTAGTTGGTCCAGGTTATTAATAAAGACACCAGAACATTCTATCATCATCTGGCAATAGAGTCATGCTCATACATTGAGTCTTCTCATCAAAGTCCCCAGACATCAAGAAGTAAAACAGTCTTTAAATATTAGGTATAATAACCATATATATGTATGTATATATATATATATATGTATATATATATATATATATATATATATATATATATATATTACTAACAAGCTAACAAGTTGGGGTAATTTACTATACAGAATTAAGAAATGGGAAAGATAGTAATGTAGAGGATGATCATATGGAGGAAACCAACAAGTTAGATCTATTGATGTGAGTCATATGCTTTCCCAACTGAATGATATCCTTTACGTTGGACTTAAAAAAGAAACCGTGCTCCCAAGAATGGTTGTCAACTAAACAATGTAATCTTAAAACAAATGAAGTTCTCTTGGGAAGCATGAAAGTCTCTGCAATTGTACAGACCATATTTCTAGGAATCAAAACTCAGCAACTAACAATGACAGAGTGAACATATTGTGTTAGATGAGTTTGAAATCATGAGCCACATGGCTATGATTTAATCTTATTTACAAATGGCAGAGATGTTTGGCATTTGGCAATTTAGTAAATGACCCTATCCTCAACAAAAAAAAATTGTATGACTTATATGGTTGTATTAAGAAATAAGGAAACTAATGTATTTAAATCTCTTAGAGCATATCTAGTCTAATTATGCAATCAAAAAGCTTAGATTACATTTTACATTGTTACACTTATATTAATATATTTTAAAATTGGCAAAGGAAATGAATGGGAGTAAATTTGTTTGTACCCTAAAGGCATTTATTTCACCTAATTAGGCATTGGGTCTTGTGTGTGGTCAGCAATAACGTACTTGGAAATTCTGACTCCAGATGGGCTTACTTCAAACATTTCCACAGTCTGTCTTGACTTAACAATACATTTGATAATTAGAGCCATGCATCTTAGAGAAGGATCCTCCTTTTTGACAGCTCTGTAGCTCTCAAGAATGTGGCTTGTTTAAAATGGCTCCTATAAACATCACACTTTTTTATGACTTGTGTAAGAAGAATGAAGTAAGCTTCCAACCAGGAATAGCAGCCTGAACATCAGTCACACAAGGTTTCATGCTCAAGTACTGGTTTAGGACTTTCTTGATCATTTGTTTCTGTCTGGTTTTCTGGCCTAATCCTCCATCAAAAATCTTTTGCTATGTGTATAGTAGTATTTCAAGATGGTTACTCTTGGGAAGCCACAAAGATTTAGTGTTCCAATCAGATACATTGTAAACAAAACAATGTCTATAAGTCAGTTTTACTTATATGTCTATGAATTTATCTGTTATACATCAGAACAGGGTCCTAGTCTTCTCCTGTCTTAGACTGGTAATGTAGTATGGAGTAACTTCATCTACTTATACTAGTGCTCAGCTAGGACAATGGTATGTATAGCTAATTGCAAATAGTTCACTGTAGTGATTAGTATGTCTAGTCAACTTTCTTGTCGTTAGAAGTAATAAGGCATTAATAAAGTATACACCTGTGATGATATTTCCATTAGATATTTTATCTAAGTGAGAAAGGTTCTTGTTGATAGTACTGTCAACTTGATGGAATCTATGCTTACTTAGGAGACAAGCCCTTGTGCATAGTACTGGGTTATTTATTTTAGGTTAACCTCTTGGCCTGGCAGTAACACATTCATCTTTTCTATCTTTCTGCTTGTGGATGCTGCATAACCAGTTTTGCTGTGGGATGTCTTTTTGTATGCTGTGAATATGTGTGTCCCCCATTGGATAATAATAAATAAAGCTATTTGGGTCTATGTCAAGAAAGCTTAGAGCCAAGTGGGAAATCCAAGCAGAGATACAGCCAGGCAGGCCTGGAGAAATACAGGACCGGGGGCCTAGTGGGACCAGAGAAACTACCAACTATACAGTTGCTTCAAGACCCTGCTGCCTTGACAACCCCTCCACAATGGACATACAGTACCTGGAATGGTGAACTAAGACAAGCCTCTCCTTTCTTAAGTTGTTTTGCCAGAGTATTTTTTCCACAGCAACAGGAAAAGCAGCGAAGATATTTGCCCTGGATGTAGGTGGCTCCATCCATTAGGCTGGGAGTCCAAATTGAGTAAAAAGAGAGGATAGATGAAGACACAGTAAGGTAGGCAAGCACCCTCTGATAACCAGGTTCCATGATGTAAGCTGCTCTCCTCTGCCATGCTCTCCTCCAGCACGATAGATTGAAACATTAAAAACTTAACCAGCACTAATCTTTCCTGCTGATACTGTTTTGCTAACCACTTTGTATTATCAGATACAATTAAGAGTTCATTTTGACTTTGGGGATTCCCTAGTTATTCATTCATTCATTCATTCATTCATTCATAATTGATACAAAATTTACTAGAAAACATGTACTAAGTTTTTCTGAGGAAAATACTATCGCCATATTTCCACTACTACAGAAGAGTGGCATTAACAAAGTGACTACACTCCAGGTCTATGAAATGTGTAATCCAATGTTACTTTACACTTGCTTATGAGACATTAGTTTCCATTTAATTAATGAGGAAACTGTTGGAGACAGATTTGCGTGTCTTAAGCAAAACCATATAATGTATAGTATATACACTATAAATGACCATAAAATCAGTTATATATTGAAAAAGTGGTTTGTTTCATTGTTTGTTTTACCTACCATCGGTATTTCTTGTGAAGATACAAAATAATCTTAGGAAACATTATTCAGAGAAAGATGGTTCACTTACACAGTTACGTTTTCTGGCTCTTGCATCAGTCAACCATGAAAGGACCACAAATACCTGTGATGCTTGCTGAGGACAATGTGAAGAAGAAATTAGGAGTACAGTGTATACTGCACTCATGTGAGCAACATTAGAAAAGAAGATAATTACGATGCAGCTAATGGTCACACACAGACCCTGAAGCTCTGCAGGACTTGTCGCTGATATTTAAAAAGGGAAGTATTTGGAATTCCTTGACTCTAGTCCTCAAAATCCTGTGTAAAACTCCCCTTGACTAACTCTATTTTAAAAATTAAAAAAAATAGGCTAATAAAATTATACAGTAGTTAAATGGACATGGACCACAGCTCCCATGTGTTATCCCTTGTCCATTTCATAGATATACATGTTTTTACACATTGGGAACCTGTAATTTTGCCTGAATTGATGTAATATCAACCAAAGGTGTCAAATTATATCTTAACATAATTTTGAGATTCAAGTTTAGCTATTGTAAAATACAACAACAACAATAATAGTAACAACAACAATAATAAAAATAATGTGAAACCAAAAGGCAATGCTAGAGATGTGCAGTAGCACATCCTTTTGAAGCAGTGATGTGTATCTGGCTCCACCAGTCTTCAAGCAGCTATGTCGGGAAGAATTAGCAATTTTTCCTGAAAGGTTGTTGTTTGCTTAGAATTAGTAGAGGGGTCCCCACTTTGCTTGTGGACCCTCGAATTGCCTGTCTGTCTGTCCTCTACCACCAAGTACATGTCATTGTGGACATGCCTAATTCAAACTCAGTACCGGATACAGAGCCAGTACTGGACATGAACTGATAAGCTCCTTGATCATTATATAACACCAACTCTTTTAAAAACTTGTTGTTGTTATTCCATATTGTTTAGAATTGTTCTCCCTTCATTTAATAGGACTTATAAATCATTTAAACCAATTTACAAAAAATAATTTAATTTAATAGGATTTATAAATGAATTTATTATTAATTAATGATAACATATTCAAAGGTTTGATGGATTTTTAAATTGTACTTACATTGTAGCTTCCATTTGTATGATCAGCACTTTAGAGGGTGAGTCAGCATAAGAGATGTAAGTTTGAAGCCACCATGAGCCACAGTGTGAGAACCTGACCCAAACAAAACAAAACAAAGCAAGTATTGCTACCCAATACAGTGGAACATACTGGACACCAAAAGAACATATGGGTACATAGTTTGGGAAGTCAAATTACTTTTCAGGAAATTGGATTCTACTTAGGATATTTGTGCACTACAACTACGTATCAAACTGTACTAGTTGCCTCTCACAACTAAGGCACAAATGACTTGCTACAAGGATGAGAAAGGTCTTGAATTTTATCCTTGAATAAATATAAAACTGCCTAGAATCTTTATGGATTAACAGTATACACAGATATCATATGTACCTGTATTTCTCATGTAGTAGCTAATGAAGTACTTTTACTTATACTTGTCAGAATAATAGAAATAGACACAGTTTGAAGAGTAACAATGAAAGATGACAGGTCAAATTAGAAGAAGAGCAGAGAACTTCAAAGCCAGAACATGCAACAGTAATGTTTTCTTTAACAAAAGCCAACCCATTGCCTGTTTGCTGTTCTTTACAGATTGATGTATTTGTGCCTTTTGGTAAATCTTCTACTCAATTTTATGCCTGTCCAGTTACTTTTGCTGAGCCAAAAGCTAATTCAGAATACATTGACAAAAAATATGTGAGCAGCAGGACAGTAGGGGGCAGCTTTGTATAGGTTTCAGATTGATGCCACAGTTTGTAAACTTAGAGGGGTAATTATGTCAGAGACAGAAAGGGCTCACCATCATACAAAGTTATATTTATAAAGAAGTCACAGGGCTTATCAAATTAAATGGAATATATCAACCCACTTTCTTTATATTGGTTTTGCAATTTATGTATAGTTAATTTATCAAGAAAGCTCCTGAAAACTACTCAAAGTGTTATTTTTCACAATTTTAATGCAATGAACTTTGTATTTTAGCAACATTTAACCTTTACCAAATAGATTCCAAGTTTGTAGGAACTGTGAGCAAATCTGATTATGAATAAAAATACTGATAGGAAAAAATAATAGAAATTTATACAGAAAGCTATGACATATGAAAAAGGGAATATTCAATAAAGAATTTCTAGGTTAAGTATCTCCTATCTAATATTTAGATGGGTCAATAAGATAACTATGGAATTTGAATCATGAGTAGATTATGATAAATGATTTTCTTTGATTACTGAATTAAGCTTAAGCTTTGTGTGTAGCTAGAGTTTTCCTGCCTTGCCCACAGCCAGGACAAATCTGTCACCCGCCAGTCCCACAGCTGCTCAGACCCAACCAAGTAAACACAGAGACTTATATTGCATACAAACTGTTTGGCCATGGCAGGCTTCTAGCTAACTATTCTTATAGCTTAAATTAATCCATTTCCATAGATCTATACCTTGCCACGTGGCTGGTGGCTTACCGGCATCTTCACATGCTGCTGGTCATGGCAGCAGCTAGTAGTGTCTCCCTGCCTCAGCCTTCAGCTTCCCAGAATTGTCCTCTCTCCTTGTTCCACCTACTTCCTGCCTGGCCACTGGCCAATCAGTGTTTTATTTATTGACCAATCAGAGCAATTTGACATACAGACCATCCCACAGCATTTGTGCTAACTTTATATTGATTTATGGTACCTGAGTATTCCAATTAACATCAAGACATAATCAAATTAGAATAATCATATGGTTCTGGGCTGATGACACCAGGCAACTGACAGAGTGTATAGAAATGAGATGGTGATACAAAAGGTCAGTCCTGTTAATTAAAAAATAGAAAAATATGGTGGCATAAGTCAGTAAGTGCATGACCCAAGAAGCATTTCCAAAGCACATATGTGTGTGTGTATAAAAGAATAAATAACAATGTGAATGTGAAGAAAAAACACAACTAATAAATATAAATGTAACAAAATCTGCTGCATCATAATTTTTGACGATGAATATGATAGCCCCATTTAATTTCTTAGTCATCTTTGTTTTATGAGTACTAGTTTCATTATGTATTTTTGAGAATTTCATGCAAGACAACTGTATTTACATCATTTCACTCCACACTTTCATTCTTCAAACTCTTTCCAAACCCTACTGTCATTCAACTTAATGACTTATTCCTCAATAAGTATACACACACACACACACACACACACACACACACACACACACACAGAATATTGTGAAATAATGAGCATATCATTTTTTTTCCAAAGGCAGCAAGTGGATTCTATTATTCTAGAATTTTCCTATCATCCCATGCTGAAGGGGTGCCTTAAGGATGTAGCTATCTAGTAGTCATTTCTGCTCCTTTAAATAACCTCTCATTCATATTCCTGTAAGTAATCACAATAAAACTCCTTGGTTCGCCAAGTTAGAGTTTAGTGGTGTCTGTATTTTGGTTGATTGTGGGCTTCCTATCTGGGATGAGTAGACGTGTGTTATTGATCCCAAGGAAAATCTTTGTCCCACAATAATAGGTAAGAGACTTCATTTCAAATTCCCCTCTCCAGGCTAGAGTTTTGTTTGGCCTGGGCTTGAGCAGGACTTGCAAGTTATGCTGTTGCAACTGTTGTGAGTTCATACGCCCTCCTGTGAGTTCAACTGTGTTGTTTTGATAGCAAACAAAATTCCCTTTAGTCATCTACCATGAATGCTCAGGGGTAGGGGTAAGAGTAACTATAACACCTTATCCTTCTTTACAGTGTATCGTTATTTGTTCATCTACCTTAATGAGTTTCCACACTGATCATAGAATCATCTAGAAAGTGTTTGCAAGTCTTCCTACACTGTGGCAGAAAAGCAGCCTTGGGGGTTCTTTGCATTTGTCTTTTCTTCTTTCCTGTGTTTATCTCCCTTTCTTATGTTCTCGTTCCCTTCTTCATCAGAACTTCTGCTTCTCTGTAATTGTGACTATTGTCCAGTGACCAAGATTTCTATATTCTTCCCATCCTTTCTTCTTCTGACCACATTACATTTTTAAGTTCAGTGAGATCAACCATTGAGATTCATTATGTAAGTGAGACCATGTAATATTTTATACTGTGTTTGATTCATGTTACCTGATATAATGGTATGATTGCCAAGTATTAGAACTCACTCATTTTGAAGGCTGAATATTATTCCACTAGTTTATCATTCATTACAGGAGGCACCCAGGTCACTGCAACATGCTGAACAGTATTCCTGGTTTCTATCTACTATAAACTAGCATAAGTTTCCCAACTTATAGCTTCCACAGACTCTAGACATACCACTTGTAACCTGTGTGGGCAATCTCCCCTATTTTAAATAAGCATTTATTAAAATTAGATATACTTCAACTTACTAAGGGAATTAAATACAAGTAATGAAAATTTGATTGTTAAATTTCATTTTCAGAAAATTAATCAAACATTCTATACATTACATAGCATGCTCAAATTTTGAGATTTCTAATGCATTATTGACAATGAGTTATATTGATTAATACTATTACATTATAGAACATTGTTTACACATGTATAGCTACTTGGGTCTTTTAAGCATTTAAGTATGATTAATGATGCCTAGAATTCTGTGCTTTTATGCTTTTGTTGCATTGGCATGCTAGGTATAACATAATGTGATGTGTATCAGCCATAGATCTTTCTATATTCAGGGTACTACAGAACTTTATCAGGTATCATCTCAAGTAGTTCTTACTTTTTTAAAATTTATTTTATAATTAATTTAATTTTACATATCAGCCACAGATTCCCCTGTCCTCCCAACTCCCAGCCTCCCCTTCCCCAATCCTCCCCCTCATTCCCACATTCTCCAAGGCAAGGTCTCTCCTGGGGATTAAGCTCAGCCTGGTAAGTTCAGTTGAGGCATGTCCAGTCCCCTCCTCCCTACACCAAGGCTGAGCAAAATGTCTCAGCATAGGCCCTAGGTTCCAGAAAGCCAGCTCATGCACTAAGGACAGGTCCTGGACCCACTGCCTGGGGGCCTCCTAAATATTTCAAGCTAATCAACTGTCTCACTTATCCAGAGAGCTTGATCCAGTTCCCTGGGGGGTCCTCGACTATTGGTTCATAGTTCATGTGTTTCCACTAGTTTGGCTATTTGTCCCTGTGCTTTTTCCAAATATGGTCTCAATATCTTTTGCTCATAGAATCCCTCCTCTCTCTCGTCGATTGGACTACTGGAGCTCCACCTAGGGCTTGGCTGTGGATCTCTGCATCTGCTTCCATCAGTCCCTGGATGAGAGTTCTATCATGACAGTTAGGGTGTTCGGTCATCTGATCACCAGAGTGGGTCAGCTCAGGCACTCTCTTGACCATTGCCAGTAGTCTATTGTGGAGGTATCTTTGTGGATTTCTGGGGACCTCCCTAGCACTTTGCTTCTTCCTGTTCCCATGGGGTCTTAATTTATCATGGTATCTCTTTCCTTGTTCTCCCACTCTGTTCCTGATCCTACTGGAACCTCCCGCTCACCTAAGCTCTCTTTCCCCTGACCCTTGCCCTCCACTACGCCCCCATGTCCAGGTTGCTCATGTAGACCTCATCCATTTCTCTGTCATTGGCTGATCGTTGTGTCTTTCATAGGGTCCTCTTTACTAGGTAGCCTCCCTGGAGTTATGAGTTGCAACCTCAAATCTGACAGAGGGCTGATATCCAGAATATATAAAGAACTCAAGAAATTAGACATAAAAAAAACCATCAGTCCAATTAAAAAATGGGCTATAGAGCTAAACAGAGAATTCTCAACAGGAAGCTCAAATGGCTGAAAGACATTTAAGGAATTGCTCAACATCCTTAGTCTTTAGGGAAATGCAATTCAAAATGACTCTGAGATACCATCTTAAACCTGTCAGAATGGCAATGATCAAAAACACTGAAGACAGCATATGCTGGAGAGGATGTGGAGCAAAGGGAACACTCCTACATTGTTGGTAGGAGTGAAATCTTGTATAGCCACTTTGGAAATCAATATGGTGCTTTCTTAGAAAATTGGGAATCAATCTCCTTCAAGAGCCAGCTATACCAGTCTTGGGCATATACCCAAGGAATGCTCAAACATACCACAAGGACACATGCTCAACTATGTTCATAGCAGCATTTATAACAGCCAGAAACTGGAAACAACCTAGATGCCCTTCAACTAAAGAATGGATAAATAAAATGTGGTACATAATACACAATGGAGTACTACTCAGCAGAGAAAAACAATGGCATCATGAGGTTTGCAGGCAAATGAATCAAACTAGAAAAAAAAATCATCTTTAGTGATTTTATTATTATGGTCTATTTAGCAGGCGGAAGAGATTGTCGATTAAAGGTTTTGTGGCTATGTTGGCTTTTATGTTTCTCTTCTGTTGACCTGCAGAGTACCTTTCCATACCAAAGACAATAGAACATGGGTGTGAGGTTTCTATGTAGGCATTTGCTTGACCTCTCCATGTTTAATCAGTTGTGTGGCTATTGTCTTCAGCAATGGTACCTTAGTATCAGTTTGTTCCTAGCACCATATTGTCTTGGCAACAGCAGCCTGGATTGTTTGGGGATATCAATGGGATCTCTTTGGCCAACAATTCAACTGGGTGTAATCCAGTTCCAGTATTGGAAGCTTCATTTGGTGAGATGAGAAGGCCAGTTGGGACTGTTTCCTCCATTATTTGGAGACTTCATTACAATCAGTTTCATATATTCTAGAAAGTTTCCACTGTACTAGATTTCTCTATTACTCCTCGAATGTCTAGTAGTTCTAAAGAAAGATGGAAATCAATCTATCTCAGTATCCAGAGATACTATACCACTCTTGAGAATGAATATACTCAAAGAATGCTCCATCCCACCACAAGGACATTTTATCAACTATGTTCATTGTTTTTCTGTTCCTAATAGGCAGAAACTAGGAACAGACTAGATGTCCCTCAACAGAAGAATGGATAAAGAAAAATATTTACATTTACAGATGGAGTATTACTCAGCTGTTTAAAAAATGGCATGATGAAATTTGTAGGCAAGTAGATAGAATTAAAATCTATCCTGAGCAAGATAACCCAGACCCAGAAAGTAAAACTATTCTGTACTTGCTTATATGTGATATTAACTTTTAAATAAATGATAATAAAGCTGCAATACATTGACCCAGAGAGATTAGAGATAGAGGAAGAGACTAAGAGGGACACATGGATCTCCCTGGAAGAGGGAAGTAGCATAGATTCTATGGGTGGACTGGGGCCAGGGATGGAAGATGAGAACTGATCAAGTAGGGAGAGAGCGGATGAGGTTGAGAAATGGAATGAGATAGAGATAGACAGAATTGAGTTCTTTCATTATTTTCATAAAACAAATCTGTTGCTTTCAGATATGATGTACATTTGCTTTCCAACACTGTTAATTTCAGCCTGTCCTCTGGGTTACTTGACTTGGCACCAATCTGAAGCTACGTTGTTCATTAAACATTCCAATCAAGCTTATTTCTCTATTTCTCCCTTGTAACACTATGTTTGCCTTATGGAAACTTCCAATCAGTTGTCTTTGATTTCCTTCACCTAGTCTGAATCTTTTATTCTTTGTTAAATTTATTTTCACAATCTTACATGGTAATAAGTATCTCTTAACAAGCCTCTGCTCTATGTCTTTGCTCCAGTGTATTCAACGGACAAATACTCAATGCTGGGTGAATGTCACTATGTGTTGTTACATGGGAAATAAAAAACTGTATTTTTATCTATTGTATTTATTAGAAAACTCTTTCTTCATATTGCTCATTCCATATCCATAAGACGATATTCTTCTACCATTTACTTCAGAACTCTCCCTCATGTATGTTGCTTCATTCTTGGGGACTTCCAGTTGCCTTCCTGTTCTTCAAAGTTTTATCTTGTTTTCTATTTTGTAATTGTTGAAGAGGACTCCACAGTGTTTCGTATAACATTTCTACTAATTCACATTCCTACCAATAATATTCTGGCTATTGTTTTCTGAATTCTTCCCCATGGTCATTGTTATTGTTCAAATGTCTAATGGTCTTATAATGAAAACCCCAGAGCAGATATTGGGGTAAATGCTGAAAGATCAGAGAGACAAAGGACCAAATCACTGCCATGTCTCACCTTACCAACTCCATGAATCCTCTGACCGAATTCCTCTGAGTCTCACCTGAAAGGCTCAACCTAAAATGTCTTTAGTTCCTGTCTTGTCACGCCTTATATACCTTTCTCCACCCAGCCATTAAAGGCATGTGTGCTTCCCAAGTACTGGGATTGAAGGAGTATGCTACCACTGCCTGGCTTTGTTTTTCTCCTAGACTAAATCGATCTCTTGTAGTAGAGGGTGGCTTTGAACTCACAGAGATCCAGACAGATCTCTGCCTCCTGAGTGCTAGGATTAAAGGTATGTGCCACCACTGCCTGGCCTCTATGTTTAACCTAGTGGCCTGTTCGTTTCTCTGATCTTCAGGCAAATTTTATTAGAGTACCCAATATGTCACCATACATCATCATTCTTTTTTTAGATGTAGGAATCTCCTGTAAAATAAATGTGTTTTTGCCAATCCCATACATGTCCGTGATGTATTCTGGCTATTATCTTCTCAGACCCCTCTATTCGTTCCCTTGACTCCTATTAATATCCACTTCTCCAAACAAATCTTTTTTCACATTCCTTTTTTTTTATTTTGTTTTGTACACCCACTGATTTTAATCACGGTACCTGTGTGGCCCTGTGTTTAGAAATATCCATCAGATCCTGGTGGGATCACTTTAAAATTATACTGTTTCTATCTCTGCTGGGTATAGCTAGTCTCAGGTTTTTTTATGCCTGACTTCTAACTCTTGAGAACTTTTTCCTTATATCTCTGCCACCTTTTATTATTAAAGAAAAAGAGTTCCTGAGAGATATCTGCAAAAATTTCCCTCTGCAGCAAAAATTCTTCACTACCCTCTAACTGGATTGCAACAAACAAAACACATGTATTCATATAAAAATATAGGATACTTTTTATGTCACTGAATTTGATTGTGTATATTTATCGTTCATCTTAAGAGCAATTTCTGCATAATTTGAAGAAATTGTGTGTGGTCGCCTCCATTTTGCACTTTTATTTTGGTATCCATGACAACAACATTTCCATCTTCCTCTTCTGTACCTTTTTGCAGATTTCTGTTTCTTTATGTAATTGCTAAATACTGAAGTTTTAAATGTATCAATCTTCAGTGTAATGATCTCTATCATAGGAAATAGCTATTCCTCACTCTATTTTATCACAATTTGTAATTTTATACTTATCTACCTTTACTTGTCTCAGTCATAAATCTAGAAAGAGAAGCAATATTTTCTCTTGTCATTCAGCTGGTATAAAATAGTTTGTACTAGAGTAAATTTTGTTAAATAGTCCTTAATAATTTAATCAATGCACCATCATGATCATGTAGAAATGTGTAACTATTTCATGCTAAATCCATAATTCAATATTTCTCTTATGTTACAAAATTAGAGAAAATAATATAATTTGTGAAATGTTCTTTTAACATTTCTCTTGAGTACTGGTTGTTTTATCATCATCTTATTTTGTTTTCTTTCTTGGAAAATTAAATTTCTGTTGAGAAATTTCTGTTGAGAGGATATTGGATGTAGCTTAGAGGTAGAAGAGTGACTTAATACCTACTAATCCCTGGGTTCAAATTCTAGCACTGCAAAAAAAAAAAAAATCAAAATCAAACCCCAAATTTTCTCAAATGATGAAATCTCACAGCCAAATATTACTCTAGTCCCAAAAGATTTTTAATGTCTCCAAGTTATTAACTTACAAGTTAAAAAGTCAATGCCAATGTTTTTACTAAATACTAGTATGACATGGCCACATCTATTTATCTATGTATTTATCTGTAGAGAGTAGTTAAGATTTCAGGATGTGAGAGAGCCCATTAGCAAAATTTCTAGACTTTACAAAGTATTATGTTTGATTAGAGAACTGACTTAATAATATAGTATAATTTCAATTCTTAAATATGTGAAATTTATTTAAATAAATGTACATAGAAATATACAAAGAGGATGTGAAATTAACTTTTATTATTGGCCAAAGCAGAGGCTGAATACCAACTTTCTAATTACTTACTGTTACTTCCATTTGCAATAATTATTTATTTATAAGGAACGGGTGTCCCATATCATCAAAAAATTATATTAAATAGGATATATATATATATATGTAGTATATAATATATAACATGATTTTTGCCTTTTAAAATTATGAAGGAAATAATTGTCCTCACAAGCCTATCCAGTACCTAAATTAATTTCTAAAGTCCTGGATATGATAATTAAAATCTGATGAGCCAAAATAATTATTAATAAGCTTTGTGTATAGCCACTTGAGAGCAAGGACTCTTGAATTGTCACATGGCAAAGCCATGCACATGCCTTCATTATCAGAAATGCTTTTAAAGAATTTCTTTGGACGTTTTCTTTCATTTGTTATTCTCATAAAACAACTGAAAAGTTCAAACGCAGCTTTCTCAATATCTGATCAACACCAAAATAATGTGGAGAAACTCCTGCTATTACAGTACCTAAACTTATTCAGTAAGATAGGATTAGATCTGTTTATCCTGCCTTAAAAAAAAAGATATCAGCCATTCTTTGAAATTCAAGCTTCAAGTGCTTTTATTTATAAAAGTGAGAATCAAAAAGAAATGCTTCCAGTATCATTTTTTCTTCAAAGCAACCCAAGTCAAAGTTTCCATTGTTGGTCTCTGGACATCATTACAATGGTAATTGGCAACATCCTCAGCACCAATGAGCTGTGGATAGAGAAACCTGCTATGCCATGCACAAAAGGAGCTGGTAATAAGAGTATCTAAAACATAAGGAAGCAAAACACTGCTTTAAGCCAAGAGTTAAAGCAAGGGGTGATGGCATATTATAACCACACTTGCTGTTGCCTATGCTGCACTGCTAGCTACTGGTTGCTGTTTACCTGTGAACTGCTGAAGGCTTACCCACACTCCCACCCCTACCCCACGGCCCCACTTGCCATTACTGAATTTCTGTTGCTTTATGGGAATTAACCACTCATATTTGGAGACTTAGTCACTCATTATTCTCAAAAGTATTAAGAAGCAAAGGGAGGGAAGATGATTTGGCACTCATCTTCAGCCCAAGAAACCTATGTTAATCAAGCTTCAGGAAAGCCCATTGTAAATATCACTTTCAGGAATATAGAGTAGAATCCTGAAAGGCTGGAATAGACCTGAGAACCAACAAATCAAAACGTTGAAGTCTTGCCAATTTTTCTAGGGGAGATGTGCCTCATTAATCTCAGTAGGCTCTCGGTGGGATCCAGTGACTCACTAGTAAAGGAAAGAATTGACTCCATGCTTTGGCAATATGGCCAAGGTGAGTATTTAATGCAGTATTGCTGTAATAACTCTTACATTATTTTCAGGAAGAGTTGAGTAGCATGCTTCACCATTCTTTTTATTTGAACCTGAATGTACATAGGATGAGAGACCTGGGCAATATTTGCTCCATATAGGCACTGGAAGAATGCCAATACAGAAAGTCCAGTGCAGCTTTAGAAGAAGTTGATAAACAATTCATATGGCTTTAATAATAAGGTCTGAATACAGATAATTGGAGCATAGATATATTCATTGATATTTTTGTCTGGAGATTTTTGTAACTTATAAGGAACAAGTTGTAGGTGATACATACCTTAGGGAGTTATAGTTGAAAACAATCACTGTAACTTGAGATCAGTGGACAAAACAAGTACAGTGAAAATCTCCATGAGAACAGCACTTCACCCATTTTCTGGACTTATCCCTTACAACATACAATGAGATTGCAATCTATTTCTCTTTAAGGAAAATCTGTTATTCGATGTATTCTTCCAGATACCATTTATCTATAGCTAATCCGTCATCATATTTTTTGGAGGCCAGTAATAAAGAAAATGGAAAGTCTGGTGCTGAGAAATGAATGAAATGCCTCTCCTTGGTGCTATATATATACATAATTTTCTTTTCTTTTTCTGTTTATATCTCTTAGACACTTTTGTAAGTGTTTTATCTATCTCTAAGTTAGAAAGTATGCAATTTTAAATAATTATGAATTTTACATTTTATTTTTGTATTGTATAATATTAATTATTATTCAAATATAAAGATAATTCATGTGCAGGAACATGCAAATTATTCAGTTAGTTTTTCAGATTATGTCTGTGTATTTTATTTGCCAATATTTTAGTCTTAAACTGCTGATGGCAATAGATGCAAAACTTTTATAATTCATGCATTGATGCATATACTTGGTATCAGTACTCTATTTCTTTGGGTTTCTGAGTAAGAAATGATTAGTAAGTAGGAAGAGGACCTATTTAAATTCTTCTTTCTATAGCATCATTTTGGGCATAAAAGGTGTGCTAATACAGTCATTGACTAGCATTCATAAAAATGTTTAATAAAATCCATTGAGCGTGTGCATTTTAACAATTCTCAGTGTCATGTTTTCCTCTCAACAAGTCTTGGTCCATGTAAAAGACAGAATTGTCACTAACCTGGCTCTTGAGTTGGTGGACAGAAACTACATAAACCCAACCCTGAGTTTTCCTAAGATCATAACATCATCTGTCCAAGTAATTCTGTCCTTTGAGACATTTATATTGATTTAAGTGAGTGGTGCGTCAGAGTGCCATAATACACGGGCCCGATGAATGTGTCTCCATGGTTTATGCCTATAGTCTCTAATTCCAAAGGACTTGATTCCAGTCTAAACAGCATCATTTTTATTATCTTTATAAATACTTTGAGAGCTTTGTATAGCTTGTTTTTAATAATACCTATCTCCTTCATTCCCAGCTCATCTCAGATCAACCCCCCTTCCTTTCTCTCCCAACCTATCATCTTTTATCTTTCAAATCCTCCAGTTCTATTTTGTCTACCCAAATTTTGTGCATGTGTGGTCTTCCATTGTAGTATGGTTGAATTACCACAGGCTATTCTCAGGGGAAAAAAAAAGATTCTGCATCTCCAAGCAACTGGCAATTTCTCTGTATTTCATGGTGGTATTTTCTGTTTTCCTTCCCTGCTCATACTAGAATTTGGTCTGCTTGGGATTTTTGCAGGTTTAGTGCATGCTGCTGCAACTGCTGTGTGTTCATATGTGCCGCTGCCATGCTGTGTCCAGATGTTTCCTTGTAGCCATAAATTTTCTATGCCTGCTCCACTCTTCCATAGTGATCCTTGAATCTGGGAGTTGGGTAATATATCTGCTCCACTTAGGGCTGAGCATTCTGGAGTCTCTTATTCTCTGCATCTTGGCAAGTTGAGGGCCTTCTGTGTTAATCACCATCTAATGCAAATAGAAGCCTCTCAGATGAGGGTTGAGAAATGCCTCCAATTATATTTCATTAAAAATTATTTATTTAGGTGCGTGTGTGTGTGTGTGTGTGCGCGCGCGCGCATGCGCGCGCGCGCGCGCGCACGTGTGCATCTGGGCACATGCCATGGCAGCAGCATGGAAAGAAGACAACTTACGGAGTTGGTTCTCTCCTTTCACTATGTGGTTTCCAGAAATCTGACTCAGAACCCCAGGCTCAGCATCAAGCACTTGTACTTACTCAACCATCTCACAGGCCCCTCCCTATATAACGTTAGTGAGGATAGAAGGATCATGTCTGATACACATCTTATAAAAGCCAAAATGCCATGCTTTCTGCATTGTGTTATATTTTTCTATGGCAGGAGGTAGAGGATGTTTTTCACATATCATTGTCTTCCCACTGCTCACCTAACAAACTTTTTTGGGTTATATATTTTATTCACTTTTGTCTTGCATCTTTTGGGTATACAGTAGGTCCAGTGCTGGTTGTAGAATCCATTTTCACTTCCCATAGCCCCATCATGCATATTTTATTCTGGGATTTAGACACTTAGCCATCTTGAGTATTTCTTTCATTTTGACTCTATAAAATAGGTGTTAGGGTTGCCTATTCCAGTAGTGTTTTCCTGTCCCAGGCTACAGCTAACATTTCCTTAGGGATTATTTGCTAAATATACCTATTACATTCACAAAGTATTATAGAATCTTGCTTAATTTTTTTTTCATTTCATTGCTATATTATACATAAAATATGTTTCATTATGACTTTTTTATTAATGTATGTACTTTGGTCAGATTTCCATATTAGGTTGGGTTCCCTTCTAACTCCTCACTCAATCTGATCACTTATTCTCAAATACTCTTCATTGTGTTTTGATGGCTTTTTATTTTGAACTTCTGGCTTTCATTGGGTGTACACAGAAGAATGTCGATAAAGGGGTTCTTAGCCTGTGGGCAATGCCTCTATATATGATCATATAACTAAATTTGTGGATACTTTGGCAACAGCAAATTTTTCTGAACAGGCAACAACCAAATATTAACTCAAAATGAAACATGTAACCAGGCTGCAGTATTTTTGACAGCACTCACTTGTGCTCAGTCAAGCAACATCAGTGTTGCCTTGGTTCTGAATAAACAGCATGCATGAACTGCCCATACCTTTACATCACACAGTCCCACTAAGCACTGCCTAAAACAACTCAGCTTTTATTTGAGATCATGAAATGAGCTGCATGCTGGGCGGTGGTGGCTCATGCCTTTAATCCTAGCACTCTGGAGGCAGAGGGAGGCAGATCTCTGTTAGTTCGAGGCCATCCTGGGCTACAGAGAGAGTTCCAGGAAAGGCACAAAACTATACAGAGAAACCCTGTCTCGAAAAACCAAAATAATAATAATAATAATAATAAAATAAATAAATAAAATGAGCTACAGTAATGTTACTTATTGTACATGCAAAGTTTACTACTTATATAGAACCATACTAATTCAATTATGAAAACAAAGACTATTAATATTTTCCTGTTATCATTATTCATCATGTGAGAAATTAGTATAACTTTAGATTTACCAAAGGTTCTTAGTAAACTATCCAAGCTTTCAGTATACCCATTCTAAAGGATTTCTAAATCAGTCATACCATCAAAATGTTGTACTAAATAAATTATATATAAATACTTTAAATTATAAAAGTATTTTTAAAATGATGAGATATCCAATATACTTACCATTCCATGTCAACTGATGTTTCCATCTTTCATGCTAAGAGCTGATAAATGACATCAATACAATTCTATTAATTATACTCTATGTGTCATTTGGGTTTCCCAAAACTTATACTACTGGGCTTCTTTTGTTCAGTGTTTCCTCCAAAATACCACATTGCTTTTGCTACTCACATCCCTTCTCTAGATTATTTACTGTCGTTCATCACCTTGGCATGTGAGTACAATTGGAACTTAGAGAAGTGTATTTTCTTTACAAATGACCTGACATTCATCTTTTTACTTTAATATTCTTCTATCATATTTACTTCAGTGAGTGAAAATTCTAGTAAAATTAACCAATTATTAATTCATTTAAACAATTTTCAAATAACCAGAACCATACTTTTGGCACTTTACAACAATTAATTAAAACATCTAAATGTTTCCTGACTTGATTTATATATTAAGGCCTAAGAATGTTGGTGATGAAGGAATGCCAAGCTGAAAATAAACTGCTCTTCACTCAGTGATTCAGAATTTAGGAGAAAATGACAGTTGCATATGTACAGATACGCCAGCCTGGTGGGAAAGGTATATAATTCCACATACATTTGGAAGGTTGGGGAAGTAATAGTGAGCATTCAAGCCCAGCCTGACCTAAAGAATAAGTTTACTCCTAGCTTGGGCAACTTAATGATATTTTGTCTCAACATTTAAAGTAAAACCAACAAAGATTGTGCCTAGAGAGATAGTTTAACCATTGCCAGCATGTAATACTCTTATAGAGAACTGAGTTGTATATCAGGAGACTCACACTCATCTGTAACTCTAACTCCATGGGATCCCTGTCATTACCTTTATGGACATCACCCTTTTGTACAAGCTCCTTCATCTCCACACACACATATACACATAATTCAAAATAAAAATAATATCTTACAAAAAAAGAGGGAAGGATCAATGTCTCAGTAGATCCTTATTGTATAGCACAGGAAAGGTCCTGAGTTCAATCCCCAGGAACACATAATATATATAATCAAAACTCATAATTTCAACCTCAGAGTCAAAACGTATGAGAAGGATGATAGTGATATAGTAGCTATTATCTTAGGCTTGTGTATTTACAGTATGGGGAGAGCAGGAGCTGAGTATGCGCAGGGTGCATGATTATATGTTCACTGAGTGTTCCCCAAAAGAACCCCTGAAGTCAAGAGCATGTACTTGTAAACTGGGTAGATACCCCTTTGCTCATTCACTTAAGAAAATATTGTTTAAGATGGAGCTGAAGAGATTGCTCAGTGGTTAAGAGCATTGGCTGCTCTATCCAGAGATCCTGGGTACATTTCCCAGCAGCCACGTGACACCTCTCAACTGGTTGTAACTGGAGTTTCATGGGATCTGATGACCTCTCCTGGTGTGCAGACAGACGTGTAGAAAAAAAAACCTGTAAACATAAAATAAACAAATAAATCTTTAAAAGTATTTTTTGAGATTATAGTGTAATTACATCATTTAACCCCTTCGCCCTCTCTGCAGCCTGTCTCATATAGTTCTGCCCTGGTTCCTTTCAAACACATGGTCTCTTTTCCTTTAATTGGTGTGTGTGTGTATGTGTGTGTGTGTGTGTGTGTGTGTGTGTGTGTGTGTGTGTGTGTCTGTGTGTGTGTGTCTGTGTGTGTGTCTGTGTGTGTGTGTGTTCTTCTATATACCAATACAACAAGCTAATTCTGTATAGTGTTGTATGTATATATTTCTAGGGCTGATCATTTGATATTGGATACTCAGTTCTTGTGCTCTTTCTTGAGGAACACTCATTTTCTCACGGTCAGCATCACTTCATTGCGTGTGGTTCTTAGTCAAATGTTGAGGCCTCCTGAGCTTCCTTCTTTCCATATATGCAAATCTATTAGTGTCTTCCTTGTTGTGATTATATTTAAGTGAACATGCTGGTGTTACTTCATGTGTCTAGCTTCTCTGCTATTTCTAAGAGACACAATCTTCTGGTTTCTCCAGCTCTTACCATCTTTCCACTCTCTCTTTTTTACAGTGGTCCAGGAGTCACATTGGAGGTGTACCAGTAGTTGCCAGGCTTCAAACTCTATCTTTTGATTGGTGGTGATTCTCTGTGATGATCTTCATCTGTGGCAAAGATAAATTTCCTTGGTGGGGGTAAGAGCTACATTTATCAGAGAGTATAAGGATAACGATTTAGAATGCAGTTATGGATTATGTTAGCACTTGTAGATTCTTCTTCAAGATCTCTGGGTAGTTGGCTAGTTTTCTAGTACAAGGCGTAATATTGTTCTTGTCAAGCAGGCTGAAAAGTTCAAATAGAGAGCTGTTTGGTTGGTTTGTTTGTGTTTCCACCAAGCTATGGATGCCACTACGGCCAATAGGCTTATGTTTTAATTCATAGCTTCATACCTTGGGCAGACTATTGATTGCTTCTCTCATTTGGAAGCTTGCCAGGTACCTTCTAGTACTATGAAAGCTAGCTCCCTGAGGAGGCTTCCAGGTCATATCTACCTTGCAAGCCTCTGGGGCTCTGTCCAAAGTGAATGATTTCTTCTGCAAGACATATTTGCCCTTGTACCTGTAGGGGGCAACTGAGGACAACAACAATGTCCCATAGTTTGGGGAGGCTCTTAGAAAACCCTGACCAAGAATTCAAAAGCATCTAGGTTGTTTCCAGGTTTTGGCTGTTACAAACAATGCTGATATGAACATAGCTGAGCAAGTGCCCTTGTGGTATGATTGAACATTTCTTGGGTATATGCCCAGGAGTGGTATAGCTGGATCTTGGGGGAGATTGATTCCCAATTTTCTAAGAAAGAGCCATATTGATTTCCAAAGTGGTTGTACAAGCTTGCATTCCCACCAGCAGTGGAGGAGAGTTCCCCTAGTTCCATATCCTCACCAGCATAAAGTGTCTTCAGTGTTTTTGATCTTAGCCATTCTGACAGGCATAAGGTGGGGCCCCGGGTGGAGCGCTGAGAGTCTAATTAGTGAGAAAGAGGAGGGTTTATATGAGTGAGAATTGTTGAAACCAAGGTTGGATAAAGCACAGGGACAAATAACCAAAGGAATGGAAACACATGAACTATGAACCAAAGGCTGAGGGGCCCCCACCTGGATCAGGCCCTCTGAATAGGTGAGACAGTTGATTGGCTTGATCTGTTTGGGAGGCATCTAGGCAGTGGTACCAGGTCCTGGGCTCGTTGCATGAGTTAGCTGTTTGAAACCTGGGACTTATGCAGGGACGCTTGGCTCAATCTGGGAGGAGGGGACTGGACCTGCCTGGACTGAGTCTATCAGGTCAATCCCAGTCCTCGGGGGAGACCTTCATCTGGAGGAGGTAGGAATGAGAGGTGTGCTGGGGGGAAGGGGAGGGGAGCAGGAAGGGAGAGAACAAGGGAATCTGTGGCTCTTATGTAGAACTGAATAGTATTGTAAAATAAATAATAATTTAAAAAAAGAATTCAAAAGCAGCTTCGCATGCCTAATGTTCGAGTTTTGTTAGTCTATGGTTATTTGGGGTAGCATATTAAAATATTTGTCCTACAGGTATTTTGTGAAGATAATTAAGTTAATAGTAGTTAGGTAGATAATAGTATGGATCCTGATGATACTTTCAGACACTCTCATTGTTTTACTGTTAATTAGTCCCTTCCTCATTGTTTCTGTGTTTACGTTCTTTCTCCTCTCTAACTAAAGACTCTCAATTTTTCATTTCCCCCATTATTTTACTTGTGCCTGCTCTTACCTGCTCTAGTTTCCACCCTTCCTGGAAACGGTGCCTCTTTACTTTCCCCTTTCTGTAGTTATTCTTGCTTATATACTCACTTTTGATAATTTAGAGACAGGAAATTCCAATGAGTGTGGGCATGCAACATCTGTCCTCCTGGATCTGGATTACCTCACTTAATATGATCTTCCTCAAGTCTATTAACTTACCTACAAATTTAATAATTTCATTTTTTCTTTATAGCCAAATATTCCATAGTGGATGCATGCCACATTTTCATTATCCTGTTGTCAACAGAAGGCCCTTTTTTTTCTCCATTTTCTAGCTATTCTTATTCAAACAGCAATGGAGATGACTGAGCAAGTATGTCTGGTATGAGATATCGAAGCCTTTGATCATACAGGGAGTCATATAGCGGAGTCATGTGGTGGACTGGTTTTTTAGCTTTTGGGGATTCTCCACACTAATTTTCATAGTGCTGGACCAGTTTTGAATGACACCAACAGTAGGAGGGGTCACTTTCTCCCACATCCTCTTCAGCCTTTGTTGAGATTTGTTTTGTTGACCTTTGTTATTCTGATGATGAAATTTCAAGCAGTAAGATGAAGTTTCAAAGTTGTTTTGATTTACATTTCCCTAATTGGTAGGGACAATGCACATTCTTTAAATACTTCTGAGCATTTTTTATTTGTTATTTTGATCACTCTCCATACAGTTCCAAGTCCATTTTTAAATGGGTCATTTGTGCTTTTGCTGTTGTTCAGTTGTTGTTGTTTTTTAATTTATCCCTCTTGCTGTTGTTGTTCTTTGTATATTCTGGATCTTAACCCTCTATCAAATGTATAGCAGGCAAAGATTCTCTCCTAATCTATAAGTTTCCTCTTCACTCAACTGATTGTTTCCTTAGTTGTACAGAACTTCTGAATCTTATGAATTCTTATTTGTCAATTGTTGAGTACCTTTATCGTTTTCAAAAATTCCTATTCAAAAATGTTTTACTTCATCAAAGATAGTCCTTTATTTAATTCTTTAGTTAGCGTGCAAACACATTACTATGTCCTCAGAACTGAATGTGTGACAATCTATGACAGGCTGACAGAATATACAGCAGGTCATCTAAGCCAGCACGATAGGGACTATTGAACTTGCAATGAAGTTTGAGAGAACTTGTCAGGTTTCTTACTTTTTTTCCAATGCTTTAGATATATCCTTTGCAAAACTAGAAAATCACTGAACTGTAACCAGTCAAAAAGTATTAGTTTTGAATTATGACACTGTTCATCTATAACTACCAGAATTCTGACATTTGAAGCAGAAAGGAATTCAGTCATTTTGCAGCCAAAGTTAAAGAAAATTGTGTTGAAAAAAAACATTCCAAAAATATCACAAAAGTGAATGAAAACTTTTCATGTAACGTTCTTTAAACTGCATTTGTTCTTTGCTAAAGTGTGTTGTGTATTGGAAATGTGTTATTTTCTTATAATTGTTTTATGACAGTTAGGGTATCCTGTATTTCCATTCTCCCATATGTAAATCAGTAATGATCATGGAATTAAGATGGTAGATATTTCACTTTTGGGAAGCCATGAAATGCGTATGCTGGTCATATTTCAGATCTTGTTTCATCTCCGTGTTTTGTTTTCTGGTGTCCATGTGCAATGAAAAATGCATTCTGAATAATTACTTACACTTGGATCATTAGAGATAGAGTTCTTCTGTGTTAAACAACTCTAACAAAGCTCAACGCAAAATGTTACACATTGTAGTTAATGACACTCAAAGTAAATAATTATACATATGTAAGAATCTCATAAATGCTGCATATAACTGCATACATGCCATGTTCATGTAAGTCTAATTTATTGATATTTTCTTGGAAATATTTAAAATGTAAGTCATAAAAGTGATCATGAGGTTTCACATTTGTAAGAAGTAGAAACATATATAATACAGGAAATTCTCATGCTCTCTTATAACTTTCCTTTTTAAGTTGTTAATTTCAAACTAAATTCCAAAATATAGGTAAATTTAACTTTGCTTCAATTCTTAAAGAAATGAGTTATAAAAAAAAAAAGATTCTTATTTTTTAGTTACGAGTATTGGCTTTTAATTAATATATCTTATCATCCATTACAGAAAAGAAATTTAAAGGAAGTTGGTCTTAAGTATTTTTATTTTTATGATAACTATCAGAACATTGAACATGTTTATAAAGAAATGTAACTCAAAACATCATAAATGAATTTATGAAATTTCATGTAAGAAACTAAATACGTGGATAATAAAATATAGAAGGGAAAAAACTCATGTTTCTTTACAATCATTTAATATTTCTATAAGCTTTTCATAAGGATCCAGATGTAAAAAAAGAGTTTTATTTTTATCACTAACAGATTCAATTTAATTAGCAGGGTAAAAAAAAGAGATAAATAAGGAAACAAAATGATTTACAGCAAAAACTCAATCCTCTATTGATAGGGTTCATCTGCATCCTGGGGATATTCTTTTGCTTTTTCATAGATTTGAGGGGTATAGAAGTTCATGGAAGATTATAGATTCCTGGTCTGGTTAATTTTGCCCTGTGGTGATTTTACTTGTAAGTTCTTTAAAATAAAAAAAAAAAAGTTTAAATATTTATTATTTATTTATTTATTTATTTATTTATTTATGTATCTCTCTCTCTCTCTCTCTCTCTCTCTCTCTCTCTCTCTCTCTCTCTCTCTCTCTGTGTGTGTGTGTGTGTGTGTGTGTCATTGGAAACCAAAAGAGGGTTTCAGATACTCTGGAGCTAGCATTATAAGCAGTCGTTAGCTACTGTAAGTGGTTGTGGTTGTTGAGAACTGAACTCAGGTCTGGAAGAACACTGTGTACTCTTTACTGTTAGGTTTTATAGTAAAATGTTAAAACAGATTTGCTTCATATTTTAACTGTAAATCTTGTGGTCTCCTTAATAAGCTTGCAGAGTTGTAATACATCATGGTTCTAGTTTAGATTATTATTATTATTATTATTATTATTATTATTATTATTATTATTTGCATTGGCAACTCAAACAACTGTAAACATTGCCAGTCAATACCTACCAGCTTCTACAAACACCCTGATGCACACACTAGCCCGAAGGGAGGTTGAAGAGCTTTCTGTTTATTTAGGGACTCATCCTTTATGAGAATTAAACAATACATAGTCTTTTATTTCTTGCTTTTTTCATTTACAATAATGTTGGCAGTATCCTTCCACACTATAGCTTATATAAATAACTTATTGCATTTTTTCTTTAATTAATATTCCATTGTACACATATACCATAATATATTTATCCATTCATTGATGGAAGTTTGGGCTTTTTATTCCTATATAATTATGAAAAATGTATTTGGAAATTTTGAGTAAACTTTGTTGGTGTGCATGTTTTCAATTTTATTACAAGGGAATTCTTTAGTTGTGGCAAGTGGTTTAACTTCTAAGGGTGAGCAAGCTTATTTTCCATAGTGGCAGGATTGAGTACTATTCCTACCATAATAGCTACACTTTCTCTACATCTCTGTCAATTGTGGTATTTATGGTGATACTATAAAAAGGATAGTCAATTTTTTATATTTCTAACATATGTTTTAACTTACAGGAAACACTATGATAAATCTTGTACAACATGATGCTATGTAGTGCAAACACAAACTAATTCACTCTCATAGCTAGCCTATGAGATATGATAGCATATAACACATCATTTAACATGTTATATGATAGCACTTTACATTTGCTCTTCATCATATTTCATATACAGCACATTGTAGGTAAATTTAGTCACATTGCTGACAGGTTTCTTAAGTTGTATTCTTCCTATAAAATGAACATTTTACTGTTACCCTGATCCAACCACCACAGCCTCTTTGTGTTTTTTTTTATAGGCTAACAATATTGAACACTCTTTCATGTGCTTGACAATCACTGCATGTCTTGTTTGGAAAAAGATTAGCTCTCTCATCCATTTTTTAATAGAATGATTATCTTGGATTTTATTTAATTGAAAAATGTAATATAATCTGCATTCAAACCTCCCATTGAATATACAAATTGCAAATATTCTATCTCACTTTTTGAGTTTTTGTTTTACGTTTTTAACAGCTTTTGGGAAAGTACATCTTTTTTTTTTTTTTTAATCTAAGTCGTGGTCAATCTAGCTTGTTATTTTCCTTTTTGCAGGTTATACTTTGATGGCATACATAAGAACAGAGTCACTGATAAAATCAATGGTGTGTTTATTCTTCCTTCAGGGTTTTGTCTGTTTCTGAAGGTCACATAAATTTAATTATGTCCTCTGTAATTTTCAGTTATTCTTTCTTGAAATTGATCTTACCCTCTTTAGTTCTGATGTTTTACATCAATATATTCTCTGAAGTGTGACAAATACCAGGCCAACTCCAAATGGCTCTGGCTTGGTTCCCATGGTGACCTCCACTCGTGGATATTAAATTGTATTGAATAAGCTTTATCATTGTTTTGAATTTAGGCATTGATTCCAAACATGACACAGCAAGCTGTTCATTTGTTTCAAATTTTCTGGTCACCCAGCCACATCTTTTAAACTGGTTGGATTTCTTCCCTCCCTGTAAACTCTTGATTCCTCTAAAGAAAATCAACATTGATTTAATAATTTGTGCTAATTGTACGTGGCCCAGTTCTCATCACCAAATTGAACAAATATAAAAGAGTAAAGGTAGAGATCTGACATTCTAGGCTGCCTCACTCTCTCAGCATCTCCAGAATGCTCTTCTTTGCTAGTCATTTCAAAAGAGGCTTGACTCTAAGCAATACATGAAAATACCATAGAAAAAGTCATGATTAATTGTTAGTAATCCAAATACTGTTGGTGTGGGTTAAAACTAAGTTAAAAATAAATAAGAGAATGGACAGGTAAGTTATAGAATTCCAAAAGTAGGCTAGAAAATATACTTTAAAAAAATGGACTGCATTTTTGTTTTGTACCTAGCAAATAATATTTAGGGTTAAGGTTATAATTTAGGGGTGAGGTGTTAAACATTATACATTTAAATCCAGTGGGGAATCTTTAAAAAAATCACTGTCCAGAACACAGCTCTATCACTATTTTGTCTTGAGCCAAATTAAACAAGTAAAATGCCAAGTTTTCAATCTAAGGAAAAGCATTCCCATCTGCTGTAATTATATAGAATGCAAAAGACGGTAAATGGATTCCCATTTACTGAGCACAAAAGAGACACTTATTTTAAGACAAATTACTGGGCTTTGTTGGTTCTATTAGTGGGAATTTTGCTCAAGCACAGAAATGTGTGCATTTACTTCGAGTTATGTATTAGGTAGTTAACTCTACTTGGGTTTTTAAGAAACCTTGGAAATATTCTTTGGCCAGAGGGAGAGTGCAATGGGACATTAATTTCTCTCTAATCAGCTCCAAATATCCAAACTGACAGCTTGCTGGGATAAGAGTTTACTTGGGGATTTAAACAAATCTCCAGTGAGGTGCAAAAGTAGTTTTCCTAAGCTCCAAATTTACACTAAAAGAATTTACACTTAAAGAAATGCTGATATGTTTTAACCAGTTTTAAAATTTTTGAAGTGGAACACACTGCTCACATCCTTGTAAATTCTTTAGACATTCATGTGTCAGACAGTATTATCATATCACTAAAAAAGGGAGAATAATATTGACCAAAGTCAAATATTATAATCCACATATAAAAGAGCTATATTTATTAGATGAGTGTAAATTATCCAGAATTTACTTGAAATGAAAAAGAAAATGTGTCCTTTCTATTGCAAGCCTTTTATTTCCACAAGATCTATATCAAAAGGAGAAATGTATCTTAGTCAACTTGCATTTCTTTACTCTTTGGGCACCAGGCCTTTCTACACCCCTCTTAGCTCTCTCCTGAAAACTGTCATTTCTACAGCATTTATTTATTGTTCTTCTTTGTATTCCAGATGCATTATTTATGTACATGTCTAAATCTGTTATTGGAGGAGAAAAGTAAGTTAATTTTTAGAGTTACTGATTTTAGTCTGTCAAACATATGTTCTTTTCTTTTTGTAAATGAATCAAAAAGAGACATGAAAGAAAGACAAGATAATAATGTTTCTTTTTTGACAATGGTACTTAAAATGAACACTCTACCCACACACCCTCCCAGGATAGACATGCAGGAAATGAGGTAGAGTTATATGGTGTGGGAGACCATTTTCAGGTTCCTCGTGGCTTTGCCCAGTAGGTCTGCATAGAGAGGATGATTGGATCACAGGCCTGAGTGCAGGTGTCTAAGAAGGCCTGCACATGGCTATGCTGGGGGCAGGGAGGTCTTTTGCTCCACCCCCTTGGTATTTCTATAAATACCCTGGGGCAGAGACAGTCAGGGCTCCTTGGAATAGGTTCCATGCCCTCTCAAGGCTATCCTTTATTTGTTATCTGTTTATCTTCACAATCTAAATCCTTCTATCTAATATTTCCTGATGCTCAAACTCAAGAAAACTCTGGGGAACTGTGGGGTTGGTTGGGTAAACACCCCACAACATAGAAAACAAAATTTTTTTTGTTTTTGTTTCCAAACATATTTCCACACCCATTGACACTGACATTTTATTTAAGATTCACACCAGTATGCTCTGACTATCACTTGTCCATGCCCCTTTATTATAAATATCTGTAGGTGGAATTTATTTTTGCCATGTGCTAAGTTATGAAGTATATAAGCTTGTAACTGGTTTGTTCAAAAAACTGTACCAAGCATCAAATAGTATGTTGTTCCTTGTATTTAAAAAGAACTTTTCCATCATGTAGCAAATGGGCAAATTATTCTAGGACCTTACTCTGGTTCAGTCCTAAGACTTTCCTGTATGGAGGAGCTTGCTTACAAAGAATTCCTCCTTTGTCACAATATGGAAGGCTTTGGAAAGGCCAAAAAGGATCTCACTAACAACAGGTATAGAAAATGGTATACACAAATTTGGTCTAGCTGAGGAATGAACTATAGGGTTTTGTTTGTTTTTATCTGAACTACCAGTTATATAAGAATATCAAAACATAATTTTCTGTCCATTGACCATTGACCATGAACCATAACTGTAGTGTTTTAGTAATTAATTTGTTTTCTACTACTGAAATAAAATTACTGTGTCGAGGTCCTATGTATGGAAAGAAGTGTGGATACAAAAATATACAACTTTTAAGTAACATTTTCATAAAGTTTTACTGTACCAGAACAGAGGAGATCATAAAGCAATGACCTTTCAAGAGATGTTGGTAGGTGTGTAATGTAGAGGATTACACAAACATGGGGAATTTTATGTCTGCTACAGGATTTAGATGCTGTGTGACAGCATTCTTAGCACTTTGGCTGGTAGAAGCTGATTTCTATACATGCATAATATTGGCAAAATATTAGGTCATATACATATAAATGACTTGTATGGCTAGTAAGAGGTCAAGAGATCTCCAAAATTATTTGTAATTAGGACAGGGAACTGCAACATTCCAACCTCTCCATACTTATTGAAGTTAAATCACCCTCCAGTCAAGCAGGTGTGCCTTCACTCCAGGAGTCTCTGTACATAGAAGCTGCTCAAGGTCATAGTATTGATTATGCATGAGCAAGTCTTCAGCATCCTGGCAAGGTCATGGGATGAGGGGTCAGCATTGAAGTAATGAAAAGGAAAGCAGCTGTGTGGAGAAAGTGATCATGTGCACTGTCCTACAGTATGGACTTAACTTATTAGAACTCATTTATTGAGTCTAGCACTATCCCTTCACCATGCTGCATCCACCACATGCATTTACTTTTCTTCTGTAACTTAGGCATATCTACGTTGAGAATATTCTTTTCATTCTTTGGTTTCTCTATTGTCTTGAGGAAGTACTGGTATTTTTCTTTTTTTTTTTTTTCTTTGAAACGTGTTATGTTTCCACATGCAGAGAAATCCTCATTTCACTGTTGTAAGATATTTATGTAAGCTTTGGAACAAAAAAAAAAACCTGAGAATTCGGTGCAGAGGAATTGTAGTGGCTGACAGGTTAGGGTACAAAGTCACAAACAATGCAAATCAAACTGGAAAAATTGTAACTCTCAAGGAATTAATTTTGCTTCAAAATAAGAATGGGATTATCTGGGGGAGCCTTACTGGTTTGAGTTCAAGATTTTAACAATTCAAACTAAAGAGTCTTTTCAGTGTGTCACCTTAGCTTGCCCAGCCGGTGATGAGTTAACTCCTGATTTAAAAGTTGAGTTCTTTTGTTGTGTTAACAGATAAGTTTCTGCCAATGATTCTAAGAAACAAATGCTTCTTTGCAGGTAAGAAGTTAGTGGGTGTAGGCAATTAGTTTTAGACAGAACTCGGTCTCAGAAACATGAAGTCCAAATGTGTAGTAAAATATGTACAACTATTGCTTTGAGTTGGAGGTATTGACATGGAAAATTTGAATAATCTATGTATTATCTACTATTGTGGAAAATGGAGGCTTTCTATTTGTAGATACTTTGAACATTGAGAACGGCAATTTGCTGCTTTTGTTGTGTTCTTCAACTAAGTATCAATACCAGTAACGCAGTTGAGATTTTTGGCCTCTACAAAACCAGAGGTGAGGCTTTGGATTTCAGGCAGTGCTGAAGCAACTGAGTGAGATTCTATTCACTATTTGAACCTAGTCAGGAAATTTTAGCGATATCCTTTGGTTTGAAGTGTTTCCCCACAGGCTGAAGAAACTTTTCTCTTATGCATCATAGTTAAGTTTGTCTTGGCTTTGTTGATTTAGTACATGTGAACCATTATCACACACAGTTATCCCATGTGGTAAGAGAATCTTCAGTCTTTTGATAATGTTTGAGAGAACAGGTCTTTGCTTGGTCTTCAGAGACCTAGCACAACATATTAATAACAAACTCACTTTCTCCCAGCCAAGATTCTTAAACAAGACTCCTAATACTTCAAAGTCATGTCCAAACCAGGGTCAGCAATTCCTAAATTCTGCCTCTGGGGATGCTTCAGATTCAAACTTTATCATGTAGTTTCTTGGCTCACAAGTATATAGTAAGATTCAAATTTTCTATACTCTCATCAGTATAAACATCATGATTTGAAAAAGTAGTTTGAACAAATAGCTTCACTTGAATAAATATAGCTTGATATAAATAAAAAATATGTAAATGGAAAAAGGAATCAATGACTACATTAAATGTCTATTTGCCATAATAGAGACTGAGTCCAAGACTTTGTATCTCCTATGCATTTGCTCCTCATCCGTCCCATAAAATGATCCTTCATAGAAATTGCATTACTTTTCCAATAAGATGACTAATTAACAACAGAATACTGGCATTGATATAACTCTACATGATCTTTAATTATATTGAAAACCAGTCATTAAAACAGCATGGTATTCACCAAAACCAGACATGCAGACACAGTGCAATAGAATATAAAAGCTACTTAGTAAACTGACCCCTACTTCCATCTATTTTGCTGAAATTTGTAAGATTTGTCTTTTAATGTCCTTTGGCATCTAATTATTTATTTTTTTAAGCCATTCATCAATTGATTGACACAGATATTTCATATCATTATTATAATTATTACATATAGTTATAATTAATATAATTATGTTGTTGTTATATAAAATAATTATACTTATTGTTTTATAATATTTCTTGGCTATTGTGAAGAGTTCTGCAGTAACATAGGAGTGCAGATGTCTCTTTGGAATGCCCATTTGTTTCCCTTAGGTGAAGGCACAGTAACAGACCTGATGAAACAGTACAGGGATTCTACATTTACTGCCTACCTCTGCCTTTCTCCCTCATTGTTCTAGAGCAGTCTGCTTTCTCATCAACAGCAACTCAGGACTCACTTTTTCACATCACTTAAATCACTTTTTATTTTGTATCTTCTTAATCATGTTACTAAATTTGGGTAATATATTTTAATAATAGTTAACAGATACAATCTAAATTTACACTTGTAGACCCTTAGGATTCTACTTCATTCAGAAATCTTAGCAGCTGTTTGTCTAGTTATGTTTCAGTGCTTGCCTGCTACCTTACTTTCTTTCTTTCTTTCTCTCTCTGTTTTCCTCAATCTTTCCTCATTTTGTTTCTTAGGCAGTATGTCCCCAGCCTTAAATTCACTATGTACATCATGCTGGTCTTGATATTCTAGCAATTGTCCTAATTCAGTTTCCAAAATGTCGGAACTACAGTTGTCAACCATCATACCTGGCTGCCTCCTTTATTTTTTGAGATTAATTTATTTAATAAACAAATACTGGACATTGTATTCCATGCATTACTTTCTGGAATTCCTTAATAGAACATACAACCATAATTTCAAACAGTTTGGAGCCAGTAGTGGAGACAAGCAAGTAATAAAATGCATCAATGATTTATTTTTACTACCCACTTAGGAAATTTTAAAATCACCTAGGTAATGTAGCTATAGAAATGATCACAAGTGTCCTAACCATCTAAGTTCTCACTGCTAATGTTAACACAAGTTCACACTTCTGAACTCTGCTTTTCCACTGATGAAAGAGGACTTTCTCACCTACTCTATCCTGTTGAATATCTATGATTTTGTATTTATGATCTAGAGTCACTTTGCTGGCCAAACCCTTAAAGTAAAACAGAAATATTTAACATACAACAAGGGTAAAAGCATCCCAAATGCAAAATAAGGATTAGGATAGAGTAGTAGTGGGTGACACCTGAAAATCTAGTGAGCACAAGTTTATACAGCATCTTAGAACAGAAGTATAGGGTAACCGACAGAAAGCAGGTAGACTGACATGAGAGGCTAGAGATCTAAGAAAAAAAATGCATTTAGATAGTTTAGTCTGTAACCCCATGGCTGCAAGGTACTGATCATTAGGAGTGGCCAAATGCAAATATGATTATGACTACTGAGCTTAGAAATGGTCTGTGAACTGGGAGCCACAGAAAGCAGATCTAAAGAAAATGGAGAAGCAGTTTCCATAAGCATGAAGGGAAACCTTGAAACCAAACAGTGTTCCTTTTTTAATATTCTGATGAGAATCTACACCTATCAATTTAACTCAGTTTTAATTTCCTATTTTAAAAGTCTAAAAATCGTTCATTTAAACTTTGCAACTCTTAAGTATTAAAGGGGAAACATGAATTAATTTCTACTTTTTATGTACCATTGAAAACATACATCTATGCAATGCACTTGAACATATTCACTCCCAATCCCTTCTCTCTAGCACACCTTGGCCCACATCATTTCCAACTTCCTGTCATCTTTTATATTTTTAGTCATTATAACCCACCAAGTCTAATTAGTACTGCCCATATGCTCATGGTTTTGAGATCATCCATTGGACTGAAGTTAACTTAAGCTGGCTATTCCCTAATAAAAAGCAACTCTCCCTCTCCTAAAATAGCTTTTTAACTTAGAACTGGGGTTGGTCTTTGAAGTTAAAAAGGATCAGACCTGGTTAGTATTTGGTTGTGAGGCATTTTCTCTCACGTGGAAGAAAATTGAGATAAGTCAAAATATTTAGCATATATTAGACACTTAAATCCATCTCTGTAAAAATCTGCTTCTGGAGTTTAAATAGCAAATAGACTACTTTAAAACTTATGTTCCTTATTTTTACTGTTAAATTGTATATATAGCATGTCACTTCTAAATTTAAGGAGCTATAGAGTTTTGCTATAATATTTGTATTATTTTATAAGGTTAAAAAGAGAAAAAATAAGGGTAGAAAAGATAATGAATACAAGAGACAACATTTAGAAAAAATGCATGAAGGAAACAAAGAAAAAGAGAGATAGAAGCTGTCTGATCATCAAAGAGAATTCAAGGGTCAGACATAAAGGATGCTCCTTAAAAGACCACCTACATTTTTGAATTTGCATTTATCTAATTGTTTACACTTTGAATGAAGCCATAAGGGGGTAAACAGCATGGGGAAACAGGAAATTACTCACAGCTTTTAAAACTGTCCACTCAAAGGAAATAAGTGTTAAAAATTAATCTTGCCCCATGATTTCTTTGTTTCATGGGTTTCGTTGTGAAGCCTGAAAATGTAGTCAGTTCTACCCTTTTTAAGGAGAATGCTTTTAGGACAATACTAATTACAAAGCAAATTGTTCAAGTAAAAGGGTTGAGGGCAGCAAAAAGTCCCATCTGTCCAAAGATTTCATTAAGATGAATCAATGCTTTTACACTGAGTTGCTATTTTATGACAAATTTATACCAGAGCATATTTTACATTAGCTGGAACACAGTAGGGGTTCGAGAGACTGGCAGAGACAGTTGGAAATGCCTAATTCTGTTTGCTTGTTTGCTTTAACTAGTGTTGGTGCCTAGGGCATTGCATTTAATAGAGCTGAGATCAGAACAGTAGACAAATCACTCACCCAAGGCCAGTATACAGCATATTTTATGTGTCTGGGTTTTTGATCCTTGAACGCTGCCTCCTGCTTCAGGGCTTTCTTCTTATAAGGGTATTGACCCACGCAGTAACTTCTCCACCCTCTGTGTACTCAGGTAAAGTTGCATCCACTAATCATTGCTAAGTTAGAAAAATGATGCCTCTTTTCAGTGTCTGTAAGAGTTTGTTTTTAACAGAATGGTTTTGGTTTGGTTTCAAAACAGAATTGTAAAATGTCAGCAATACATCTGATTTTGATCTAACCAAGTCAGCATGCATTTCATGATCTTGGCTTAAAACAGTTTCCAACCAAACTGGAGAAATAAAGTTGAGTTTTGAATTCAACGCTGACAGAAATACTGGTTAATAATTCAAATGAATAATAATAAAATAAAGAACAATGCCAGAAAGAATGAATGCACAAAGGCAGTGTCATTTGTTGATGGAAAATACTTTTAGTAATTTTTGTATGAATTATATAATACTTCACAATATATTGTTCGATTTCATTTATACCTCAGTTAAAATGCTAAAATAAAGGACAAAAAAGAAAAGCAGGGTTTAGATATGTACGTTCCCCACCTTGATTTCTATATTTCTGAATAGTGACCTACTATCCTATCATTGTCTAACAGAAAAAATATAGGATTTCATATGACTATGGATTTTACTAATAGTTGAGAAATTTTATCTCCAAGTCTCCACAGTTACTGTAGATTATATATTCATATCTTGGTATTCAGAGCTACGATCCATAAATAAGAAAGAACATGTGATGTTAGTTTTCCTGGGTTTGAAATACCACACACAGTAAAAAAGTATTTACTATTTTTATTCATTTTTTGAGAAGTTCATTTTTTTATCATAATAGAATTCTACTGTGAACATGTACCACATTTTCAGTATCCATTCATTTGTTGAAGGACATTTAACTCGTTTCCATTGCCTAGCAATTATGAGTGGAGGAGCAATGGACATGACTATATGTCTGTGGAGGAGGATGCTACGCTCTTTTGGGCATATGCCAAGGTTTGGTGTATATAGATCATATAGCACATATACTTTTAGCATTTTGAGAACTCTTGACTCTGATTTCCAGAGTGGCTGATTTTACCTTCCTCTGTCTTCTTTACTAAGAACAGTCATGAATGCCCTTTATTATTATTAGGATCTATTGTAAGTTCTTTCCTATGTATATTAATTTTTAAGAAAGACAAGGAAAATGGACATAACAGAATATTTGCAAATTATTGTCTATGTGGACATTTAATATTTAAGTTAAAAACTGAAAAAGACATCCTCAAATGTGATGAGTGACATCATGCAAGACAGGAGAGTATCAGAGAATAACAGCTTGATATTATGATATCTCCAATATATTTCTTTATATTCATCAGGAATAAATCCTGAGAGTTCAAATATGCATTTCTTTCATTGTGTTATTTTACTGTGCAAAAAATGAGAATATTTTTGAAAAACTGTTCAATAATAGTATTCAATTGTGTTATTTAGGCTTCTAATATTGGTAAAATTGCTCAGCAGCTAATTTTTCTGATAACTTTTGTTAAATACATTGTTTTTCTTGAATCTAATGAATACATTAGTACCACTTCCTAGGGGACCAGTCTCCAACAGTGCAGAGTTTGAAGGAGATCCATGGAGTCTGTGTACTAAGACTTTTTAAATTTTAATCTGAGGGGTAAGGGGAAAGACATTCGCACACTCTCTGGATCATTTCCTTCAGACTTTTTCTTTATTTTTCTTCTGTATTCTCTATTCTGATCCTTTGTTTTTCCTTTATAGCTTATATACTCCAACAGAATCTTTCTGGCAATATAAAAATCACAATGTGGTTAAATCCTATTTTTCAAGTGAATGTTTATAAGGAATACAGGTAAAAACATGTTTTTCATCTCCCTTACATGATTAAAACAAAGTTGTCCCAAGAACCAACTTACATTTACATCTGCGTGTCTTGTTAGGGATTAACAGGGTGTGAGCAAGCAAGATATTTTTCTCAGCTAGTGCTTTTACTGGCAGGCTGCATATGGCGGTTACAAAGAAAGAGTCAATCACTTTATTACTTATCTTGAAAGGTAATCTTTTAAGGTGCCTAAAGGAATCACAAACCTCAACTTTTATACATGAAAAACAACCTGTCAGCTCCACTTTAAATTTTTAGGGTGCATACCCACTCATCAGTAGTTGTTTTTTTTCTTCTTTATATTAGGAGATTGGGGGCAGAAAGGGGCACAAAGAATTAATCATTTTGATCACTAACCAATGCTATCAAGAGAAGTCCAACAGCTAGTAATAATTGGGCTGCTTTGTTTTTTTGCCACTCACCTAATGAATCTATCCCTCAGCTATGTGTCCTTGTGAACTTTAGATTGTTTCTAGGGATTTTCTTCTCTAAGCTATTATTAAAATATATCTCAACCCAACCTGAAGTTATTTTAAGATTTTGCTTTAGCTATGATGCACAACAAAACCTGTGAGTGCATCTTTGAGCATCACGATTAAACGAATTTGAGCCAGCCTGACTCCTGGGACTCAACTGTTTTCCTTAATCATTAACCTGAACTGCGATCTTTGCAGCTCCTTAAAGTGAAACTTCTTTGGTTTTATTTTCAATCATCAAAACTCTAAACTAATGTTATTTTTGATGAGACAGTACAGCTTAGAAAGAAACCATCTTCATAAAAATTCCTAGTGTATTTTCATAAAAATGCCCAGTAGAATTGGACATTTCCAAGAGATGATCATACTGCATTAAAGGAGGTGGGGATCTACTCATGTCCATCCACACCTTGCCAGATACCAGAGAAATATAACAGCAGCAAACACAAAGGTGTAGCAGTAGCAAGAAACATTTTGGGGCTGAGGCTATCAGTGTCTTGATATCTGAAATTCGTCTATTAGAATTTTGTTTGGTGGTGGGCCTACCCTCTGAAATCACTTGTCATCTGCAGCTCCTCTGGCATGGCCACCAGCACATTAGGAAAATTGTTTTATGTATTTGAGAAAAGGAAGATTGTGTTGACTATGAGTATATGTACTAAGTGTGATTTACCAGTACACTTGTTCAAAATATCTCTAAACACTTATGAATTTTATCTGATATACTCTCATTCTCAATAAATTATTAAATCATATTGGAAATTACATGTCATAAAAATGATTCAATTTTTTAACTTGAAAAATATATTTGTTCCTAGCATCTTATAGATCCAATCTTAGAGTAATATTTATTTAATTAAACATTTTACACACACATTCAATGAGTTCAAAGCATTAGGAATAATTTCTAAGTATTGGGTTATTATATAGACAGAAAATACAGAGAAGAAATTAAAGTTATTTTCAAAATGTCTGGAATTATGTATACTTCACATTTCAGCTTCATTTCAATCACATTATTTGGGAATATCCATGTTTGTTTTTTAAAGTCCATTTACAGTCTGACAACTTTTCTGAATGTTTATTTCAGATTTTTTATAAAGTTCAGAACTTTATTATATCAGTAATGATTGCATCTTGCTAAAGCAATAATAATAATAATTTTAATGATAAATATGTATACAGAGTACCAAAGCCAAAATATAGTCTAAAAATGATAATACTTGACCTTTACTAAACATGTGAAACATGCAAAAATGGTTTATTGTTTGAAATGTGTAGTAGCAGAGGTAACAATAAAATCATGGAGGAAAGACTGAAAATGTAGAGAAGAAAAAAAAAGACATGCCAGAAACCACAGCCTTAGGCTCTTACAATTCCCGAAGCACGGACAGTTTTACGCTCTATTTTCAGGAGTCAACAAGTTTTGACATGGAAAGCTCAGAAAAAGTATTTTAGAGCATGGCAGAGAGAGTGACAGAGAAGCAACTATGAATCCTTATAACATCCCTGGAGATCCTTAAAACATCCAGACACCAGCTACCAAAGGAGAAGGTCCTACTGTAGCCTGTTTTGGCTAGGCAAGACCAGCCTTGTCTTTCTAGCTTGTTGGAGTCTTTCTATTTCACCCCAAAACGAAATGGAAAATACAGCTGTTGAAGACAATGACTTTGGGAAGTGACTTGAGAATATTGCAGCAAGTGAAAGGCATGGGAACAAGGGCCAGGAATCACATGAGAACTGATAGTACATTGTCATAGTCTTGGGTAAGGCCTATTAAAGCTTTACACTTTAATTGAAAATGTATTATAAATTTATGTTACATTGTGGTGGTATTGTGTTCCCCAAAATATTGTGTACTCTAATAAATTTATCTGGGGTCAGAGAACAGACAGCCACTAGATACAAAGGCTAGAAAATGGTGGCACTCACACCTTTAATCCTAGCATTCCAGAGATAGAAATCCCTCTTGATCTCTGTGAGTTCAAGGCCACTTTGGAAATAGCCAAGCAAGGTGACACATGCCTTTAATCCCAGAAAGCCAGCCTTTAATCCCAGGGAGTGGTGGTAGAAAGCAAAAAGATATATATGGCATGAGGACCAGAAACTAGAGGCATTTGGCTGGTTAAGATTTTGGCTGGTTAAGCATTCAGGCTTTTGAGCAGTAATTCAGCTGAGACCCATTCCGGATGAGGACTCAGAGGCCTCCAGTCTGAGGAGACAAGACCAGCTGAGGAATTGGCGAGGTGAGATAGCTGTGGCTTGTTCTGTCTCTCTGATCTACCAGCATTGACCCCAATAACTGGCCTCTGTTTGATTTTATTAATAAGAACTTTTAAGATTCCTGCTACATTACATAGTTGTACAAACTATCAACCCTGTTTCAGCACATTAACTAAGTCACTATAAATGAGTTAATAAGAGTAGAGAAACCTACACACAGTAATGTTTGCAGGTTCATAATCTTAACTTAAACAAAATGTGGAGCCAGCCTATGGTGTGGTGTCTATGGTCCTTCTACTTGAACAATGCTGATTTTTTTTTATTAGAAGTTTCCTATTTGAAATGTGAAATAAAAATTAAAATTTTAGCAAATTATCTTCTCAAACATAAAAATATTTCCAATAAGAATGCTCAAACCAAAAGTATCATCATCAAATACAAGGAAAAATCAGTATTATGGAAGACCAAGATGAATATTGTTTTCCATTTTGTCAGAAATTCTGTATTATTTTGAAAAGGATCTTTATAAAGCCACTAGTGAACTTCATTTAAAAAAAAAAAAACAGAAAAAGAAGATAATCCTTGAAATAAAAGAATTCTTTAAACTGATAATTTCCTAGAAATTATCTAAATTCAGACTTCATGATTCTGAATTTTTACACTGTTACTTGGAATTTTAGAAATGAAATTTTAAGCTTACCTGGGGATCAGAGGACAAAGCCAGCCACTATATTAAACATAGATATCATGCAGTGATATCACATGCCTTTAATCTTAGCATTCGAAAGGCAGAAATTCATCCGGGTCTCTGTGAGTTCAAGGCCACACTGGGAAAACAGCCAGGCATGGTAGCACACACCTTTAATCCCAGCCCTAGTTAACCAGAGAGGTCTGGAGGTCTATACAGAGAGGAAGTGATATAGCTGGACAGAAAGAGGAAGTGATGTAGCTGGGTGGACAGAGGAAGTTCTATTCCTCTGATCTTTCAGCTTTTACCCCAATATCTGGTTCCAGGTTTTTTTGTTTTTTTATTAATAAGACTGTTTAGAAATTTGTGTTACAGTCAACTTTCAGATTATCTGCTGGTATCCTTCATCTTTTTCAGTATCTTTTCACCTGTGTTTCCTCTTTATATAATCTAAAATAAAGGTAAAATAGTATGACAACTTGAATGGTCAAGCACTTAGAATAGAATAGTGAGCCTTATCTTTATAATAATCATTTTTTACACAATTAACACATGTACATTGAAGAATTTTGAAATCATGGCAAATGCAATTGTCATTATGTGTCTTAGCTACTTTTTTATTGTTGTGATAAGACACAGTGAGCAAGACAGCTAATAGAAGAAAGAGTTTATTGGGGTCTTAGAGTTTCTAAAGTTGATTCTATAATCCTGGTGGTGGGCAGCAGGGCAGCAAGCAAGTGGGCATGCCACTGTAGCAATATCTGGGAACTTATATCTGATATGGAAGGAGACAGAGAGACTGGGAGTGGTGAGGCTTTTGAAACCTCAAAGTCTATTCCCCTATTAACGACATTCCCCAACAAGGTCAAACATCCTAATCCTTCCCAAACAGTTCTACCAACTGAGGACCAATTCATCAAATATATGAGCCTGTGTATGTGTTGGGGAAGACGAGTCACATTAAACCACCACATGGCATCTCACAATTCTCTTCTTCCCAACAGACAGAACCTTGATAAGCAGGGTATTATTTTGTGAAGCAAAACAAAGCAAAAACTCTAAAGACCAATTATTGTGGGCTGGCCTGAAAGGGGGGGAGGTGGCACATTAGATTTTGCATTGTGGATTTTTTTAAGGTTCTGTTGAATATTTATGAGGTGAGTTGTATATTCACAAGGTAAGATGACTCTCTTCTCTATTAAAATCCTAATGACTAAAATCTCAATTTTGGGGTGTTAATTCTTATCATTCTCTAGAAAAGCCTCAGTGGGACAGTGTCAAAACTGTATTTTAAATGATGTGATGATGAAATCAAGGCCTTTGGAGGATGGTGACCTTTTATTATTACACACATTTGGGAAAAGAAGCTGATCCTTCTATCTATATATTTGAAACACTGATGATTCCGAACCAATGATGTTTCAATCAAGGCACCATTCTCATCTTCAGAAGATAGGGCTAAAAGGAGATTCCTACAGTTTTCTTTGTTGTCTCGTTTTGAGTTCTTTTTGAGACTTTTCAAGGTTTCATGATTGACCTAATGATAGTTATGACTTTACTTTTCTGAAATTGAAGTTTTCATGATGATTGTTGGGACCAATGTTTTACAATAACCTACTAAGCTGTACAAACAGGAAACAGGACTTACGCCATGCAGATATGGTATCCACATGGAAAGTTTTATTATTAAAGGGGAAGGGGAGAGAGAAGAGAGAGAGAGAGAGAGAGAGAGAGAGAGAGAGAGAGAGAGAGAGAGAGAGAGAGAGAGAGAAGCAGAGGTGTGCACAGACTCATGGAAGGAGAGAGAGGGAAGAGAGGAAGAGGGAGAAAAGGGAGAGGGATTTTCTCTTAAAGGGGACTTTATACAGGATGACATCAGGATGCTGGGCGGGTCCCCAAGGGGCGGGCCAGAAAGCTAACAGTGTCCACTTTGCTCATGTCATAGACTTCATCTACACATATGCTCCTTGCTTCATGACTATGTAAAGATTCATACTCTAGAGCTGAGATGGCTTAATGGGTAAAGTGTTTGCTGTGCCAGTCTGAGGGCATCTCCAGGACAAACATAAAGTCAGACATGATCATGCATCTGTAATCTTAGTGCTCCTAAAATAAGATGGGTAGTAGAAACAAGGGACTCCCCAGGAGCTCCAGGGACAGCTAGGCTAGTGCGTTCAACTGGAAATAGCACAGAGGTCTTGTTACAAAAACAAGGTTGATGGCAAGGACCAACACTGGACTTAGTCCTCTGATATCTATATGTCGACTTTGACAAGGATGCTCCTCTATGTATCGATACAGACATAGAACAATTCCATTTCAGCAAGTGTAGATTAAACTTGACATTTTACATTTAAATTTATTTCAACTGTACGCATTTGTGTGCAATATCCATGTCATGTCCAGAAGTCAGTATTTCACGGCTTTCCTGTTCATTTGCTATATCTTACATTCTTTCCAACACCTCCTCCAAGAATTTACTAAACTTCAGATGATGCAAGGCCAATTCAGATGACTCATCCAGAGCCAAGTACTCAGATTTGCTTATACACAACAAAAAGAGGTTAAAGAAGCTTCCTTGACAGAAATTAAGAGCACAACAACTATGAGTACAAACATAAATATTCAGAATCCAGTTGAAAAGAATGTCCATTCAACAGAACATCAACAGGAAATTCCCATTCAAAGTCTGTGAACTCCTCCATGGTCCTCCAGGGAGTTTGAGCCAGTTTTCTAGTTCCAGGAACAGAATCCCTCCAGAGAGCAAGTTCCACATCCAATAAGAAAGCATTTGATTACTTCTTTAAGCCTCATACTAGTATTGCACCAGTAGGGTATCTCCCGCACACGTCAGTACTGTAGCTTGTAGAATCCAGAACTAGAACTACGTTGATAATGTCTCTGTGTGGCCCTCAGCCTTTACAGGGTCTTCTGACAAGACATACCATAGCCATTTGGGAAAGGGTTTCATGGTAAATTCAAAGAGGCTCCCTGATTAACAACTTATAGGAAGAAGTTCAATTTCTGTCCCTGAGATGTTCATTAAATGACTCATGTATTTTAGAGTAGCATTGTACACCTATTCATGATATTTCTGTTCAAAGTCTCTCCCTCTCCAACCCTCTCCCTCTCACTATCCTTTATCTCTCTCTCTCTCTCTCTCTCTCTCTCTCTCTATATATATATATATATATATATACACATTTATATAGATTTATATATTTAGAGAGATGATAGATAGAGATACAGATATAGATTGATAGATAGGTGATGGATAATAGATAGATAGATAGATAGATAGATAGATAGATAGATAGATAGATATAGATATAGATGTAAAATCAACAGGATATGAACATGTTAAACCAAAATTTCATCATGAAAAGAAGATATTGACAGTAGCTCAGCAAATATTCACAGACCTGTGTACACAAGGGTAGAACCAATTGTATTAGCAAGAAAAGAGTAGACAAAATATAGAGGGCGATAGATGAGGAACACCAGAGAATTTGGCAATAGGTCGTGGCGAATGGATATGATCAGTATATATTCCTTAAGTGTATTTCCAAGGATGACTATTGGCCAGGAAGTGGTGGCACACGCCTTTAATCCCAGCATTCAGGAGGAAGAGGTAAGTGGATCTCTGAGTTCTAGACTAGCCTGGTCTACAGAGTGAGTTCCAGGACAAGCTCCAAAGCTACACAGAGAAACCCTGTCTCGAAAAACCAAAAAAAATAAAAATAAAAATAATTGAAAAAATAGTATGAGCAAAAACTAAATACACTTGTGATTTCTGCAAAATATACATATGCTTTGTTAGTTATTGTAGTGTGTGTGTGTATGCGTGTGTGTGTGTGTGTGTGTGTGTGTGTGTGTGTGTGTGTGTGTGTGTTGACTAATAATATTTTAGGCAAATGAACAGATCCACCAATTTAAGTTTCATCATTTCTTATGGTCAGATTTTTTAAAATTTCTCTTCTGACTATTGTGAGAAGCACTATGCATTATTTCAACTTCTTTCATCACAGAATACCAGAGCTGTTCCCAATTATCTAATCTAACTTTGTGGGGTTTTCTATGACACTTTCTTCTTAAGTTTCCCAAATATATATTTTCTTACAGTTTTATTTGAGTTCCTTTGTTGTTTGATTATGGTGGTATTTTATTTGTACTGAAATATGATTTTAATTGTATGTTAATAAATAAAGTTGCCAGGGGTCAGAGCTATTAGAGCCATAGCAAGAGCGTGGTGGTGGTGGTGGTGACACATGCCTTTAATCCCAGCACGTGGTAGACAGAGCTAGGTAGATCTCTGTGTGTTCAAGGATACAGCCAGCATTGGAGACACACACCTTTAATCTCAATACCAACCATAGAAGACCTGGAATTCTCTACAGACAGGCAGTGATGAGGCAGTCATGTATTTGGGTTTACAACCAATGAGAAGGCAGAACAGAAAGACTATATAAAGACAAACACACAGGAAGTAGGTCTCTTTCGGAGAGGTCTCTTGGCTGAATAGGCTAGCTGCAGCAGGCGGTAAGACTCTTAGCTCTGATCTCTTCTCTTTCTTCTTTGCATTGGTTCTGTGTTTCTTATTTAATAAGAAGGTTGGTTACATCTACATTTGATTCCACATGCAACTGAGATTACACAGCCCTGTCTTTCTGAACATCTTCCACTTCCAGATCCATGTTGTCACAAATGTTAAGATGTTTGTTGAAATTAATTTACTGTGTGTGTGTATATACATTTCATTTATGTATTCATTAATTGATAGACATTTCACTTTATTCCATAATCAGGCTCTTGTGAAGTATACCAGTAAAGTGCAGTTATTTGTTTGTTTGTTGATATTAGATCAGAATCAGGTATCAAAGTCCTGGAACTGGAGTTATAGATGTTTGAAAGGCACTCTGTGGGTGCCAGGAATATAAACTGGGCCCTCTGAAATAGCAGTCAGTGTGCTTAACCACTGAGCCATCTTTCAACCCCCTTTCCGATGTCTTAAACTCCATCAGTGCTCTGCTGTTCTGCCCCATTCTTTCTGTGTTTTCTATATGAAATTGTCTCTTAAAACACTTTTAGTTTAACCCCCAGATATCTATTTTGACAGTACAATTATATTTAATTCAAAGCTTAAAACCCTTAGAATGTTTTTTTATTATTTTGAAGAACAGCATAATGTGTTTTTCTTTTTACAAATATATTTAAGTTGCACAAATAATCTCTGTAAATAACTTTTCAAATAACATTAGTGCATTAAATGTGATTTCATCTGAAGTTTGTACCAATGCCAAACACAAATAAGTATCATCAAGTTATGTAAAAGGGTAAGGCAATTGGAAATGATTGCAGGAATAGAGAGTGAAAAACACACTGTTACAGATGAGTTTGTTTTGGAAATAGCATGTTTATTGCATAAATTGCACAGTTATCTTTTATTCTGTTTGTGAGGCTTATTACTGGCTTGTCACATTGAAGAATCCAGTAAATTATAAAATTGTCTTAATAAATCAGGTTAAAGAATATATGTAGTTATAGATGTTTTAAACATCTTATGTATATTGCACTTATTCACTGACATTTTATCAGAGGAAATACGTCAGTACCTAAAAGATCAGATCTACTCTGTCAATTTTTTTTTTTTTTTTTTTTTTTTTTGGTTTTTCAAGACAGGGTTTCTCTGTGTAGCTTTGTGCCTTTCCTGGAACTCACTTGGTAGCCCAGGCTGGCCTTGAACTCACAGAGATACGCCTGGCTCTGCCTCCCAAGTGCTGGGATTAAAGGCATGTGCCACCACCGCCTTTACTCTGTCAATTTTTAGTAAAGAAATTCAGCTCAGAAAGTTTCCCATCCTGAAATAATTTCTCATTGCCATGTGAGGGATTTCATAGATTGGTGGAATTTAGAATGTATAGAGTATAACTTATTATACAGCGATGGTCATTCGTTCTAAAACAGTATTACATCTGAGTGGTTGTCCATACTATTGTGTTTGTCAATGTATTAGTCACGACACTCAAATGTTTGTCCTACCCCCTTTTTTTTATTTGATGACTTTGAGTTTTGCTGAAAGTTAATCTTTCTTTCAGCCCTCACTGTAACCAGCACCCTCACATGAAATTTGAAGAGAACCAAAATACATACAGACCTCAGACCTGTGCAGTGGTATTATTATCAAAATGAAGTTATATGATGTGTTGTCTTCTAAATGTTTGTAAGCTTTTTATGTGGATCTGTTTTGCTTTACAAAGTCTGTGGTTTCTAATCAAAGTCAAAATTCAAAGATTAGTCTCACTTTGGAAACATAGTGCTCTTAGTAAACTTCAAAAAATTCTCCTGTTCTTCCAAAAGGACTGATTTGACCTCATAGTCTTTTTTTCTGTTTTAGCCCTAACAATTTTCCCATGTTTATATCAATGTAGCACAGTAGATTATTAGATAAATAGAGGACAATATAGTAAAAAATTTCATTCAGAGCTCTTTTAAACTCTAATAATGAGTACTATCTCACATTCACATTTCTATTTTATATGTGCCCTTTTCATTTCAGTATCAATGACTTCTGTAATGCTTTCATAAAGACCCTTAACCAAGAAGTCTGTAAGATGACTCGAATATTAAACATTAGTTTCTCATAAAAGTGGAGGATTTGTTGTCTATGATCAAATTATCAAGAAGTATTATATTTAGTAAGGTATTTTTCCTTGTTTGCAGATGGCTTTCTTTTCATTGATTTTTCAGTTGTTAGAGACCAGAGGGAACAATATATGGTTTCTCTAAATGGCAGTAGTCCCAATCATGAGGATTCATAAGGGCTTTAACCTTTTGACTTCATTACTTCACAATGTCCTACCTCTCAACATCATCCAAGTTATGATTTCAGCATGCCAGTTTTGGAGGTTTCAGTGTGGCTTCCCAGAAACAACTTATTTGGCAGGTCTCAGATATATTTTTGTATACCTAGTACATCAACATTTGCCATTTGAATTTTTTCTTATATTCCTTTAAATACTCATTCTAGTTTTATTACAAAATATTTAAAGCAGATCCTGAATTATCAAAATTAAACTCAATGATACATGTGTGATTTTAATCTTGTTTTGAAATAAACATAAATGATTTTGTGTTTTATTTCCAGCAGGTTTTCCACCCTTATTTTCAGTTCATCCTAGGAGTCGTTTTAAGCCTTGAGGGATCAAGTGCTGACTTTACCTAATCTTTGGAACTTGTTTACTGCTGCTGATAATGGTACTGGGATTTATATGTGTTTTTGGACAGTGGATGGGATTCACAAATCACCTTTAGCTTCTTTCTGTAATAGGAAAACCTATTGCATTTTCTCTCTTGACATCAACAATTGGCTGATGCCAATATTCTATTGCCTTCTTTTAAATTAAACTCTATAGTTTGTGCTGCCACATGGAACCACTTCAGCAGAAAAGGCAGGGGGGGCTGTGTGAGGAGCTGTTGGAGAGTATTTGATGGAAAACTTGGAGCATGGTTTAAATATGAAAGAAATGAAATGTTTATCTTAGTAAGGCTGAACACCAAGTAAATATAAAACAACTTAAGAACAATTAGTTTGATAACATAACTTTCATTTTATTTTCCCCATGAAATAAGATGGTGACTCATTCAGTATGTTAATGTGGTTTAAAAACCTCCATAACGATACATTACCTTCAGTAATCTAATATTTCAAAGAGATTCAGTAATTTAAAATTATAATCAAGTACTCAGAGTTCGTATCTGTAGGATATTAGCCAACCTCTAGAAATTAAATTGAAGAACTAGACGATGTGGTTTTTTTGTGTTTTCTATTTTCAAGATTTTCAAAATTCTTCATAGTACAGCTGTATGTTTCTCAGTGTCTGGGGCAGTGCCTGAGTTAACTGGTCCCAATTTAACCTGAGTAAGTAAATTAGCAGTACGCAGGCCTTGGTCAAAGTGGAGCAGAGATAGCCGGGCAGTGGTGGCATATGTCTTTAATCCTAGCACTTGAGAGGCAGAGGCAGGAGGATCTCTGTGAGGTTGAGGCTAGCTTGGTCTACAGAGTGAGTTTCAGGACAGCTAGGGCTGTTTCAAGGAAAAACCCTGTCTTGAAAAACCAAAAAAAAAGGAGGGTGGGGAGCAGTGAGGATTAAATAGAACTGTCATTTGGTACCTGGACTCTCCTCCTTAAGTGAAAGGAAACAGGGACAAAGGAAAAAGGGAAATGGCAAGAAGTAGCTGGAGTTCATCAGAAATAACAAATTTCTCATAAGGAAATGGTGCTCTAGGTAAATATTTAGAGAAAGTTCAGACCCCACCTAACAATGAAGGGCACCATGGAAGCGATGACGTAAGACTTAAGTTCCCATTAAAGAGCATCAAGGGAGTCCTCATGGCACCCACATTTTATTGCCTGAAAACCAGTGTGGAATGGGCAAAACAAACAAAGGAATTTGGAAAACACTGTAATTGTGATAAATATCTGGTGCCATTTAAACTTTATCCCTATGAACACAACAACTTACTCAAATTCACTAATGTTTAAATACAGACCAGCCAATGTTCTAGTCAGTGACTATGACCTTGAACCTAGAATGACCTTGAATTCCTGAATCCTTTTTCCCTTTTCAAACAGACTGGACTGGATTGCAGGCACAGACTGACTTAAGTAGACAGCTTTCAACGTATTTCATAATAATTTTTAGCATGATATTTGATGAAAATAAAACTAAATCATGAGAAAATTTATAAATTTGTTATTCAGAATATCTGTATTTTTATGCTTAAATGTAACTTATCAAACAGAAGTGCCTTCACATTTTCATGTAGTGACTTCTTTTGAAAACATCAAGAAGTGTTTCCTATGCCATAGGCTTGTTTTTTTTTTTTTTTTAATGAGTTTGTTCAGAGATATTTGAAATTTCTCTGAGTCTTTCTCCTAATAATATTGTTATGTAAGTAACAGCATCAGTGATACCCAGTAGATATAAAAAGATTGGGTCCATTCAATATGCTTTGGAGATCATAAATATACTATATACTAGTTCTTGACTTCCTTTTGACTATTGGTTTGTTCATTAGTCTTCTATTGGCTCTGATTGTTATACAGTAATTTGAACACCCTATGATACCTTAACTGAATATACCCCACTTTTTCAAAAACTTCAGTTATGATATGTAATGTCTCTTTTTACTTCATGTTACCTGTTTCTTTCACATTAGAGTTTTACAGTTCATTTGTTGTTGCTAGTTAACATTTTATTTCCTGTTTTATTCCTTGTAGAATGAAATCACTTTTCTCTCAGTGTTATTGAGATAGAATTGGTATAAAAGTTAATGTTTACCCCCCATTCCCACCCCCCCACCCCCACCCCCGCCAAGCCAAGCGACCCTGCATAAGCCCCAGGTTTCAAACAGCTAACTCATGCAATGAGCACAGGACCGGGTCCCACTTCCTGGATGCCTCCCAAATAGATCAAGCCAATTGATTGTCTCACCCATTCAGAGGGCCTGATCCACTTGGGGGCCCCTCAGCCACTGGTTCATAGATCATGTGTAGCTTGATTTTTCCGCCTTGCCCACAGTCAGGACAAATCTCTGTCACCCGCCAGTCCCACAGCCGCTCAGACCCAACCAAATAAACACAGACACTTATATTGCTTGCAAACTGTATGGCCGTGGCAGGCCTCTTGCCAACTGTCCTTATCTTGCTAACTGTGCTTTTATCTTAAATTGATCCATTTCCATACATCTATACCTTGCCATGTGGCTGGTGGCTTACTGGCGTCTTCACATGCTGCTGGTCATGGCGGCGGCTGCAGTGTCTCTGGTCATGGCGGCGGCTGCAGCCTCTCTGGTCATTGCGGCGGCTGCAGCCTCTCTGGTCAAATGGACAGATAGAACACGAACAATGGACTACTGATTCTTACCAAAACAAGTGTGGTTATGGCTTTATCAAAAGGCATCTTCTGAGGCCAGGACAATATGGCCCCATCCCTGAAGTGGCCTTCGCATCCAGAAAAGGTACGGTGCCCTTTTTTTCGAAGGCAGCTTAACAGGCAGAGGGCCGATGGATTCTGTTGTACAATGGAACAGCAGCTGAAAGCTCATGCCTCTCAAAAGTAGACTGGCATTTAATAGAGGGATGTGGAGAAGAAGAGGATGCTGAGATGAAGCCATATATACACAGCCAAGAAGAATGGACAGCTGAATTAAAAAACTGTCAACAATTTCCAGAAATTAAAATCCTGAATCATGACAGGACACTAGTGGAATTCAGGTGTTTCTGGTACATGGACTGCTCTCACCCAATGTGAGATTGAACTGTTGACCTTGTGTACAACCTACTTCACAAATGAGTCTGTCAGATACACTAAGCCTATAGGCTGAAGATGATGCCCCAACACTGTGGAGAAACCTCAGGTGACTGCCCAGGCAGCTGGCTGTTTCTGTCAACTTACAAATTTTTTGGAAGTTGCTTGTATGCACTTCCTGTTTTTTATTTTTGTTAGCTAATATTATTTCCTTCTTGGGTCTCTGAGGGAGTTGAAGATTAGTTAGTTATGGTTGAAGATTAGTTACTTATAGTTGAAAAATTAATTAGGATAGAAAGTGCATTAGATACATCTTGGAATTACCAAAATAGGATAGATAATGGAATTATTTTCTCTGACTTGTCAAATACCTGTTTAGGTATTTATTATTTGTATATATTGTATATAGTTATTGTACTTTTGTGTATAGTTTTTCTTTTGTTAGTCATAACCTTTTGCTTTTTTTTATTAAAATAGAAAAGGGGAAATGTGGTGGTAATCTAATTATACTGAAATATGATTTTGATTGTATGTTAATAAATAAAGTTGTCCGGGGGTCAGAGCTATTAGAGCCATAGCAAGAGTGTGGCGGTGGTGGCACACGCCTTTAATCCCAGAAAGCCAGCCTTTAATCCCAGGGAGTGGTGGTAGAAAGCAAAAAGATATATAAGGCGTGAGGACCAGAAACTAGAAGCATTTGGCTGGTTAAGCTTTCAGGCTTTGGAGCAACACAGTTCAGCTGAGAGCTATTGGGATGAGGACACAGAAGCTTCCAGTCTGAGGAAACAAGACCAGCTGAGGAACTGGTGAGGTGAGATAGCTGTGGCTTGTTCTGTCTCTTTAAATAGACTAACAGACAGGAAAAGGAGCCCTCATTCGGGAAGCTGGGACACCGCAGGCGGAAGGGTGAGATTTTGGCTCTGAGCTCTGACCTCTCGGCTTTCTCTTTTGCATTATTTCTGTGTTTCTTATTTAATAAAACAGTTGGTTACATCCATAATCATGTGTTTCCATTCATTTGGCTATTTGTCCCTGTGCTTTATCCAACCTTGGTCTCAACAATTCTTGCTCATATAAACCCTCCTCTTTCTCGCTAATTGGGCTCCCGGAGCTCCACCTGGGGCCTAGCCATGGATCTTTGCATCCAGTTCCTTCAGTCATTGGACAGGGTTTCTAGCATGACAATTAGAAGGGGAGGGGGGTGGGAGGGGAGAGAACAAGGGAATCCGTGGCTGATATGTAGAACTGAATTGTATTGTAAAATAAAATTAAATTAAATTAAAAAAAAAAAAAAAGAACATTCATCCATGTCCACAATTCACCAAGACCGAATTAGACCCTAATGACAGAAGGAAGAATATGACAGACATAGTCACTTACACTCAGGAATGTCATCCTTGGATGGAGAACAACAGACAATTAAAATGAAACATGTAAATTCAATGAAATTGATACAATGTTTGAAGCAAAATTGGAGGCAAATAGAAGGGACTCTGCTGCTAGGATTCAGGATATCCTGGGAGAGAGAGCATCCTCCAAAGTCAAATGAAAGATTAACACCTGTAAAGAAATTTCTTGGTCACGTAGGTGTGTCTTTTAGGGAGAGTAATGAGAGCACAGGTTTTTCATGGCACCTGGAAGAGGAAGTGACATGCAGAAACAAGAGAACATGCTCCCAACAGAGTGAAAGACACTCCTTAGATGATGCTTAGGTCAAGGAAGGAGATTGTGAAAGATATTCCTGGCAAGTGGAAAGTGCAGACCCTAGATCAAGACACTCCAATTACTGTTTTCCAAATCACCAAGCTGATGGGGGAATGTCTAAAAAAAAAAAGCTAATGTTTGCAATTGTAGATTAACATACTACTTCAGTATACAAAAGAGTGAATTTGTATTATACAGTAGGTGTGTACTCTCAGATTACCATTACCACAAACAAGACAAGCGTCCACACAAGCCCAAAATGTTTCTTTGTCTCCATTATATTAGTGGTGAGATTATTTAACGTTTAGTAACACCTTTCACTGAATGACAGCTTTTTGTTCATTCCTGGCACTATATGTACAATGAGACTCTGGGACTTACTCTCTTGTACTACTCTACTCAGCAAGACATTTTTCTAGGGGCTGGAGAGATGGTTCAGTGGTTAAGAGCACAGGCTGCTCTTCCAGAGGACCTGAGTTCAATTCCCAGCACACACATGATGGCTTACAACCATCTGTAATGAGATCTGGTGCCCTCTTCTGGCCTGCAGGCAGAACACTGTATACATAATAAATAAATCTTTTTTTTTTTTTTTTTTTTTAAAGACATTTTTCTAGTGCCGACTCCTCTACTCCCTGGTCACTTTCACTATGTTGTCTATATTTTTACATTTGACTATACTTGTGTGCTTCATATAACAGGGTTCATATAGCATAAAACATTTATAAAAGTGATTCATTTTCTATTTTATAAATAAAATTATATATTTGAAAAATATTAATAGCAATGATTTTACTAGAAACACAGATTCTTGAGTTAATATTTTGTATGAGTTTAAATCAACATGATAATTAACTTTGATTTTTTTTTTCCTGTCCACCTAAATTTTTTAAGGTATTTCACTTTCCATAATCCTGAAATCTATCATAATTTAAATTTTATGCCTCTGAGATGCCATGCCCCTGCTTAATTTTCTGATTAATTTCCATATTTCATCCCCCAACATTATCTGTTGACTCCAATACACACATATTTCAGATACACTGTGAAAAGCATATCCAATATGTTTTTTAAAAAAAGAATTTCTAGGTTAATAACTGAAGAAATGATAGAGGAAGTTATCAGCAATATTAAAATGTTGTATGTAAAAGTAATTTCTCAGTTTCAAAATAAGTCATAATTAAAGCAGCATTTTATAAATATATCTTATTAAATATTCACTAAAACTATACAATTTTATACAAAATAGGCATATTTAACTTTTGACTTATTACTTAATATCTTATTTCTTTTTTGCTCCATTACATATAGTCTTATTTGCATTAGTATCTTGCTTGATAATGAATGAATCACAAGTTTGTTTTATATTCTGAGTGGAACACTGTCTAAATACAATGCCATCCATATAATAAATATCATTAAAATAGCAGTCTATTGCATTTGTCATTGTTAGTGTTTATTAATCTGTTAAAAGTCTTCAATGGGAAACATGGTTTTATTTTATAAGAGGAGATAATTATAGGATCTAGTTTCAGAAGTGACCATGTCTTTAACTCAGTGACACTCAAATTCAGTGTTTTCTGTTATATAGAATTTATAAATTTTATATGATACATAAAACGACATATTTTTGCAGCACTGTGCAATGTTTTAATACATGTACCCATTACATAATAGTTAAACAAGGATACAAATTTAAAATAATCAATCATTCATTTTTTTCTTATAGGTCAATCATTCAAAGTCTTATATCTCACTTTAAAAGAAATGCACAAAAGCACAACATCACTATGATGTATGACAGCTTTGTTATACACAAAATAGCAGAATTTCTTACTCACATCTAACTGTCATTTCATAATCAACCATCCCAGTTCTTCTCTTATGAGCATAGTTTATTCAAAATTTTATGAGATAAGCTATTTGGATTCTAAATATTAGTTGATCATGTCCCGTTCTTTGCCCTGCTGATTTCTACTAAAGTGATAAGGAACACTTCCATCGACTCTGCTGCAAAGTTTAAAAATGCATTAGTCGGTATGAATAGTGTCCCACTTGTATATATGTGCAAAATATCTTCTTAAAATGTGTCATACCATGTGAATGAAAATGCTTGCCTATAACTAGAAGGCAGAGGCAAGTGGATCCCAAAAGCTTTGAGCACAGCCCTGTCTACATAGTAGTTCAGAGCCAGAGAGGGTTATATAGTGATATCCTTTCTCAAAAAGGCCACAAGTAAACAAACAAAAAAGGGTATCAGGCTTTAATAATCATCCTTAAAAAAGAAAAGCCTATCGATGCTCTCTCCATTTGTCAGGGGATGGCACTGTGGTTGAGTCCCATCGTTCACTACCCATAATGCTTCAGGAAACACAAGAGTTCATACGTCTTCTTGACAGACTTACTTTCTTTTCTTTGAAACCACAACCAGTCATGGGGTCTCACTCATAATGCGCTTTTCTATTTGATTTCATTGGATGGAACTCTCCTGTTTCTCTGGGGCCTTTACTCCTTTATCCCCCAAACAACATTGTGGGACATTTCCGTTTCTCTACATCTTCACCAGCCCATGCTATCATTGGTCCTTGTGCTGGTGATTTTCATATGGTGACTATGAATGTTAGGGGATTTTATAGACTTGTTGGCCATTGGCATGCACTCCTGTGAGAGAATGGCTGCTAAGGTCTATTACCCTTTTGTTGTTTCTTTGGTTTATTTTTGATGAAAGGACCCTACGGTGTAGCCTAGGCTGGCTGAGAGCTCACCATGGAATCAGGCTGTCCTCAAAGTTTTCTGATTCTCTTGACTCTGCCTTCTAAATGTGAGATGACAGGCATACATTACCATGCCTACTTTATTACACATTAAAATATGTAAGATATTACACATTTTAAAGAGTAAAAATATAATCTTGCTGTTGACTTGTTCTGTTTTTGTGTATATGCCACTAATCAACCTCTTGACAGAAGTATACTGTGAAGAATTTTCTTTCATTCTGTGTGTTGTCTCTCCTGTTGACTATTTCCTTTCCTGTGAAGCAGGTTTTTAAATGGGTGGAATCACCTTTGTCTACAAAGGCTTTTCTAGTCTTTCAAAGTCTTAGTGAGATACTTTTCTGATCACATTATCTTAAATACTAACCCCATATTCTGATTCATATATCCACATATGTAGTTCCATATCAATATCAGTATCTACATTATCAAGTTGCCATATGACTCTTGTTCGTTCAATTATTTTGAGGTCTGCTTTAAAAATGGATGAATTTTTACCTTCTTCCTGAAAACATGATAAATTCTATACTTCATTAAACCTATATTTTGGTACACTTACTGTGTAGTATGAAATATAAAAGAATTGAGTGTGGGGAATCTCTGCAAGCATCATGGCAGGCAGGGAAATGAGCCTAAAAGAGATGAGAACACAAATTCAGTTCCACCTGACTTAGTCTTCGTCAAAACTGGATCAAACTTCCAGAAAAATCTGCTGCCACTTAGTTTATTATAAGCATATTTAAAAACAATAGAATTTGGAAAAAGTTTCCCAGAAAGCAATCATTCACATTACAAGTTTTCTAGCAACAATCCCTATAATTTCAGGTGCACAATAATTCTTAAGGTGTCACTACACAGAAACTTCTTTGAAATACATGTGACCATGAAGATAGTTTCTATAGCTTAAAAGCCTTCAATCCAGTGTGGAATCTGACTGATGTAGCATAGAGGTTTGCAGGGTATAAAATACATGTGACATCTCCTATAAGGATGTGCTTTATTGACTGTGAGATTTAGGGAGGGAGAATCTAGGATAAATACTCTGGGAGATTTGAGTGAGGCCTTGCTTTACAGATAGCAAAAGGACATCAGGTCATTAACAACATCTGCTTCCAGCTTTTTGAGTGGAATGTAGGTATTTTATTTTCTCCTTCCTAAATTGAGGAGACACCTCATGTGTGTTTAACATTTCCAGTTTCCCTAGTACTCAGTGGACACATGGAGCTTTGTGTCTTCAACAACTGAGAACTACATAATAAACATTTACAACCAAGCTTCATTTCTTAAAATGCCATAAATCTGTGTACATTAGTGATAGACAAAACCACTCAATCATCATACTTAAACCTATTTTAATGCACTGAATACATTATTAAGCCTCACCTAAGTTGCCCTTACCACCTTTCTTATCTGTTTATTCCTGAATTAACTGACAGTATTTCTGAGATGTATTGGCATCACATAAATACCTTTATAATGTGTGAGTTACATTTTCATACGTCAATCACGAGATGGGATCAGAAAGTTCGATATAAAGAAACATTTTGAGACTTCATTAAAATCATGAGGAAATGGAGACAAAGTGGCTCTTCATTGCATTTCCTTATCAAACACAGGAACATTTAATATTTAACATTTAACTTCTATCAAACAGATAGCAAAAGCAATCATGAAACATATTCTTTGGGCCCTGCTTACTTCCAGATCTTAATGAAAAAGAGGTGATGAATAGAATTGGGGCCTTGATAGTACACCATTACCTGACAAGATGAAAGATTAAACCTGCATAGATTTAGGGGACTGATGAATCTGCTCAGCTTTCAGCATTAGGTGTCAGGGCAGGCCAAAAAATCCTCACTAAAGAAAAATTATTTCAACCAAATATTCCTACCAGAGAAAAGGCATCAAAAGTCCTGATAGATAGCTTTGGGTTCTGTGAACCATATACACAATACTCTAAGTTAGTGTTCTACTCTATTTTCTACACTATTTGCCTGCTGATGCAAATGACTTCTAATTTTGACCTAGAACAAGAATAGATCCACCAGCAAGTCAGTGTCTTTGAGCCTTGGTAAAGAGGATTTGATAGTTACTATTTACCATTAGATGTAGCAGACGTAGAAATATTATATCATGAATAATTTCTATATGGAATCACCATAAGAAAAAAATACAAGAGCATGGGGTCCTGGAGGAAGCCAATGCCACCAACTCTATCAACTGCATAAATGTATTCCTTTGAAAAGTTCTCAAAGGTGATGAATATCTGCCTGAAGACAATAAGTAACCACACAACTGACCATGCCCACTGACTTCGTTAGGGTTTCTGTTACCATGAAGAGAGACCATGACCACGACACTCCTACAGAGAAAAATATTTAATAGGGGTGCTTACATTTCAGAGGTTATTCCATTATCATCATTGTGGGACATGGCAGTGTGCAGACTGACATGGTACTGGAGAGGTAGCTGAGAGTTCTACATCTTGCAAGCAACAAGGAATAAACTGTCTCATTGGATTTGGCTTGAGCATATATGAGACCTCAAAGCCTGCCTCCACAGTGACATACTTCCTCCAACAAGGCCATACCTACTATAAAAAAGCCACAGCTCCCAATAGTGCCACTCCCTTTGGGGGTGGTTCCTTGCAAACCACCATATTGTATTTTCTGGCTCCCAAAGGCTTGGAGCCATATCATAAGGCAAAACTGCATTTAGTCCAACTTCAAAAGTCCCTATAATCTATCACAGTCTCAACAATGTTTAAAAGTCCAAAGTTCAAAGTCTCTTATGAGATTCGTGTAATCTCTTAACTGTAATCCCATCTAAAATCAAAATAAAAAATTAGATCACATACTTCTAACATGTAATGACACAAGATATGTTTTACCACTCTAAAACATAGGAAAGGAGCATATTGAGAAAATACTGAACCAAGACAAGACTGAAAATCAGCTAAGTAAACTCTGAACTCTTCATCTCCGTGTATGATGTCAAAGCATGTTCTTCAGATCTCCAGCTCCTTTCAGCTTCATTGACTGCTACACACTTCTTTCTTTTGGACTCATTCCATTCCCTGTCAGCAGCTCTCATTGGCAGGTATCCCATAGCTCTGGCATCTCCAACATTTTGGGGTCTCCAAGACAATCCAGGTTTCAACTTCACAGCTTCATGCAATGTCTTCTCTAGACATTCATGAAGAGACACCCCTGCAAGTTCTTAGGGACAGCTGCCATCTAACAGCTCAAATTGGGAACACTCAATGTCTCCATGGGTGCCTGGCAGATCTTTGTATTTATAAATATAGCATCAATATTGTCATTTTCTAGTGTGAACTATCAAAAAAGAGATAACTAAAATCTTCAAGCAGATAACATGGTATTAGTGGTTTGTGAAAAAGAACAATCTTACCTGTGATACATTTTTATATTATAGAAATGATTATATTATTATCTGTGACTTAGGAGAACACTATGTAGAGTAGGTGAAAGTGAGTCTCTAGGATTAAAAGAGAGAGCTATGTGCTCTCTGGTAAACCTTCTTCTCTCTCAAAGCTATAATGCCCACATGTGATAAGTAAACTAAGTTATATTCATATGAGTCAAACAATATTTATGTTATTTTATATAAATACATTAATTTTTATCTGTTATTCATTATAATCATACTATACGTAAAATGTATCCCTCTTTACAAATAAAGAAATTAAGTTGTGTAAACAAATGGAAGTATGTGTACAAAGAAAGAGAGAGAGAGAGAGAGAGAGAGAGAGAGAGAGAGAGAGAGAGAGAGAGACCCTTTACACATGCCTGGCCTCAGTGTCTTTCCTTAGTTTCAGAGGCAAATTCTATAACCTGTTTCTTTTACACTTAACTGTAAAGCTAGAACCATGTACCTGAAGTTGTTAAGTTCTGCTGCTTCCTGGGGCTGGAACATGGCCCCCTTGTTTAGTTACCTCTTCACCAGCTTTCTGTGTTCCATGGTTACCTTCACTTCTTAAACTTTTCTGTCCTGAAACTGCATCTGTAGACCAGATTGGCCTCAAACTCAGAGATCTGCCAGCCTCTGCTTTCTGAGTACTGGAATTAAGACATGGATTACCACACCAGGCTCTAAACTTTTCTTTAATTCCTTTTCACAACTTGGAAACTCAGCTGGTGGAATCTTGCCCTGAGGACACCGCTGTTTTTATTCCATTTTTTAAATCTCCTTGAACTCAGAACTTAGCTCCATTCCACTTCATGATGTTCCTTTTCTCCTCAAATTTTACATTTTACAACTTACCCTGATAAGGCTGCTTCATTTCATTATACATTTTAGTTAGAATTACCACTGATAACTACATGGCAGAGTCTATACTAAGCTGTTTTGAGATTGCCTCTGCCAATAGAATTAATCCAAAAATTTTCACTTTGGCCTCAGGCAGACTTTTAGACAAGGAAAAAATGCAGCCACATGTTTCACCAAAATGTCACAAGATCCGGTCTCCAGGGTACATACTAACATTTTTCTCCTCTCTAACCTCTTGATCCAGGCACCCACAGTTCACATCACACTCAGTACCACTGTCTACCATGCCTCTTGCTAGGATGCCCCATTAAGCAACACTTACAGCATTCAACTGCTTTTCTGATCCACAGTCGCAAAGTCCATATTCCTTCAAACAAAAGCATGGTTAGGCCTATCACACTAATACCCAGTCCCTGGTACCAATTTCTGTCTTAGTGTTTGTATTCCTGTGAAGACATACCATGACCACAGCAAATCTTATCAAGCAAAACATTTAGTGGGTTGGGTCACATTTTCAGAGATTTAGTCCATTATCGTCTTGGTGAAACATGGTGGCATGTAGGCGTACATGGTGCCAGAGAAGGAGCTAAGAGTCTACATCTTACAGGCAACAGGAAGTGAACTGTCCCACTGGGCATGCCTTAAGCATATGTGAGACCTCAGAGCCCAGTGACACACTTACTCCAGCAAAGCCACACTTCCTAATAGTGCCACTCCCTTTGAAGGCCATTTTCTTTCAAACTACCACATCCACCATGAGAGATTTTCTTGAAAGATCAATCACATACTATAGACAGGGTCAATGTTACATGTTTTATAAAACATATATGGTTATTCTATCATTAAGAATATTTAGAAAAAAACCTCAGACATAGTTCATGCCCATAATCCCAACAACTGGGAAACTGAAGAAGAAAGATAATTGATTTCAGATCATCTGCTACGGATGGCCTAATGGCTTCTTCATTTGATTCCTATTAATTTATGTTTGGTTCACTACCATACAGACCTACATAACATCCGTTAGACCAGGGAGTGCATTTAACACAAGTGAGAAATGTGAGTGAACATCAATGACCATGATTTTGGCTTGTTCTGTCACTCACCATATCACCCAGCTGGTATTTCTGTGATAAAGTCAAAGCTACTGCTAAAGTCAATATGTAGAATTACTAACTTTCGACATGAGGAAACTCCTCCGAGGAAACAGTTTATGGCGTTTGTATTAGACTCTGTCTAAGGTATGAATAAACCACAGGTCTCAATTATATTGATCAATATATCAATATATATTCAATATCCTGTTTTAATGACATAAACCTATTGTTCTAATAATAATTTAAACTTAAAATTATGCCTGATATCAAATTTTTGAAAAGTCTTATGTCTCACATTAAATAAGTAATGTTAAATAATGTGCCTCTCTTTATTCATGCCCTCTATTTGTAGAAAAAAAGGAAGACCAGTTCTTATCTCAGAACACAAATACAGGGCTTACATGGATTTTAAATGAGAAAAAGAAACTCACACTACATTCACTTTTGATACTAATATTAAATTAATAGAAAATAAAAGAAATATCAAGAATTGATAAACATTGTACAGTTGTCCCAGAAAGGTAGAGGTAAATTAAAATAAAAAGCAAGTGTATCATCAGCCACGGTCAAAGATTATAACTTTTGTAAATCCCTCAGTATCAATTTTTAAGTGGCAGAAGATTAAATACATTTGGGTGATTCATCTCCTTTGTTGTTTAAATGGCTTACAAAGTATTTTGCTTCCACTCGTGGTTATCATGGTATTTCAATTCCTCCCCTCTGTGTCTTCCCTTTCTCAAATGTTTTACCTCTGTGTACCGCTTTCCACTTTATTCCATTGCCTTTTCACTCTACCCTCTAGTTTAGACACATTTTTAATGTTTCTAACAATAAATTGTATGAAAGTGTATTTGCTAAATTTAAAAATATAATGCTTGAAAGTATTTCCATATTAAAAATTATATAAATTGAGAAGCTATCATTCCAATTTCAAAAAAATCAGAATTCTTTTCATTTTATAGGAAAAAATATTTGAACGGATCAAATCTCTTTATGCATTTACTTTGGGTGTTGCAACTCAAATTTACAGTTTGATATGATAATTGTGGCATAAATAGGGGTCTCTATTTCAGTGTAATTGAATAAAACACAAATAAATATGGTATTTATGTGCAAATCCCATGTTCTTCAATTAAGGGGAGATAAATATTTGCTGAGTTACAACAGAAATAAAATAAAGCAACATAAAGAGTCATTGAAGGAAAATTGAATATTGGGATAATGGCAGACTGCTGGGGTGAATGGATCCAAGTGGAGATCGTAACACAGTATGAAAGTTCATTCAAATTATGTTAACAGAGCCGAATATACACAAAAGGAAGCACTATGGACCATATTTGTAAATGATGAGGGGAAACTTTAAAAGTATTCTAATTCTTTAATTGGAATAATTAGGTGCAAATTCTGTGTTTATTGTTTTTCAATGCAGTTTTGCAAAAAGACAAAAGGGGGAAATTCTAAAGTTTAAAAACAAAAGACTGGTTTTGTTCATCCCTGGAGAAAAGAGAATAGATGCTAAACCTTTTAGTATTGAAACAAAATAAGGAGGCTAAACAATACTGAGAACCAGTACATTTTATTTTCTCAGTGCTGAGCAATACTGGAAACAGATGTAATTTGCTTACCATATGTCAAAACCTTACTGAAAATGTGCAGTGTGGTGTAAGCTCTTGCACTGACAATTACATGTGCCTATGGGGGAAATGTGATGAACCAACAGGTTTATCAAAGTCAACAGATTGCTAATCAGGATGTCTCCCGTAACCACCCTGATCTGGACCCATCAACCCTGTTATTGCACTATAGACTATGTGCAATTCCATCAAACTATTTCCTCTAAATTCTACCATAAAATCACACAGTCTTCATGAAAACCATAAGGCAGTGATTTCCATTGTGTTTAGTGAAGTAATAAATTCAATTTTACTTATTAACTATTTTTTCATATTATGGCATTATAAGAAATGCACATTTTTTTTTGTTTTTGTTTTTGTTTTTTTTTTTTTGAGACAGGGTTTCTCTGTGTAGCTTTCCGCCTTTCCTGGAACTCACTTGGTAGCCCAGGCTGGCCTCGAACTCACAGAGTTCCGCCTGGCTCTGCCTCCAGAGTGCTGGGATTAAAGGCGTGCACCACCACCACCCGGCTTAGAAATGCACAATTTTTAATGCTGTGAAAAGGTAAAATATTTTATTCATAACTCTGTACATAATCCACCATGTTTTAGAAAATAAAGCAAAATTATAACAAAGTAAGCCAAATAAATCCCTATGTTATCTTCAAAGACTAATTAATAGTTTGTAAAATGCAAAAAGTTACATGAAATTACAGTATTCTAATGTATGTTTCCGTTTTGCATATGTATCACCTAGAGGGAATGAGAAAAATACTACTAAGAAGATTAAGAAAGAACAAAACCCAATTAAAGGACAAACATTATCCCTTGCACATACGACTAATTGCATGTATGAACAGTACCAAGATTAAAACCTAATTGCCTTATTTCCATTATGATACCACAAAAGAAAAACCACATACTGTTTAAAAAGCAATCGAATTTTGAATTTAATGTTTTGCTATGATAGGTATGAGACTTTATGCTGTGACACTATTCCTGGGGAGATCTGAACAAAGGTCTAATCAAAACAGGGAACTTACAACAGATTAAATCAAGGGTACCACCAAAGTTAAAACTGGTGAGCTTTTGAATTTCTTGGACCTACTTACAGGAATATCAGTGAGGAGTTACATGCAGAAGTAACTCAAAGACAACTATACTGCCCAATCCTTCTCAAGCATGGGAAAGCTTGAGAAAGCTTTAAACATGGAACACATTGCACAGTCTGCATGTAGCTCAACAGGCTTAACATTGCTCTCTCATGCAGTTCAGTTGTGCAGTCTCTTCTGGGCATCTTGACTGATCTCGGCTTATTTCTGGCAATTTGCCTGTTCTTTGCTTCATTCTAGTCACAAAGATGGGCTATACCTCTTCTAGACAGCCCAGTTTGTCTAAAAGTGTCTTACAGGCAGTTCTTACTGCTTACATATGTGTGGGCATCTACTGAATCTGGTCAATTTGGGGGACTTCCTGAAGCCTTTGGATTGTTTACTTCCCAAACTTAAGGAGCTTCTCTGAATGAAGAAGAATGGAACATTTCATCTCTTCTTAGAATCACATGTTGTTTCACCTTCTCTTAAAATACTTGGTTGTTTTGTCTCCTTTTTAACACCTGTATCTTATTAAACACCCCTCTAAGATGGATAGTTTCATTTTTAACAGAAATTGATACATAATAAATAGACAGACAACTTTAAGAACCATCTTTTTCTGCAGGTTCACAATTTGCTTGTTCAAAGTCCAAATAGTATTTTTTTCTGACTCCTGATACAGTCACCTTGACTAATATCATGGAATGGTTGGTGGCAATAGTAGAAACAAGTGCAGAGGGATGAGGTGTAATTCGTAATTGCAAAACCGGAAAGGGTTTGAGGTTTCTGTCTAGACAAATATCATCGCCCCCCCCCCCCAGTTGACCTAAAGACCTTTCACAAAACTTCACCTGCTGAAAATCTCATTGTCTTTCAATATTGTCATACTGAACACCAAGCCTCCATTGTATGGACCTATGAGTTGAGGTAGGAAGATTCAAATCATTTCCCAAATTTCAGCAATAGATGTGGATAATCTCAAAGGAAGTAGCAGTTAGCTTGATAAAAGGAGATAATCGCTGTGTCTGTACTACTCATGCTGCTACTTACAGATTGTAGAATTTTGATTACGCTGGTCACTTAGCATTTTAAATACGAGAAATGAAACATCCCAATCAGAAAGAACTATGTTTAAAGTGCTAATAATTAACAAATATAGATGTGCCTCAAATGTAATATTTTTCATTATGAAAGTGTTGTTTGTATTTCTCTTAACCTAAGTATGTGTGATAAGGCTACTTCGCCTCTGTTTAGTGTAAGAGGAAAAGTAGTAGCCATATGAAGTGAAAATTTGTAAAATACATCCTGAAACAATGAAGGGAAGCCAGTAAGCGAACTAGAACCTCACTCAGTCAGGTACTTCCTCTACCTCTCTACTCTAGTAAATAGTGGATTGCTAATTCGTCTTTAACCATTTCCAAAGTTCAGTAGTTCTCTCTGAATATGTTTCTACCCTTCCGTTTTCGTGGTGCTATTTGTCCAGTAATCGAGTTGCTTCAAGTTCAAGGCCTATGTTTAAGCATATGGGGTAATAATTTAAGTATTAAGAATTTTCAGTAGATCTCTAAAACTCCCATTGAGACCATAGATAGATAAATTGTTTCCCTGTTGAATATTTTGTGTTCACGATATTGAGAAGTGTGATCCTTATGATCAGCTTGTTCTAGGTAACCTTTTGAGTTGTTTCTCTCATGAGAAGACAAAGACATGGAAAACAAAGAATTTTAACATACTAGAAATGGACTCTAAGCCAAACAGTGGAGGCACTTGCCTTTAATCCTAGCATGTGGGAGGCAGAGCCAGGAGGATCTCTGTGAGTTCAAGGCCAGCCTGGTCTACAGAGTGAGATCCAGGAAAGGCACCAAAACTACACAGAGAAACTCTGTCTCGAAAAAAGAAAGAAAGAAATGGACTGTAAACTATGCCTTTTTTTTCTCCTGGAAGAAATATTTTAAATGCTAAGTTCCAAATTCTAGATATTGTATTCTATATAAAACTTCATGACGCATCAGTATTTGAAGACCCTGAGTTTTCTTAGCATCTAGTGTATGCCGTTTAGAGAGATGTGATAATTTTTTTATCAAGATGAATATGTAGCATATTATATAATAATCCAGATACCAGAAAGTTTTAAGGTGTTAGACAGTGAGAACTGATATATTTTTAAATACATTTTTAACCTGACTAAAAATAAACAATCCTTATTAATAAAAAAGAGGTAAAACAAGAAATAAAAAAATCAAAACAAAAACAGACTTTTTGTTTTCCTCTTGAGAATATTTCTTGAAATGTAATGACATTCAATTTCTTTTCAATAGTCACTCAAGTGGAAGGTCATAGACCATGAGAGAAGATCCAGTGAGACTTTTACATGAGAATTGTCCACAGGTGTCTTTAAAGGGTCAAGCTGGTAATTTAAGAAGAGCTATTATGGTGATATTTTAATTGTACTGAAATGTGATTTTATTTGTATGTTAACAAATAAAGTTGTCTGGGGGTCAGAGCTAATAGCAAGCCATCGCAGAAGCTGGGCAGTAGTGGTGCACGCCTTTAATCCCAGCTCTTGGGAGGCAGAGCTAGGCAAATCTTTGTGTGTTCAAGGATACAGCCAGCATGGAGACACATGCTTTTAATCTCAATACCAACCATAGAAGACCTGGAGGTCTGTACAGACAGGCAGTGACAAGGAGGTCATGTGGTTGGGTTTACAACCAATGAGAAGGCAGAATAGAAAGTCTATAAAAAAGACAAACAGATAGGAAGTAGCTCTCTTGCTGAAGAGGACAGCAGCAGCAGTGAAGGGTAAGGTTTTTAGCTCTTAGCTCTGACCTCTTGGGCTTTCATCTCTGCATTGGCTCTGTGTTTTCTATTTAATAAGACCATTCATCTACAGCTATAAATAAGCCCTACTTATAGAAAGGGTGGCATATATTTTGGCCTTCATGTTGAAGGCAAAATTACAAAATGAATGTCTTTATGAACTGAGTGTAAACTTGTCTTTTTCAATGTAAACATTCTTCTATATATTTTGCAACAATCCAATATGTAATGCTTTTAAAATCTCCAAATTCTTTTCTTCTGGTAATCTACACAGTCAAGAATAAGAGCCCCGAAACCTTATAATTTGTTTCTCTATTTTTGAAACATAGTACTTAACTAAAAAACAAAAAAGCACCCAACTATACTCTTAGTATTTTAAAGTGTAAATTTGAGACTCATTTTAAATATCTCATAGAACAAGAAAAGCAGGAATTATGAAAAATTAGGCTTTAGGTGTGTTTGATAACATTAAGAATCAAAGACATAAGATATTGGTGAATAATTATTTGAATAATAGACATAATTATCTCCACATAAAAAGAAAAATTCCTTTTAATGTATGACTGGTATAAGTTGAATTTATTTGCAAGTTGTGTCACCTGTAAATATTATTGAATCATGAGTGATAAGGATATATAAACATTTTCCAGACCCACTAGAAATGTGTGAATAATTAATGTTATTTAAGCATAATTGTGCCGTTTGTCAAAATTTCAATATTCCTAATACACTATGTTTGAAAATTCTATTTATCATTATATGTTTTGTCAGTTACACTCGAAAATGTTCCAGTATTGCTGCTTTAACAATTTAGACCATAATCATGCCAGAGTTTTTAATCAAATCAGTATTAAGGAATGCTAGGAAGATACTTAAGATTTTACTCTCAAAGGAGGATTCATTTATACATGTACAGCATGTTATCTAGTTAACATTTAGTAAGTATTTGAAATATAAGTATGTTTATTAATATAATTAACAATAGTATATTATTTATTAATAGCTGGACAAAGTGCCCTGGGTATTTAATAAATGCAACAAAAGTTAGAATTGTTTTCGGTAACATATAACTAAATTGATTACTTCTAAACATCATTTTATCCATTAATGTAGTTAAAGAATTGTCAGTCTATTTAGTTATCATCTTTAGTAATGAGCTTGTGCTATATATACCTTCAGGCATTTTTATTATTTTTAACTTAGTAACAGTACTGTGTGTAGAAGATTAAAATTCAACAAGAGATAATTATAATTTATTGAGCTAATAAAATATAAAAGACAATGTCTTTATAAACTCAAGGTGAGAACATAGATTGATAGAATTTACAAGAGTATAGATTTTCATTGATCAATTATATATTATGACTAGCTAGGTAGATTTACAATTTGAAATGATTTCCAGTAATACATTTCTGCTACGTTATTATTTAAATAGTGTTGGTTTGCTCATTTGTCTTTCCTGCTGTAATCCCACCACCATGATTGTTTTATGGGCGACTTGCTTGCTCTCTACTATAAGGGTCTGAGAATTGCTGATGAAGACCCCAGACTCCAACCGTGTGCAAATAGAATATTTCTTCTGCAGAAACGACCAGCATTCGGAGTCAACCACTTACACAAAGTGGCGACCTTGAAAGAAGCCACAGGCTCCTTTGAAGCATAGCTATGGGAAATCTAGGAACAGTGAAGTCATCTTAAACACAATTGGTCAAACAAGCACATCAAAAATGTTAGCACATTTTTGATTGGCTGAGGTCTTAGTTCTTCCATTTTTGGACATGCCTGGGCAATTCTGGGCAGGTTTCAGGGGGATTACAGGAACTGTCCTTTTTTGGTCATCATCTTGAGATACTGTGGAGGCTGGCTGAGACCTTGGACATGCTCTCTTATTCGTTCCTGCTGTCAAAGGGGTTGTCCTTGAATGGCCCCTTCTTTGAAAGAAACCTAGTTTGCTGGATATTAGATCCAATTGTAAAATGGACGACGTCCTGGACTTTCACTAGAAGCAGAAGATCAGTGTTGCAACTTTTTCTTCCACACCTGTTAGTCAAGAAACTATGGGACAATAAATTTCAAATAATAATACCATTGACTGAAGACAACAGCGTCAATCAAAGATGATTATTTTATGAGTTTAGACTACTGAATTTTGTGTCCTAAGGGAAAAACATTTAATGGGAAATATTTTAAGACATAGTGAAATTCTTTAAATAAATTTGTTTTAGTCTATGATTTAGATATTTGAAACTCATTATTTGAGATTTTATATGAAAAATTTGTTTATATTCATGATGATTTCCAGTCAACATGGAATTTATGAAATCTAACCTTGAAAATATTCACTTGTTAGAATCCCTAATGAATATGAGTTTGAAGAAAAATAAAAAGTTCTCAAAGATGTAATTATTATCTTTTCAGATGTTAGGATTTTAATGGATTAAATGGGAAATTATTCTGAGTTAGCCCAGCCCAAAAAGACAAATGGCACATATTTCCTTTCATTTGTGAATGCTGTATTGAATCATCAGATGTATGTTTCATTCAAAATATCCATAAGGGTTAGGAAATTAGTAAGGCGTTGTGAGGTGCCCCCCCCCACACACACACACGGGGAGAAGATGCAAGACAGTGATATTAAGAAAGAAAATAAAATTATGGAACAAGAAAGGCTGAATGGGATGGAGGATTGGACGGCAGGATAAAGAATAAAATATGGAGAAGGATAAATAATAATCACACCTTGTGAGGAAGTTGTATGAAAATCTACTGCTATAGATGCTTCCTACGATATCATTATATGCATATATAAAAGAACTTAAATAGAGCTACCCTGCTATGGGACAACAATCTCCTTACTACACATTACAGACTAACAAATAAAAAGCCCAATATTAGTAATGGACTACCTCCATTGTATTTGTTGGTCCTTGATACTTCATATAACCAAAAACATAACAAGCCACTGGCATTGTTCTTGGTTTCTGTCTTAGATTAAGTTTTTGTTGCTGTGAATAGATGACATGACCCTAGAAACTCCTATAAAGGAAAAAATTTAACTGGGGCTGGATTACAATCTCAGAGGCTTACACAGTTTTAGTCCGTTGACCTCGTGGTGGGATATGGCAGCATTCAGGCAGAAATGGTGCTGGAGAAAGAGCCGAGAGCTATACATCTAGATCTTTAGGCAACAAAAAGTGAACTGTTTTCCACATTGGGCACAGCTTGAGCATACAAGATCTCAAAACCCACACCACAGTGATGCATCTCCTTTTACAAGGCCACACCTTCTAATAATGGCATTCCCTATGGGCCAAGCATTCAAATACGTGAGCCTAGGGGCCACACCTATTCTAACCACCAAAGTTTCTCTCAAGAAAATGATACCAATCCATGTATTGAAGATTCCACCTAATTGGCTCAGAGAATATGGAGAAGTCAAACTGGTTCTGACCTGGGATTCATACCTAGTTGATAGTGTCTGCAGTTTGGGAACAGGATACACATTTTCCCAGAGAGCTAAAGAGTTAAAGAAACTCTTGTTTCAGAAACAATTGTGTGTGAACTTCAACAACGGGAATTAAGTTTTTATCATATTGAAACTAGGCCTAATACACAGCATTGTGAAGTTGAGAGATCTGACGACTATGGAAGTATCCTCCCAGGAAAACTACCAAAAAGATCCTAGCCCTGTGTTCTGATCTTTCCACAGCTATATTCTGTCTTCAGGGGCTTTGTGGGTCCCTTAGGGATTCTGAGACCTGGGCCTGTATCTGCAGTAACTCATTACAGGAACCCTGAACTCACATATTGGATTTGGAGTCAGCATGTCCTCCACAATCTGTAATTGATAAAACTGCAGTCACACAATAAAGAGTCAAGGGATATACAATGTCTGATTAAAGTTTCATCTACATACTGAACTTATAAAAAGGTACAGCTAAAATCAAGCATGTTCAGTTGCTCTGTAGAGCTTCTCTAGAGACAAGACTGACTCAGAATGTTTCCATTTGCGGTTTGTTCACTGCCTTCTTGTGCTTCTATTGTAATTTTTCAACCATAGGTACACAATTCGATACTTTTTGCTCATAAATATGTAGTTTACTATGTAGTTTCCAGATCTGTTAACCTTTCATAAATCTATGCCTTAAAATATTCCCAAGTAAAATGCAAAATATAGTAAGTCATCTTGTTGTTATCTGCTTATCTATAAATTGCTCCAAAGATCATTTGTCTGATATTTAAATTTGCCATATGATGTAAGATTTGATATCAGAGTAAACCTTACAGAATACATGTTGCCATACAAGAAAAATACATTATACTCCAGGTAGTTTATCACTTATTAAAATATTGTATGCTATATCAATAGGTAATTGTAAAATACGGGTTTAAGTAATGTGAGAATTGTTCATTTTTGTACATCTGTTGAGCTTGTGCCCAGCCAGAAGATTCATTCCTATTGACCAGTGTTCATGGTATTGGAAGGTACCCTATACACTACTGGAGGAGAAAAGTAGTCATTAATGTCACCCAGACACAAACTCTGTGACCTACAACAGCAACTTCTCTACAATATACACTAGTGTAATAGCAGCACACATATTATGTAATAACCAGCAGTTTTTATTTGATCTAAGGCTAACTTTATGAGATAAAACACATATTTGTTTGTTTATTTTCACCAATCTCACTTTCAAATAATATTATGATGGTCAAATTTTAAGCTTTGGAGTCAGTTAAATCCAATATTATTATATAACAGTATGAATATTGTTAAAAATAAAATGAGAATAATAATAAGGTACGTATATGTATAAATCACTATTTCCTTTTAAACTTTCTCAACTAACAAAATCTAAAATCCTAAAATGGACACAAGTTCTCAAATTTTATAAATGAGCCTTTGTTACAGTCGGTGATTTTCTAGTACAAGCAACATTACTTTAAGCTTCTTGCACAACACGCACTTACCAATTCTCAATTCCTCTATATGCATCTGTTTTGACATGATTGGGTCTTTAACTGAGGCCGAGAGATTACTGTGGATGCCAGGCTGAGTGTTCCAATAGATCGCTGTGGAAAATCCACTTATAAAAAATTTTGAGCTATTTGCAGAACTTGGATGCTTAAGGTTTAAGTGCTAATTTGAGTTGCTATTGCATTTAGAGGAATCGATTCTTAGCCTCTAGGAAATGTCAACTTTATCATTTCTCTTTTCAAATACCACATTATTTGCATTATTTTTCAGTATGCAACCTCTTAGGGATAATATTTTTGAGGTATGGTCCAGTGGAACTGCATAGACCCCAAACATTACAAACTATTGTCATTTCTCTTGGCTGTCTTCTAGAACTTGAAAGGAAGACCCTATTGCTAAAGCAGCACAAACTTGAATCATATAACAAGGGGAACTCTATCTGGTACTCAACTGGAAGCTTCATTCTGAACTGGCTGTCTTTCCTAGTGCTAGAAGGCACTGTGCCGTCTAAAGGAGGAGAAAAGTAATCACCAATTTTCCCCAGCTATGAACATACAAAGCTACAGTTATGACCAGTTTGACAAGAAGTCCACTGCTACAGCAGTGACACTATTACAGGAGCAACCAGATAGTTTCTCATTGCCTTTAAGGCCCCCTCCACAAGATAAAACGCCATACATGACCTGAGTTTTGTGTCAATGACCTGTAGTCACACGGCTCCTAAGGGAAAAACTACTACAATTATGCTTCTAAATGCACATGGTATTATTATTCTCATTATGCCCATAAGTGAATGCATCTCTCAATCCTCACCAAAGACATTTTTTTCGATAGATTGTAATTAACTCAATGACTCGCATTGGTGCTGATGAAAAAAAAAATGTTTGGCCATAAATGGACATCTGTATCACATCCCCTCCTCCAAAGGCTTAGGCATCATTGTGGAAGAGGGGTGGAGAGAGTGTAAGAGGTAGAGTAGAGGATAGGTCCAAAGACCTATGGGGTCCTTCAGGACACAATGGGGAAGCTGAGGATATGAACTGGAAGTCATTATGACAGAATGTCCAAATTCAAGCCAGACAAATGTCAGCATGGAGCTCGCGACAGCAGAAAAATTCCCACCTCCAGATGAGGAGTCATTGCTAGTTGATAGCTGCTATGAGAGGCAGAACCAGATTCTGAAGGATGCGGTCCCTGGTAAATTGACCACACTCCAATAGAGGGTCACCTACCCAAGATTATGTGGCAGCACAGATTAAATTCAAATGATTTTTATAAAATGAATACACAGAGTTTAGAGGATAAGAAAGTGTGAATAAATATGGGAGAAGTTTGGAGACTGAGGTGAATATGATCAAAATACAATATATTCATTTCTCCAAGAACAAATAAAAATTGAAACAGAGTCGGGCAGTGGTGGCACACGCCTTTAATCCCAGCACTCAGGAGGCAGAGGCAGGCAGATCTTTGTGAGTTCGAGGCCAGCCTGGTCTACAGAGCGAGATCCAGGAAAGGCGCAAAGCTATACAGAGAAACCCTGTTTCAAAAAACAAACAAAAAAAAATTGAAACAGAACAAGACACATTTATTTATTTATCTCTATATACTTATTTTAAATAGTATAAATTTAAATAATATGAAGAAAAATGAGAAAGTTATCTAATATATCATACAAGATTTACAAAAGAAAAATAAACTTACTACAATATTATTATTATTTTTTTTTTTACTGAAGTGAAAATAAGACCATATTGAGACCCCACTTCACACTAATCTGGATTGGGTATAATGTTCTCTAAAAGAGGTATAGCAAGTGTTGACAAGAATACGGGAAAACAAGCCGGGTGGGGGTGGCACACGCCTTTAATCCAAGCACTAGGAAGGCAGAGCCAGGCAGATCTCTATGAGTTTGAGGCCAGCCTGGTCTACAGAGCGAGATCCAGGACAGGCACCAAAACTACATGGAGAAGCCCTGTGTCGAAAAACGAGAGAAAGAGAGAGAGAGAGAGAGAGAGAGAGAGAGAGAGAGAGAGAGAGAGAGAGAGAATATAGGAACACATGAGCTTTCATTCATTGGTAGTGTGATGCTCTGGTCCTCCTAATTTAATATACCTAAGAAACATAGTCACTAAGGATACTATCCACTGCATGTATTAAGGAGACTTTTTTCTTTTAATGAAAATAGGGTTGTTGTTGTTTTTCATACAATATATTCTGATTAGAGTTCCCCTCGCCCCTGCTATTTCCAGTTCCTCCCCACCTCCCTTACCATCTAGTTCTACACAGTCTCAGACTCTGGGTTTTGTTAAAGATTTCACTTTGAAAATAAGTGACAAGATAGGGAGTGTTTGTTGACAAGATAGGGAGTGTTTCTTCCTTTAAAAGAAATGAGGACTACCTAGCAGCAAATGAACCACGGTCTCTGTATAGCACAGAGATGGCACTAGCGTTTGTATTACATGCAAATAAAATAAAAGACATCCGCATGTCTACAACACACTTCGGAAGTCATAGTGACACTAGTTTAAACGGGAAAGTAAATTAATCAACAAAGATTTCTAAATGTCTGTCTTGGGAAGCTATTCCATTTGGTTCTCTTATTTCCAAGGAACAGAATAGTGTAAATGGAAACAGAGCTTTAAAATATGTAGTAGCATCAAAGCAAATACACAAAGCTAGCACCGAGACTGGATCTCTGGGTAGTTTTGGCTGGTCTGATGTGGCTGCATTTTCGTACACACTTATGGGGTGCTTAAGAGCTAAGTTTCAAAGGACTTATGTCAATACATTCCTTCACAGTTAGAGGGCGCTGGTGAACCAAATTAATTCTTAGAGATTCGATAACCAAACTGCAGAACCTATCTAACAACAAATATTATATATGCCTTACATCTCCTTCTCATTGCTTGAAATCAAGAATGCCTGCTCAGTGGAACTTAACTTACCTAATTCTATTTTGTATGTTTAACTGACTGAGCTATTGTTAGTCAGCTGCAGCCTTAGAATCAAGTCAATTTAGACACCTGGTTACCTGTGGGCAAACTTGCACATTATCCTCCATTATTATTTCATGGCTAGGCTTCTTTGCATTAGAAACCATGCATATCATTTGCTGCATCTACTTCTAAAAGGCTTCAGACTCTTCAAGGATGATTTTAAAGTTATGATAGTGCTGCCCAGGCAAGGTGTAGGGGCCACTATCCTCTATCCTGTGTGTTACAGCTGATGAGCATCAGGGAAAGTGCTCCTGTAGTTATGACCTCAGGGCCAGCTCTGCCACCTGCCTCAGGCATTGATGGGTGGGGATGGGGTGGGGGGGAGTAGAGTGAGGAAGGGGAACAGAGGAAGGGCATCTCTACCCGGCCCATGACCTTCTGAAAATAAAACTAACATTTGGAGAAATGTGCTCTCATAGAATTAGTCTTGCTTTGGTTACTGTTTTCTTTCATTTTTGTTTTTTGAAAAGACCTAGGGCAACACCAGGATAACCAAGAGGCATTCCAGTGAAGGTCCAGTTTAGACTCATTGGGACTTGTCAAATGTCTTAACTCCACAGTAGCTATCTAAAAGTACTAAGGAATTGTTCTGCTCCTTTTTCTTTATATGTTGACACAGATCAGTAAGAAATCAATTAGTACTGTAAATTTATTATTCAGCTGGGCAGTTCATGAATTCCCTGCTAAATTCCTTAATGGCTTGCAAATTTATACAGAGATCACAGAACCTAACAGTGATTGAAACTGTGTAGATCAACTGTGAAGTCTCAAAAGAAAACATTCTGTCAACATTGTATACAAATTACATCATGAAAGCTGGTGACAGTGATGTAGGAGATTTGACCATTTCGTTCATTTAACAATTATTTTCTAGAGTGTTCTGTATGTCAAGATGTATGGTAAGTGCCAAGAATTTAGAGTTGAGTGAGAAATAGGCCCAACTTTAATGGGATCATTATTTAATTAAATGCAAACAAATAGTTACATTACACAGTTAGATACATACTAACAGGAAGGAAGAAAACCAGGTATGAAAAGAAAGCCAAGGAACATCTACTCTATGCCTTCTTCCCGAAGGCAATAAAACCATAAATTTAGCTGAATAGTGTTCATAAAATCATTTTGCAACTTAAGGAATTAATCAATGAAGATAAAAGCAGGGTTAGGCTTTATGATAATTACAGACTAGATATTTCAGAAGTTTAAGGCAAATGTTATGAGACAAATGTAGATATGTGTATATAAAACAAAGAGCATTGCCTAATAGTCTGTAGGAGTATATATAATTTATATGTGTGTGATAGTGCTTTTTCAACGCAGAAAAATGATTGGAAGACAAATGTGGGAGTAAGACTTCAGGAATAATGACGAAGCAAGAGAATCACTTTACCTGTCAATCATTTCTATCACAGCCGATAATCATCTTCTATATTACCACATGTCATTTAGCATACAAGTACAGAAGCCTACGGGAATCTTCAAAAATAAATTTGTTCCTTGCATATGCTTTCTATAAACAAGTAATATCCACAAAGTGTGTGTTGTGTGTAAAGAAGAAGTTCATAGTCAGAATTGACCATTGTAACCCCTAACCTTAAATGACAGGCCCAAATGCAGGCACACACACATACACACACATACACACACACACACACACACACACATACACACACACACACACATACACACACACACACACACACACACACAAGAGAAAGGAATAAAGACTGTGTAAAAATATTTTTAGTATATATGAGGTATACATAAACAAAAATGAATTTCCTGTTTATTGCTGTATTTCATCTTTAAGACGTTTCATTGCATATCAGCGAATATTTTAAAACATAAATAAAACTCTACAACCTAAATTATTTATCCCTGAAGCATATTGGGAAAGAGACATTTGATGCGTATCTTATTATATTCTCTTTAGTGACAACTGTCTCATTAAACAGGTTATTTTGCCAGAGGCTTCTGGCTTATTTCCTGTGTAGTGTGTAAATACACTCTATTACTTTTATATTTTTTTCATTCTATCAATTTTTGTTTGAGCATTTTCCTTCTTATTTTGTGATTCTAGGACCTAATATGTTGTACAAAGGTAAGCAGAGTGGCTCCTTGTGGGCCTGCTAAGGACTAATTCTTTCCTATCAACTATTCACTAACCCAGAATGTTCCCCATGTATAAACACCACCTCCCTACAATTAATATCAAGTTCTACAGAGTTTTATTTTATTTTTTAATCATCTTTTGTACTTTACACTTTTTATTTTGTTATCATTCTCAGTTGAGTTTAACTTCCCTTTCTCCTAACGCTCATAGAGTTTTCAAACTATATCTCCTGTGATAAATAATACAATGCATGATCTAGAGTCATGGAATGATGTTCTTATATCATCCATTTTTTTCTTTACCATATATTTCTCCACATTTTAAAAGTTTGTCTTTTATATTAACATCTGAGAAAATTTAATCTTTTAAAAGATACTCAAGGAACACACTGAGAATTTGAAAGACTTTTGAAATTATTTGTTAATAATATTAAATCTAATGAATGGCCCTGGATATACTAGAATGATCTTGAAAGGTTAAGTTATGCTATTCACTAAAGATTGATTTTCATATGAATTCCATTACTGAGCACATTAACTGTTATTTTAAGTCTTAAGCACTACATTAGTGGAATTAATTCATAATCTGCTAGTATTGCAAATTATCCAAAGTGTTTTTGAATGTCACTCCTGGCTGTGACATATTGTGGCCAAACACAGTCTATAAATGATTGTCATTGGAGATAAGAAATGTTCTTATATCTTTGTTAACACATAAAAAGAAACACAACAGAAAAATACATTGCATAACTAGAATTTTGTTAAGAATGTAACCACTTTATAATATTATGGTATCATAACTTTAAGAAAAATTTCAATATGTGAAATTACAACTTTCCGGAAATGACAAAATACCATATTTTATTAAAAAGAATACTTCTGGGCTGGTGGGAGCCCCTGCTTATACCCAGGTAAGCCCCCACTCTTTGACCACAAGCACTCTTCAAGAACTCTCCCAGCATAACTCTAACAGCCCTTCCTCTCCTGGACACCCTATCCCACCCACATCTCCAGCAGAAGCCCCCTGCTCCAAAAGAGGCCATACCAGCACCCAACATCGCCAGAGGCCACTACAACACCTAGATCCCAAGTATACATCTTTGATGGAAGCCTCCTGCTCCACCAGTGGACATACTGGCAGCCAGAATTTGAGTATGCCTGGCTAAACCAGAGGCCACTACAGCTACTAGATTTCCAGCCCCCAACTGTGGTGATATTGTGTTCCGCAATATATTGTGCACCCTAATAAACTTAGCTGGGTTCAGAGAACAGAACAGCCACTAGATATAGAGGCCAGAAAATGGTGGCACACACACCTTTAATCCTAGCATTCTGACAGCAGAGATGCATCTGGATCTCTGAGTTCAAAGCCACACTGGAAATAGCCAGGCATGGTGACATATGCCTTTAATCCCAGGAAATGATGGCAGGAAGCAGAGAGGTATATAAGGCATGAGGACCAGGAACTAGAACCTCTTTAAGCTTTTATTTAGCTTTCAGCAGCAGTTCAGCTGAGATTCATTTGGGTGAACACTCAGAGGCTTCCAGTTCGAGGACACAGGATCAGTTGAGAAGTTGGCGAGGCAAGGTCGGCTGTGGCCTGTTCTGATTCTCTGATCTTGCAGCATTCATCCCAATACCTGGCTCCACGTTTGTTTTTATTAATAAGACCTTCTAACAATTTGTGCTACATCCAACTTGAGCAGAAACCCACACCCCGAGACCCTCTACTTAACCAAAGGACAATCCCACAGTAAGACCACAGAGAACACAGAAACCAAGGAACAACAACATCAGTGAAAAAGCCAACAAAGACAAACTCAGAATTGGGACCTAGACCTATCACCCTAAACACAGATGCCTAAAATCCAGTGTAACAAGACTATGAACAAAGGCCAGGACAATATGTTACCACCGGAGATCAACCATCTATTCTACCAAATCTTGAATATGCCAGTGCAACTGGAGTACAAGAAAATGACCTTAAAAGCACATTTATAAAGATGATAGAGGCCCTTAAGGAGTAAATTAACAAATCCCTTAAAGAAATCCAGGAAAATACAAAGAATTGGAGGAAATGAATAAAGCCCTTAAATAAACCCAAGGGGATAGGGGACAAACAGTTGAAAAAAAACTGTTCAAGGCTTGAAAATGAAAGTAGCCACCATAAAGAACATACAAACTTTGATAATTCTGGAAATGGAAAAGCTGAGTAAGCAAACAGGAACTAGAGAGGCAAGCATCACCAAGAGAATAAAAGTGATGCAAGAGAGAATCTCAGGTGTTGGAGATACAATCAAATAAATCTGTCATTTGCAGGCAAATAGATGGATCTAGAGAAAAATCATCCTGAGTGAGGTAACCCAGACTCAGAAAGACAAATATGGTATGTACTCACTCATAGGAGGATACTAGATGTGGAACAAGGATGACTGGACTGCTACTCACATCACCAGTGAGGCTACCTGTAAAACAGGACCCCAAGAAAGACACGGGGATCACCCAATGACGGAGAAATGGATGAGATCTACATGAACAGCCTGGACATGAGTGGGAACAATGAACGGTGAGGGTCGAGGGAAAGAGAGCGGGAGATTCCACCTGGATCAAGAACAGAGAGGGAGAACAAGGAATAAATGAAGACCACACGAGAAAAGGAAGAAACAAAGTGCTAAAGAGGCCCACAGAAATCCACAAAGATACCCCCACAAAAGACTGCTGGCAAAAGTCGAGAGACAGCCGGGACTGACCTACTCTGGTGATGGGATGGCCAAACACCCTAATGGTTGTGCCAGAAACCCCATCCAAGGACTGAGGAATCTGGATGCAGACATCCACAGCTAGGCCCCCGGGTGGAGCACTGGGAGTCTAATTAGTGAGAAAGAGGAGGGTTTATATGAGCAAGAATTGTTGAAACCAAGGTTGGATAAAGCACAGGGACAAATAGCCAAATGAATGGAAACACATGAACTATGAACCAAAGGCTGAGGGGTCCCCAACTGGATCAGGCCCTCTGAATAGGTGAGACAGTTGATTGACTTGATCTGTTTGGGAGGCATCTAGGCAGTGGTACCAGGTCCTGGGCTCGCTCCATGAGATAGCTGTTTGAAATGTGGGACTTACACAGGGACGCTTGGCTCAATCTGGGAGGAGGGGACTGGACCTGCCTGGACTGAGTCTATCAGGTCGATCTCAGTCCTCGGGGGTGGCCTTGATCTGGAGGTGGTGAGAAAGGGGGGTGGGCTGGGGGGAAGGGGAGAGGGGCAGGAAGGGGAAGAACAAGGGAATCTGTGGCTGTTATGTAGAACTGAATAGTATTGTAAAATAAAAGAAAAAAATAAAAATAAAAATAAATAAATTAAATACTATTATGAATGAAAAAAAAAATCTGTCTAAGAAAGTCCTAAATCTAAAAACTTCTGACACAAAACATCTAGAATCTCTCGGATACCATGGAAAAAACAAACCTAAGAATAATAAGAATAGAAGGAAAAGAACCCCAGCTCAAAGACCCAGGACATATTTTTAACAAAATCATAGAAGAAAAATTTCCTAACCTAAAGAAATACATGTCTATAAAGATACGAGAAGCTTACAAAGCACCAAATAGATTGGACCAGAAAAAAAAAGTCACCTCACCATATAATAAACAAGACTAAGCACGCCAAAGAAAGAAAGAATATTAAAAGCTGCAAAGGATAAAGGCAGAACAACATGCAAAGATAGATCTATTAGAATTATATCTGACTTCTCAATGGATACTATAAAAGCCAGAAGGTGCTACCGAGATATCCTGCAGACTCAGAGAGACCACAGATGCCAGCCCAGATTACTATACCCAGCAAAACTTTCAGTCATCATGGATGGAAAAAACAAGATATTCCATGATAAGCTCAAATTTAAACAATATCTATCTATGGATACAACCCTACAGAAGGTACTACAAGGAAAACTCCAACACTAGGAGGTTAACCATACCCATAAAAATACAGCCAATAAATAATCTCACACCAGCAAAGCCCTTAGAAGGAAAAGACAGACAGATAGACAGACAGACAGACAGACAGACACACACACACACACACACACACACACACACACACACACACACAAACATACACTACCAACACCAACACCAGCAACATAATAACAGGAATTAATAGTCATTGCTCATTGATATATCTCAATATTAATGGGCTCAATTTCCCAATAAAAAGACACAGACTAATGGAATGAATGTACAAACAGGATCCATCCTTCTGCTGCATAAAATAAACACACCCCAACATCAAAGAAAGACATTTCCTCAGAATAAGGAAGAATTGGAAAAAGATTTTCTAGGCAAATGGACCTAAGAAACAATCTGGTGTAGCCATTCTAATATTTTTTTTAAAATGGACTTCAAACCAAAGTTAGTCAAAAGAGACAGAGGACACTTCATACTCATCAAAGGTAAAACCCCAAGATGATTTTTCAGTAATTAACATCTATGCCCTAAACACAAAGGCACCCCAAGTTTATAGAAGAAAGCTTAAGTCACATATAGACCCCTATACATTGAGAGTTGGAGACTTTAATACCCAACTCTCACCAATGAACAGGTAATATAGACCAAAACCAAACAGAGAAATACTGAGCTAACAGATGTTATGAAACATATGGATCTAAGAGATATCCACAGAACAATTCACCCCAACAAAAAAAAAAAATACAGGTTCTTCTCATACTCTCCAAAATTGATCACACACTCAGTCACAAAGTAAGTATCAACAGATGCAAGAAATTTAAAATAATCCCCTCCATCCTATCAGACCACCATGGATTAAAGCTGTATCTCACGGACAGCAGAAACAATAAGAAGCCTACAAACTCGTGAAAATCAAACAACTCTCTATTGAATGACCACTGTGTCAAGGAAGAAAAGGAAGAAATTAAAGTGCTGTGGATATTGCTCTGTATAAATAAAACACTGATTGGCCAGTAGCCAGACGGGAAGTATAGGCAGGACTAACAGAGAGGAGAATTGAGGGAACAGGAAGGCAGAGGGGGACACTGCTGGTGCCGCCGCCAGGACAAGGAAGATGTAAGGTACCAGTAAGCCACGAGCGACGTGGCAAAGTATAGATTAATAGAAATGGGCTAAATATAAGAGTAAGAGCTAGACAATGATAGGCCTGAGCTAATGGCCAAGCAGTTTAAATAATATAAGCGTCTGTATGTTTATTTTATAAGTGGGCTAAGGGACTGCCGGGGTTTGGTGGGACCCAGAGAGAATACTCTAGCTACATTAAAGACTTCCTAGAATGCAATGAAAATGAATACACAACATATCTGAACTTATAGGACACGCTGAAAGCAGTGCTAAGAGGAAAGTTCATGGCACTAAGTGCCTTCATAAAGAAACTGGAGAGATCTCATACTAGCCACTTAACAGCACATCTGAAAGCTCTAGAACAAAAAGAACCAAACACACCAAAGAGGAGTAGATGGCTAGAAATAATCAAACTGAGGGTTAAAATCAATAAAATAGAAACAAAAAGAACAATAAAAAGGATCAATGAAACAAAGAGTTGGTTCTTTGAGAAAATCAACAAGCTAGACAAATCTTTATCTAAACTAACTAAAAGGCAGAGAGAGACTATCCAAATTAACAAAATCAGAAACAAAAAAGGCAGACATAACAGCAGACACCAAGGAAATCCAAGGAATCACTAGGTCATACATCAAAGCCTGTACTACACAAAAATGGAAAACATTAAAGAAATCAATTTTTTTTATAAACACCACTTACCAAAGTTAAATAAAGATCAGATCAACAATTTAAATGGACCTACAACCCCTAAGGAAATAGAAGCAGTTTCTAAATTCTTCTGTATAATGTCTGGCTGTGGATCTCTGCATCTATTCCCATCTGCTGACTGAGGAAGCCTCCCTGATAATGACTGAATTAGATGCTGATCTGTGCGTTGATGGGTGATAATGCTCTGTATGCTGTGAATGTGTTGCTCTGATTGTTTGATAAATAGAATGCTGATTGGCCAGTAGCCAGGCAGGAAGTATAGGTGGGGTAAGCAGATGAGGAGAATTCTTGGAAGAGGAATGCTGAGTCAGGAGTCACCAGCCAGACACAGAGGAAGCAAGATGACAAGGCAAAACTGAGGAAGGGTACCACATGGCTAAACATAAATAAGAATTATGGGTTAATTTAAATGTAAGAGCTAGTCAGTGATAATATATTTAAGAAGAGAAAGTGTTGTGGTACATAAATTAAGTAGAACAAATTAAAAGTATGTGATAACTAAGAGATGATATTAATTGAAAAAGTAGGATATGACCTGGGTATAGTCCAAATGTTACATCAGTATCACTCAAAAGAAAGCTGTAGATAAGCAGTATGTCTAAAGACTGGCTTATAGGAAAGTTGAGGGTAAAAAATCAGTGAAATCTACTATCCAAAAGAAAATTGAATATTATGGTGATTAAGATACAGAAGTTATACTTACTCAAGATAAATAAATGGAAAGTGGATGAACGAAATAAATGGTACTGGGACAGGTGTGTAAATATCAGTGTAAACTACTGCTTTACTCTACGCACTGGCACTAATTACTTTACAACAATGTCACAAATATATGAGATCATTAAATTAAAAGTAAAACATCTCATTTTGATCATATGCTCATGCATTTCAATCTATATGATCTTTATCCCTTGGGCATGTGAGGGAGCAGTAATTATTGTGTAAGCATGTGATTGAGGAAGACTCTGTTTTTTGGTTACCTGGAAATAAAGGAAAATGTAAAAATGGGATGGGATCCCAATATCTCCTCCCTTAATACTGCCTTGTCCCAAGTACAATCTATTTCTGAAAGGATTCACAACCTTCTAATAGCAATTTGGGATGTAAGTTAAACTATAGCAGATGGGCTTTAGAGGTACATTTCAGTAGTAATGGACAGCATATTCAGAGATAGAGATACACAGATATAAATGATGATGCAAAATAACTAGGTAAGTAGATAGAACATAGATATCTGGAGGATGATAGACGATAGATAGACACATAATACATAGTTATTTGTGATATATGCCATACTTTACATTATATTTATAGCATAAATACAATTGTTTATTATCTACCTAATATATGACATATAATATGTATGTACACATTATGTGTATGTACACATTATATATCATATATAATTTACAGACATCTATTTTTTGGATCTGCCAACTAATAGAAACCCAATCATTTTATTAACTAACTAATTAATTAATTAGAGAGAAGTTATCGAGCACAGCCTGGCCTCAAATTTGCCTGAAACATAAGCTGGCTTTCAGTTTCTGGTCCTCCTGATTCCACATCATGAGGACTGGGAGTATAGGTGTATATTGGCAAAAAATGGTTTGAGGAAGTCTGTAGCAGTTTCCCAGCATTACCAAAATCATCAAAATTCTGGAAAATATAGTGAAAATAGAACTATTACAGACTGGACACTGTTCAGTAAACAGGGGAAGAAAATGCAAGATTATTTGGATTATTTTTATTCATGTATTGCAATGTGTTTATTTTGAAATTGATCCTAGAAAAGGAAAATTCTTGAAAATGCTTATAGTTTATTTTTCTGGTAAAATGAAAGCAATTTTGCATTTACATATTTTTCCGTGATATAAAAATATTAGCATCAAGGAATGTACATATGTGTGTGTGTGTTGTGTGTACATGTGTATGTTATACCAGCATACAAAGTGACCTGTGCATAAAGTAAGAAAGGCATACTACAGTTTAATGAAGAATAGTAAAAAAGCAATAAAATATTATTTCACCAATTAACCTTTCAAAATCATAAAATGGCATAATGAAATAAATTAGTCAATGACAGAACACTTATAAAAAAAACCAACACAGTATTCACCCATGGACATTGTTAGTGTGCTTGCCACTCAAGTATGAGGACCTGAGATCAAATATACAGAACTCATGTTAAATGCAATATATGTGGGTAACCTGTGTTCTGAGGTAAAAGTGCAGGCCAGCAGAGGAAAATCTCCAGATGCTTGCAAGCAAGATAGCCTCACATAAACAGACTGATCAACAAACAGACCCCATTTCAAACACAATAAAAGATAAGAGTGGACTCCTGAGGTTGTCTTCTGAACCCTACTTGATGGCAGGTGCATACCTCCAAACACCACACACACACACACACACACACACACACACACACACACACACACACACACATACCAATTAAAAACAAACAAACAAACAAAGTATAGTGGTGTGCCAGTACACACTTTGACTGGCTATAAATATGCATGGTGTTTCCACTGACAAACAAGTACATTCTATGGAACTCACATGAACTATGTAAGTCTACCAAACTACTTTGGGAATTATTTGCCACATGTGACTGATAATAACTTTAAATGGGAAGTAAATGTACTACAAACCTTAGCATTATATTTATAGTTAATACTGAGATAAAAATGATTTTACAATTACTAATAAGGTATGTACAGTTATGCTTATAACAGCACTATTGTAGATGAGAGAAAATAGAAAAAACTCAAGTCAGTAAAAAGAAGCTATATTCAGAGCAAATTACTCTAGAACAATCTAAATGCATGTAGAGTATACATAAGTGCTACTTAAAGTGACAGGTTATCAAGGATGTTTGGCATGTTTCATGAGCCCTTCAAGGGTCCTGTTGAAACAGACTCAACAAACAAACAAACAAATAGAAAGTTGTATTTACAATATGGGAATTTTATTCTAAGTGAATAGGTTATCTAAGCGTTCTCAAAAACAGTTATTTACTGAGTAAAGTGACAGAAGGTATGGCATTTTGAAACCAATATAATCGAAAGTGGAATAAAAACAACTAATTAACTATGTCATAATAACAATGAGCTGGAATAATCCTCAAGATCTCTTTTAGAACATCTTTCAAGCAGCTAATCTGGAACAAGACAGTAAAGACACACCCAACAACCATATATAGGGGTGATTATGGAATTTTTATCATGATCATGCTACAATATATAAACAGAAGATCTTAAAGTTTAACATCTAATACTATGTATATGTTTTGTTCTTAAAAAACAGCCTTCTTATAAACTATTTATATTCTCTAGTTTAAAATAAAATTAATTTGCGAAGTTATATTTAAGTAAATTCTTGCTAAGATTCTAAGCCATCAGCAATCTCGAGTTGCTTCCTACAGCTGGCTGAATGTTAGTAAACACTTTAATAAATTCAAATCTTTATATTTCAATATTTTTCAAAGCAGCCAAATCGGGTAAATTTAGTGTAGTATTTTTGAATATCAGGTTATGAAAGTGTACAGAATGTGCTTTTTAAAACAAATTTGCTTTATAATAGGAATCTTTTTTCCACAATGTTCTTTAAAATGTTCTCATGAAATAACATGAAAAATTGTGAAGTGTTGACAGCTCTGATTAGCTCCTTACTGAAGTTACATCTGGGTTTTCTTTAAAAAACTTTATTTCAGTTTTTTATGATCTTTACTATGGTAGTTTAAGATAGGCAGCCTAGTGCTCTAATTTGTGTATATATATAATAAATATTATATATATGCCTACTATATTAAAATGTGTTTTATGTGTTTACATGGATATATATATATAGCTGTACATTAATGCATATATTAATTATCACTACTTCTGAGTAAATTAACATATTCTTCACTTCTAATGTTTTGCTTCATTTAGGCAAAGTAGTTACTATTCTATGTAGTGAAATTCCAAAGGCAATACTGCATTATTAATTATAGTCTTCATATTGTAGACAAGATTTATCCTTGTTCATTCTACATATTTGATATTTATAATTATTGCCAAAAATGTCCATATAAATTCTTATTCCTGCTTTATCCTCCATCTTTAAAGCTTAATCTATTTTATTAGTTTTAGATTATACATATTAGTGAGAATATATTATATTTTAAGACATATTATAAGTCACAGTAAAAGTTTGTCAATGAAGGTATCTGCTATTAAATTTAGATCTAGAATGTTAATCTAGACTGTCCCTCAGTAGTCATTTGCTTAATGTTTTGTACTCAAAATGATGGTGATACTGTGAAGACATGGAACTTTTAGAAGCTGACTCTTGTAGGATGTTTTCCATTGGGGCGTACCTTCCCACATAAGTACCGGCCATCTGTCTATTCTCTCCTTTTCACTCCTAGGTATGAAATGGTGGTTGGCTTTGCTCTAATATGAACTCTCTGCTAACACACACTGCCTTTCTTCCCACCCCTAACAAGGGGTACCAAGAGCCCTAAACTCAATCCTTTAGAACCAGGTGCCAAAATCAACCTTTCCTCCTCTGGAGTTCATTTTCCTGTTCTCTTTTTCTTCTCCAGCAATGTAAAGCTGAGCAACACACATCTGTCACAGACAGCTTTCCAAAACACTCAAAAGTAAAGAAGACAAGTTTCTTTTCTGCCATTAGGAATTCATTTTAATACAGTAAACAAGAAGCCACTCTGGCCAGGGAAACAAGTAGACTAACACTTGATTTTCACCTGTCCCTTACCGCCTCCAAATTCAATCCCCCAGCATCATCCCTAGCTCTGCAGCAGAATATCTGCTGCAACCTTCCTTCTCCCTTTGGATCTGTCTCTAGTGGACCCCAGAGTTTTTTTCCCCCAGCTCCCCCTTCCCCTGCTATTGCTTTGTCCCAGCCCCCAATTCTAGTAAGCACTAGCTGGGAACCCACAGGCCACTCTATCAGGGAAACAAGTAAGACAACTGCCTCCCTCCATCTGTGCAAGTCTCATCCCTCAGTCTCACCTCCAGCTCTGTAGCAGACCTACTGCTGTGGCATCCACTCACTCTCTATCCCCATCTCCAGGGTAGTAAGTAGATCCAGGCAGAACACCATGCTTTCCTCCCTCATGTGAATCTTCACAGCAACCCCAGCCCATCCCTATTCCTAAGTGTCTCACCCCAATGCCCACAGACACATTCTACCTTGATGCCCTAGTGCCTATACCTAACAGGACCCCTAAAGAATTTTCCTGTGAGGCAATACACAGCCACCATAATCTTCTAAGTACCAGAGAGGAAACAGAAGACAAGGGACAAAATATACAACAAAGACAAGACTAGATATCAGCACCTAGACTTACAGTCATCCTAATCCCAGATGCCTAGACGGCAACATAAAACAAAATACAGCCAGGACAATATGTCTCCACTAGAGCCTAGCAGCCCTGCCACAACAGGTAGTGAATATTCCAACAAAGCTGAAGCATCAGAGAAATACCTTAAAACAGCCATTTAGAATATGACCTACAAAGCAAGTGGTTGTAGCTGTATTAAACCCATTAAACTCCTTAATAAAGAAATTAATGAAACATAAAGAATGGAAGGAAATTAATAAGACCATTCTAGTCCTGAATGTGGAAACAGGAGCAATTAAAAAAAAAAGCCAAACTTAGGGAAAACTGGAAATAAAAAAAATTCCTAACTTGAACAGAAACCACAGAGACAAGATTAACAGTACAACAGATGGAAGGGAAAACCTCAGACACTCAGGACATGATAAAAGAAATGCATAGATTGGTAAAAGAAAATGCTAAATCATAAAACAGGACACAAAACATCCAGGAAATCCACAACATTATATTAAGACCAAATCTAAGAATAATAGGAATGGAGGAAAGAGAGGAACCCCAGGTCAAAGACAATGAAAATGTTTTCAACAAAATCGTAGAAGAAATTTTTCCTAGACTAAAAGAGGAAATGCCTTTCAAGAAACTAGAAGCATACCGAACACCAAAAGATTGGACCAGGAAAGAAAATTTCCTCATCACATAATAATCAAAATACTAAACATACAAAACAAAGAAAGAGCATTAAAAGCTACAAGAGAAGACATACAGCATAACTTATGGAGGCAGACTTATAACTACATCTGACTTCTCAATGGAGACTCTCAAAGCCAGGAGGTACCAAACAAGTAGTTCTTAACCTGTGGGTTACAACCCCTTTGGAACATACAACCCTTTCACAGGGTTTACCTAAGATCATCCTTCATATCATATATATATATATATATATATATATATATATATATATATATTCATAACATTAGCAAAATAACAGTTATTAAGTATAAACAAAATGATTTTATGGGTGGGGTCACCACAACATGAGGAACTGTGTTAAAGGTTTACAGTATTACAAAGGTTAAGAACCACTGGCCTAGACAAATGTCCTACAGACTCTAAGAAAGCACAGATGCAAACCCATAATACTATACTACACAAAACTTTCAATCACCAAAAATGGAAAAATAAGACATTCTGTTGCTAGAGTTTTCCTGCCTTGCCCACAGTCAGGACAACTCTTTGTCACCCGCCAGTCCCACAGCCGCTCAGACCCAACCAAGTAAACACAGAGACTTATATTGCTTTCAAACTGTATGGCCGTGGCAGGCTTCTTGCTAACTGTTCTTATATCTTAAATTAACCCATTTCTATAAATCTATACCTTGCCATGTGGCTGGTGGCTTACCAGCATCTTTACATGCTGCTTCTCCTGGCGGTGGCTGCAATGTCTCTCTCTCCTTCTTCCTGTTTCCCCAATTCTCCTCTCTCCTTGTCCCGCCTATAACATTCCATGATCAACCAAAATTTAAGCAATATTTATCTACAGACTCAGCCATGCACAGGATTCAAGAAGGAAAACCACATCCAAGAAAACAAAGGGAATAAATAGTTCTAGATCAGCAGAATCAAAAGAGGGGAAACATACAGAAATGTACAAACCCAACAGCAAAAACTACAACAAAGTAACAGAAATCAATAACTACTGTTCATTGATACCCCTCAACATCAATGGTCTTGATCCCCCCCATAACAAACAATGGATTAACAGAATGGATTTTAGAGCAAGATCCATTCTTTTGCTATATCCATGAAACACACCTTAATATCAAGGATAGACATCACTACAGTGTAAAAGGATGGAAAAAGATAGTCTAAGCAAATGGACCTATGAAGCAAGTGGTTGTAGCCGTATTAATAGCTAACAAAATAGACTTCAAAGCAAAACTAATCAGAAGATTTAGGGAAGGACACTACATACACATCAAATGAAAAATGAACCAAGAGGAAATGGCATTTCTTCATACCTATGCACAAAACCTAAGAGCACCAACTTTCTAAAAGAAACACTGTATCTTAATTACAGATTGCATTGCTGCAGTGAATCACCATGACCAAAAAACAAGTTGGGGAGGTGTGTCAGGGTCCTATGCTGTTGTTCCCTTTGGGGGAGAGGGCCAAGTAGGTGCAGAGTCAAACCACACAGACTCTGGGAGAATGTTGAAACAAGCTCAGTTTATTCCGGAAGAGGCAAGCCTTATATACCCTCCACCCTGCCCTGGGGGAAGGTGTGATGAATATGCATCTGCTGGTGTGACATGGCTGCCTCTCATTGGTCCGGATCATCTCCAGATCATGTCTCAGCTGCTGTTGCTAATGCCCTTAGGCAGACCCAGATTAGTTCTCAAAAACTGCCTTTTTTACATGTGATAGTTTTCATTTTGTCTTACTATATTTTATTATTATCTCTTAGATTTTTCTTTCCTACTGAGAGACATATATGAAGTAGATAGAGATTTCAGAGGAGGTGAGGCAGAAATGGGGGGAGTGGAGAGAGGAGAAATGGTCAGCAGAAAATATGTGAAAAAAAGACTCTATTTTCAATAGAAAGAAAACAAATAGAGCAAACAAGCTGATTTTAATAAATCTAGACAGGTTTCTTAAAAGTTGAGCAAAACATGCTGCTCACATTCTGCTTTCCTTCACTTCCCATACATGCCTTAAAAGTACACATTTATACTATTGTTCATTCACTAAATCGCTACAGAACTGCTATTGGGGGCAAAGACTTATAAGCTGACAAACAAAAAAAAAAGAGGAAAGCCACTGGCCCATAAACTCTACATTCTGGAAGAGAATAAAATAAGTAAAAAATAGAAACATTACCGATAAAATTATACTCACACACAAAGAGATTTAGGGGGAAAATCAGATGCTAAATAAAACATACAATACACAATCTGAAGGGCTCACCACAGCATCTTTCTGCATTCCCCGCACCAGTAGTGAGATTATCAGGCCATGGTGGGGAGGGTTTCAAACTCAAGTCCTCCTGCATAAGCACCAGGCATGTAATTCGCTGAGCCATATCTCCAGCCCAACATAGACTTCTTGGTGGCTGTGCTGAATGTTTGGGATAAGAGTAAAAGACTAGTAAAACATAGCTTTAAGAGTCCCAGGTGAAAAATAGAGTGAATACACATGGAATTTACTGAGATAACACAGAATATGATGTAATAGGTATAGATGGACATGTAATTTGTGTGGAAAATTGAGACAACTATTTTGGATATATTTAATATCTGGTGACATTAAAAAAGATGTCAGTTTCTTACACAGATGAGAATAGAGGGTTTAAAGGAAACTCAGCTACAGTTGCAATCTTGGCTATGTGAGTTACTGGGGGTTTTCTTTGTTGTTTTAATTTTGATTTTGGCTTTTCATATGTAAGGTAAGAGTTTATTAAAGAGGCTATGAGACATCAACAGAGACGGAAAAATGATAAAGATCAAGAAAGAGACAGAGGAGGAGAGAAACTGAGTAAGAAATAGGAATGGTAAGGAAACTGAAGTTAAAGAAGAATGTTTATTAAAGGAAGGGTGGCCTCTTTGGTGGGAGGCTTGTGACAGCATGGGTGATGGAAATGTGTGTGTGCCCTTGTCCTCCTGTGGTGCCTGACAAATTCTTGGTAACTTCAACAAATGTTTCTGGTGGATTAGTTTGCAGGCATAAAACAATCACAGTGAATGGAGTTGTTAATGGGAAGTGAAGTAGTGACATCATAGTCTTTTGTTGTCAAAAATGAGCTTGGTTAAATGTAAGTCAAGTAAGTACCATGGCACTTAGAGGATGAGGTGAGGGAGTGGATAGCCTTTGGACTCTTACTCCAGTTCTTGGGAAATTGTATAAGTTTAATAGAAACATATGCATTGAGTAACATGAGGACTCTGTATTGGGTAGCTGGGCCACATCCTAGTTATTGTACCCTAAAATCACATGACCTTGACAAGACACTACCTCTTTCAGACATACTCTAAAACTAAGGCTCCTTAAAATATGCATATAATATCTATTCATGGTTTCATAAGAGGAGGAAATGAAAGAAAATGTATATGACACAGGACATGTTTTCTAATTCATGATAAATACGGAGACAAATTTACTTTTCTAAATGAATTTTTGTGATAATATGATTACAGCTCCCCCCCCCCAATTTTAACATTATAGCTAGCCTTGTCAAACTATTATCTGACTATGTTTAAATGCCTAGTGGTGGTGATGGGGGACCTATTTTCTAACATGTTTCAAGATTCCAATTCCTGGTATGGAAGATTTGTAACAAGTATTTGTCAACAAAGAAAAGGACAGCTTTAAACCAAAGATGAGATATTACTTCAGATTATACTTGAGGACAGAAGAGGGTCAGGCTATGTTCAAAGAGAATTATTCAGAAGTCAGTTCTAAACACAGCCTTTTTTATTACAGGAATGTAGATACTAGAGTCAAATACTCACTCTAATGAAGTTTATTACCCTTATTTAAATAATGGAGCTCACATATTTTCCATATACAAAGTCCTTTGTATTTTGGTAGTCTGGGGACACTTTTCATTTATTAACTTGTATTTTTTGCTTTGATTATAATTCTTCCTACTTCTGCATATTAGTTTCATTTGTCTCAAAAGATGGTTACAATTAAACAATTTGAATACTAGAGGCTTCTTACTTGGGAAATGGATTTTCTTCATAGACATCTTTTGGATTACAGTCCAGGTTGAATCACAATCACTGTAGTGGAAAAAGAGGAAGACAGTCCCAGATTAGCCAATAAGGAAGCAGAGAACTGGTCAGAAAATGGTGCTCCAATTCCCTGTTCCATGCTCCTGAATATGTTCCAGTGCTCTGAAAGCCAAGGTCAGTGCCTACAAATCCAATAATTGGATTATCAATTGGTGTGATCTTCACTGGAGAAAAATATTTTTCCTGATATAACCATTGCTTAGCTGCCTGTAGTTCTTTGGTAGTCTTAAGGTCTTGTGGTATTTCACACGTCTACTTTTGCAAGTCTAATGTTGCAATGTTCAGCTTATGTTTAGGCAATCATATATGTACACACATATATACATATATGTATATGTGCATATGTGTATATACACATGTGTGGTAATATTTTATTTGTGCTACTCAATAAAGTTAATCTGAGGATCAGAGGAAAAAGCCAGCCACTATATTAAACATAGAAGTCAGGCAATGGTAGCACATGCCCCTTTAATCCTATCACTTGGGAGGCAGAGATCTTTCTAAGTTCAAGATCACACTGGAAAAAGAACCAGGCATGGTGGCACACGCCTTAAATTCCAATACTACTTAACCATAAAGTTCTGGAGTTCTGTACAGACAGCCAGGAAGTAACAGAGTTGGGCAGGAAGAGGAAGTGATGTAGCTGGACAGAGAGAGCAAAGGAGGCAGCAGAACAGAAAGGCATATAAAACTGGGTAGAGAGGAAGTAGGTCTCTTTGGCAGCTGAGGGTCGTCAGTAAGGTGAAGTTGGCTTATGGCTTTTCCTAATCCTCTGATCTCTCAGATTTTAGCCCCAATATCTGGTTCTGGGTTTTTTATTTAATAAGACTGTTTAACAATTTGTTTACACATGTGCAACATCAATTAATGAAAAAAAGAGGCCAAGAATTGAAATAGAGCATAAAGACAAATATAAGAGGTATATGGAGGGAAGAAAGGGAAGGGGAAATATAATACTGTAATTATATCATAATGTATAAAAATAAATGAAAAATCTTTTTAATAACTCAAAAAATGTGTACTTAAGGTTCATTTTCTTATAGGAGATGTGCAAAGACAATTTTTTTTGCTGTATAACATATCAAAGTTGTGTACTCACAAGCATGATTTTATTAAATACTCCTACAATTCTTCCAAAAGTGATATCTTCCTTCATTTTAGTAGGAGGAAGCTAAGACACAGAAGTTCTTTGCAACTCACATGATATCACATAACTGGTACATATTAGAGCAGGTATAGAAAATTGCATCAGCAGTGGGGAGGGACTTGGTCCTGCCCCAACTTTGTATGCCAGCCTGTGTTGACTACCCAAGGGAGACCTTACCCCCTATGAGGAGGTGATGGGAGTGGGATGGGGTATGGGGGGTGCGGGGGAAGGAGAGGGAGGGGGAACAGGTGTTGGTATGTAAAAGGAAAAGAGAGAGAGGAGAGAGAGAGAGAAGGAAAGAAAGAAAGAAAGAAAGAAGAGAGAGAGAGAGAGAGAGAGAGAGAGAGAGAGAGAGAGAGAGAAAGAAAGAAAGAAAGAAAGAAAGAAAGAAAGAAAGAAAGAAAGAAAGAAAGAAAGAAAGAAAGAAAGAAAGAAAGAAAGAAAGAAAGAAAATTTCATTAGATAAGATGTCCACACAGAAATCAGCCTTATTTGGAATTTCAAGTCAGCACAGGGAAGGTAGTGTAGAACAGGTTTTGAAAGTCCCTGCCATGAAAGAGAAAGAAGAAAATTAAGAGATGAGTAGAAAAAACAAAGACCATCTACATTCCTATTGGTCATACTAAAAGCTAGCTAAACTTTCTCTTGTTTTTATAGCACAGATAGTCTTATATCTGGGGGAAAGTGGCTCACTGTAGCCAGATGTCCATTGCCTTACAATGATGATTGCCTTTAAAAATGATCATGCTGTCCTTTTTAAAAGAAACTGAGGGACTGCCAAGCTGACAAGAGTTTTGCCTGTTTTGTTGGTTGTGGTGATTGTTTTGTTCTTCTATTTGTTTTTGTTTCAATTCTCCATCTCAAAGGATATCAACTAAAACTTCATTTTTCTGTAATGTGAAAATAAATGAATTGTGAAATTTTAAAACAATATTTTAAGTTTGTTTCATTTTCTCAATTCCTTTGTGTAAAGATAATTGCAAGATAATAGTTAGATTACCCATATGGTAATTAAATGGTTGAAATTTTAAATTACAGAAAGATATGTGAGGTATGTATTGGCTAATAAGAATCCAAATTCCTAATCCTTACCATTAATTATAATAATATACATTCAACTATTCTTTAAATGTCTGGAAACATTTAATTTAATACAACTATGCTGACAGGTTGCATATGACCCCTGGTTGTTGCCATCATAACAACAGTAGAGTGAGCAGGTACAATAGATACTGTGTCTCCCACAGAGTGTACACCTTTTACATTGTAGCTCTTTATGGAAACAACTAACCTCTGCCAGGACCATAAGGCATGGATTTGCTTCCCATGGAAAATTCTTCAATTGTAATAAATAAAGCAGAAAGAGAAAACATCCTATTAATTTTTGCAGTATCACTTCTAAATATCTGTATATTAATTTGTGTATATTCTGTTATTCTCACATTGGGTAATAAGCTCAAATAGCCAACATTGCTATGAACCAAGATATTAATTATATCACATTTTACATAATGGAGACTTGGAAGCAGTTTAACTGTTCAACAATGTAGAAATTCCTCAGAATGCAAGATAGTTAATTTTATAGAGTCATTTATTCCATGTTTGCCAAAATAATTTTATAGCAATATAGAATGTTGACTTTGTGTTATAGTACAAAAAGTGAAGAAACAGTCCTAAAATACTTTTGTTGAAAGGAATACTCAAAGACAGAGAAGTAGCATGTAAACTACAGTGTAACCAGTGGTCTCAATTTCTCAGCAATTTGTACAGATAGTTTTGCTTCCAATCTGTTGTTTTTCTTTTTATGGTCATGAGAATGCTCATAAATAAAAAGTAATCAAATACATGCTTTTAAAAATAACTAATACATTAGAAATATTAAGCTCTTGTCTCAAATACATAAAGAATTAATACTCAAATATATATAAAGAACTCAAGAAACTAGGTATCAACACACCAAACAATCCAATTGAAAACTGGGGTATATGTTGTAGAATATTATTTTGAGGTGTGTTACATTTGTTTATGCTGTGAACATTTGTTTAATGATGCAAAGATGTGTTGCATTCTTTTATTTTGCATTTGTTTAACACTATGAAGCTGTGTTACTTTGCCTGTCTAAAACACCTGATGGTCTAATAAAGAGCTGACCCATAAATAGCAAGGCAGAATAAAAGACAGATGGAGCTGGCAGGCAGAGAGAATAAATAGAAGGAGGAACCTGGGAGAAAAAGGAAAAAAAAAAGAACAAAGATCAAGGAGGACATCCAGGGCCAGCCACACAGCCACACAGCCAGCCATGGAGTATGAGTGAAAAAAAGATATACAGAAGTAAGAAAAGGAAAAAAGCCCAGAGGCAAAAGGTAGATGAGATAATTTAAAGTTAAGAAAAGCTGGCAAGAAACAAGCCAAGCTAAGGTAGGACATTGATATTTAAGAATATGCCTCAGTGTGTGATTTATTTGGGAGCTGGGTGGCAGGCCCCCCGAAAGAGTGAAAACAACCAATGATATTTTTGGGTTCCAACATAGGGTCAATAGAAGGCTGAACAACAAGTAAAGACCTAAACAGAGAATTATCATTAGAGGAATCTGAATTGATTGAGAAACAAAGAAAGGTTCAGCATCCTTAGTCATCAAGGAAATGCAAATCAAAACTACTTTGAGAATCCACCTTACACTATTAGAATGGCTAAGAACAAAAACACAAATGACAGCTCATGCTGGCAAGGGTATGAAGCAAGGAGAACACTTCTCCATTGCTGATGGAAATTCAAGCTGGTACAGCCACTATGGAAATCAATAAGGCATTTCCTCAGATAATTGGGAATTGATCTACCTCAAGATCCAGGTATATCATTTTGGGGAATACATCCAAAAGATGCCCCATCTTATTGCAGGAATACTTGCTCATTTATGTTCATAGCAACATTATTCATAATAGCCAGAAACTGGAAGCAGCCTGGATGTCCCTCAACAGAAGAATGGATAAAAAAAAAAATGTGGTCCATTTACTATTACTCAACTGTTAAAAAAGTGACATCATGAATTGACAGGCAAATGGATGAAACTAGAAACATATCCTACTGAGTGAGGTAACCCAGACCCAGAAAGACACACATGATAGATACTCACTTATAAGTATATATTAGCTGTAAAGTAAAGGATAATCACACTGCAGTCCACAGATCCAGAGAAGTTAGGTAAAAAGGAGTGGTATGAAGAGACTCATTGGTCTCCAAGGGAAAAGGAAATAGAAAAGATTTTGTGGGTATGATGGGGGCAGGTATGATGGAAACAGGAGACATCAGGGGTGGCATGGAGGGACAGAGAAAGACAATACTGGGAAAAATTAGTGAAATGGGTGGACATTTGCCAGGTGATAGGGAAACCTAGTGTTGTGGAAACTTCCTGGAACCTATGAAGTTGTCCCTAGTGAGGACTCCTAGTTAAGGAGAACAAGGAGACTGAACTAGCCAGCTTCTGTAACCAGGGAAGACTTCCAGTGGTGGGACTGGGACACCAACTCAGCCACAAATCTATCACTCACAGCCTCCTGTGCCTGTAAGATATGCTAGCGCAGTGGTTGCTCAGTGCTTGTGGGAGCAATTACTGGTCTAACTTGAGATCCATACCAGTAGAGGGAGCGCATGCCGTACATTGCCTAGATGGTTAGGATTGAAAGCTGAATGACTCTGAGACCAAGCAATTTGTGCCTAACCCAGTCATCAGAGACACTTCCTCCAGCTGTAGATGGGAACAGATATAGAGACCCACAGCCAAACATGAGGCAGCTCAGAGAACTCTGCCGAAGAGGAGAAGGATTGTAGGCACTAGAGAGGTCTCAGGAGAACACAGCCACAGAATCAACTAAGCAGGGTGCATCGGGACTCATGGAGACTCTAGCTAGCAACAACCACAGACCTCGCATGGGTCTGTGCTAAGCCTTCTGATTACAAGCAGAGGTTGTTTAGCTTGGCTTTTTGTTGTTGTTTTTAGTCTCTTAACAAAGGGAGTGGGGTTGTTTCTGACTCTTGCTGCTCCAGGAACCGTTTTCCACTTACTGGGTTGCCATTCCAGCCCTGATATAAGGGTTTCTATTTAGTCTATCATCATCATCATCACCATCATCATCATCATCATCATCATCATCATCATCATCATCATCAATCTACTTTACATCCTAACCTCAGTTTCCCCTCCCTGCTCTCCTCTCTTTCCCTTCTCCTGCCTCCCCTCTGCCTCACCTGACCACTCTTCTTGTGTTTCTGTTCAGAAAGATGCCTGCCCCTCCCCCCCATGGCTGGCAATAAAGCATGGCACATCAAATTGAGGTAGGATTAAGCCTCTACTTTTTGTGCCTAGTCTTATTGCATCTTTTTATGCAGAGTTTTGTTGATATCCCTGGGCTTGCTCTTTTCTGAAGGGATGCAGGGGCAGCTAAACTGGCGGGGAGAGGCTTGGTGGGTGCATTGGGAAGAGGGGAGAGATGGGAGGTGTCTGTTGGGATATATTGTATGAAAAAAAAATTAGTACATTAGACATACTAAGAGATGGAATAAAGATAAATAAACACATCATTACAAAAATCTAATACATTGAGAATATTAAGGATGGTGTGTGCATTTGTTCCCAATCAATCTTGCACACATTTCTTCTTATTGGAAATGAATCCTTTCAAGAATTTCTCAGAGAGCCTTGTAGCAAGATTGCCCATGATCCTGTTTCCAGGACCGAATTCTTCCTTGTCCATTGATGGTGTCTGGGTTTTCTTTATTCTTTGAGTTACTGGAATACATGGAAACATATACATGGAAAAGTATATGTTGAGACAAATTGTAGATCCAACTGGCAGAGCTCTCACTGATTTTCCTTCCAGCACAAATAGATTATTACAATGTATGACATACTTTGACATACAGGTAGCCATTCTTAAATCTTATAATCTTACATCTTTTCACCAGCAGCGCATACATATTTGACCATTATGCATTGGTCTAGAAGACTTTTTGCTATGAACTGATTGAAATCTGTACTTATGAAATGTACTTTGACAGCACCTTTATCCCTTGGTATTTTGATGGATTTCTGGGGGAAGCAAAACGGACAGTTTGCACAAGGAATAAAAAAAAATTGCTCTGTAATTCAATTTTCTATATGAAAATATCAAAGTGGAATTACATTTACTTGATATTCTTAGGCTTAAGCTATTGGGTGCATTTTCTTACTGTAATGACATTTATGGGTCATAGACAGACAGCCATGGAATAAAGTGTAAACTCTATTATATGACATTTAAAATCTGGATCCAACTTAACTATAATTTTATATAAGAGTCATTGTAGCTCAGGAATAAAATTTATGTACAGTTGAAGTTCTTTTTTCATGCTTAGAAAAATACTACTTTCATGAATTGTTTAATTTAATTAACTTATTACATATATAACATATATTGGATGTCATATAATTATTACATATTGAAGTGAACAGAAAGTGAGAAGAGATTCTCGATATAACATTAATAAATTATTTATTCTTGTTCTATTAACTGGTCTTAGCCTGTGCATATTTTTCTACAAGCTTTTGCAAATATTTTCTGTTATAATCATTGCTCAAATGTTTTTATAAGAACTGTAAAACTAACTTTACCAAGTGGTTGATTCTCTCCATCACTCACAACTCTAGTATCTTTTCAGTACTTTTCTAGAGATTTTTTTTTTTTTTTGTAAGCTATAAGGAAATGTAACCTGTGAGAATCGGGTAACTGTTTCTCTACTCTGAGGGTTCAATTTGCTTTCTAATCTGTCTGAGATGATAAAAGACTTGATTAGCAAACAGTAGATACTCATTAGGTGTTTCCAGTCTCGTCTCCATGCAACCACAGCTGTCAGTCAACAGAGACGGTACTGATGTTTTTTTCAATCATTCGTATAAAAAAAAAATCTTAAATGCATCTTATTTTCTCAAAGACCATGATTTTTCAGAAATTCTTCAGTTTTGGATAATTTTATTCTACCTGGCTCAAAACTAGCACCAATTCCCCCAATCTTTTTCTGATTTCTGTCTTTGTGAAAGTTAAGTATATTGAAATTCATGATTCTAATATTTCCTATATATAAAGATTCCCTTAGATGGTTCCTTTGTCCGTCCCCCTTGACAGCGATGCAGTGATGTTAATGGGAGACAATTAGATCATTACAACTTCAACCTTAATGGATTAATCCATTGACAAGTTCATAGTTGAATGCTTTATTAGGAAGAATTTAGTTGGAAGAAGAAATTCTGTGTAATTTGCTCTCTCTCTCTCTCTCTCTCTCTCTCTCTCTCTCTCTCTCTCTCTCTGCCTTCCTATTGATGATAATTCCTTTTTCTCTGTCCGATTATTCCATCATGTGTGTCTGCTTTATCACAGGCTAAAATGCAATGGATACATCTGACTACCTGCTGTAACTTCTGAAATTCTGAGCAAAAATAAACATGTACTCCCCTGAGTTGTTTATGTAAGGTATTTTTATCCAGTTGACAAAAGGCTAACCAAAACCTTATTTTCAAATTGTAAGGATCATCTGCTTGTATTTATTTACAACTATAGTTACATTTGTATAATCCAGGAAAATTTTCATTGAACTTAATAATATCTAAAGTACCTAGTGAAAATGTACTCAAATGATAATCTTATGGTATAAATGTGGGTAAAAAATGCTTAATAACAGTTGGCTGTGCAAATACACAAGAAGTAACATTAGGTAATTATGATTTTAACTTAATTAAGTTCATTGATAATTAATTATGTATTTCATAAATCACAATTTAATTAATTATGATTTTTAAATTAATGAAATAATTATGATTTTAAGTAACATAGGTGGTGTTGGGTTGAATTCACATGAACACAACATATTGGTGCATGCATTTTTATAAGTAAAGATGAATTCTCTCCCTTTTAAATAAGCTCACATACTAAACATATTTTGAAGCTAGTAGTTATTCTTTAGATCAGTAGACAGGTTTTTTTTTTGTTTGATGGTTATACTACTACTACTAGTACTATTACTACATTTCCTTCTTTTCCAGAATGATTACAAGACAAATAATCAGAGATGACTCAAGCTGCACTATGGTTATTTCTTTAGTGAAAATAGAGGGGCACAGTCTGAGTTTCATTTCTGTTTCTATGATAAAGTTCTCTGAAAATGCAATTTAAGGTGTAAATATTAATTTTTTTCCTCTCCACACAATTGGTATACCCCACCATGATGGCAAGATGGCTGCAGTAGGAACTGAATAAACTTGGTTACATTGTATAATCAGTTAGGAAACAAAAAATGAATGCATGTATGCATGTTTATACTCTTTGATATCACATATGTATGTATTTTTGAAGAAAGTAAATATATTTAATTACATAAAATAAGTATAACTTAATGCCATGAAGTTTGAGTCTTCAAAATGCTAGTTCATTTTCATAAACAATTAAAGTAACACAATTAGTCAAGCCTTGTTGGGGTCTGACCTTGACAGTATGAGTAAAGAGAGACCCACCTTCAAAGAAAATGATTGTATATAAACAAGCCATAGCTATAAAATGCAGTTACCAGTGAGAATTTTGTGCTACAAATATCCCAGGATATTTATGAAAACATTGAGTGAGTAAATAGAAGAAAGATAAAACTGATCAAAGGAATCAAGTAATATTTTCTGTATTTTGGAACATGGTCATAATTTATATGCAAATTAGAAATGATCTATTATGAGAAAATTGGCAGTCAATAAAGAATGTATAATAATATTTCTACAAGATTATTATGCCATCACCCCATAACAATTACTACTGTGTCTAATATCCTTTGGGACTCTTTTTAAATACTTTGAAATTAGTTACTAAACATTTCTAAATTGAGTTCAAAGAGTTCAACTAAAAAGTATTCTCTAATTTATATTCATTCCAGAATTTTTTAAATCCACATTGTTTACTGCAGCTCAGCAGAGATTCATATATATGTTTGGAGGGTAACATAAACACATTCAATAAAAAGATAATAAAACACAGTTGAATATGCATCCTGACTCTGTAAATGTTCAAAGAAGAAAGTAGGTATGTAAATTACATCTTGTCAAGTTAAATCTAAAGGAATTAAAATGGAAATATAATATTCCTATTGAAGAAATGTTCAGATGTGGTAGTGTAACTCAGTTTGTAGAGTGCTTGTCTACCACACATGAATCCCTAGGTTCCATTCCCAGCACCATCTAAACCAGACCTGCTGTTATATGTCTATAAGCCAACACTGAGGATTTAGGAGAACAATGATTGTAAATCCAATGTCATTCTCTACTACACATCAAATCTGCAATCAGTCTGGTTTACATTAGACCTGGTCTCACATAATGAATAGTAGAAATAAATCGGAATTTTAAATACAAGTCTGGATAAAGTTGCAATGTCTGTCACAGATGTCTCATTATTTTCATTCTTGAAAGCTTGGTGTGCTTTTGTAGATTAAGGTTGTCTTAAAACTATCCCAAAGCAGGCAAATCAAATCAGTATTTCTCAGAAAGCAATGCTATGATAGATCTTTGAATGTGAATTGGTGTGTGTGTGTGGGGGGGTCCCTTTCATGTACCTAATGTATGTAGGTAGTATGCCTTTCCCCAAAGAGTGAATTGCTTGAAGTGTTATCAAGCATCGTCTCATAAGGATTGGCAGTTGTGGCATTCCTGACTATTTCCAAAATTTGCAAATGCATTAGTACAACTCCTCCATAGTCTTTCTTTTCTTTCTTTCTCTCTCTCCCATTCTCTCTCATCTCCCCATTGTGTATTTGTTTGCGTATATAAATATTTATCATGTGTATGGGCTCCTGCGGAGCCAAGAAGACAACATGAAATTCTCTGGAGTTGTAGTTACAGAAAGTTGTTTGGCCCAGGACACAAGTACTGTGAACCAAAGTTATGAATAGAATTCAGGTCCTCTGAAAGAGTAGGGAATGCTCTTATCTGCTGCACCATCACTCAGGCACCTCTTCTTTTCTTTTCTGATTCCTTAAAGCCTCTTAATTTCAGTTTCAACTTTGAGAACCATATTTACTAAACATAGTGGCAAACAGTGACGTTAGAGTCAAAGTGCTCCTTGCATGTCTTAGGTAAATGTTTGAAATTCAAAGAGAATATGACTGCTACACTGTACTTGATTTCTTCTAAGGAATGATTCTTCTTTGGTCCAATGCAGGTTTCTGTGGTGGTAATCTAATTGTACTGAAATGTGATTTTGATTGTATGTTAATAAATAAAGTTGCCCGGGGGTCAGAGCTATTAGAGCCATAGCAAGAGTGTGGCGGTGGTGGCACACGCCTTTAATCCCATAGATATCTGTGTGTTCAGGAATATAGCCAGCATTGGAGACATATGCCTTTAAGACCTAGGGGGCTGTACATTCAGACAGTGATGAGGCAGTCAAGTGTTTGGGTTTACAACCAATGAGAAGGCAGAACAAAATACTTTAAATAGACGAACAGACAGGAAAGAGAACCCTCATTCGGGAAGCTGGGACACCGCAGGCGGAAGGGTGAGATTTTAGCTCTGAGCTCTGACCTCTTGGCTTTCTCTTTTGCATTGTTTCTGTGTTTCTTATTTAATAAGACGGTTGGTTACATCTATATCTGGCGCCCAACGTGACAAGAATCCATTAAAAACCGCTTGGCTTGGCGGCAGGTCCGCTGTCCTGCAAGGGCAGCAGCCCGGGGTGCCGGCGTCCTAGTCTGAGCTTCTGGCTTCCTAGTCCGAGCTGCCGGCTTCCTAGTCCGAGCTGCTGGCTACCTAGTCCAAGCTACCGGCTTCCTAGTCCGAGCGGCAGCTTCTAGCCCCGGCCTAGGTCTGTGAGCAGCTTGCTTAAAGCCGGTGCTATGAACAACTCAGACCTGCCCTGCCGAACAGGGCCCTGCCTGTAAAGCCAACGCACGTGGTCGGAGTATAAGGAAGCCAGACCCAAGCCTTGACTAGGCACAAAAGGGAACACGTGGCTGCATTTAAACTTTAGCCAGCTACGCTTTCTTGTTCTCTCTCTCTCTCTCTCTCTCTCTCTCTCTCTCTCTCTCTCTCTCTCTCTCTCTTTCTCTTTGGATTTACACCTGGGACACTAGGTGGCTGTTTTGAAAATCCCCTCGGATTTCTACTGTTCTACGCAGATTTAATTCGCTGGGATTTCTACTGTTCTACGCAGATTTGGTAAGTCATAAAGGAAACTATTTAAAAGACAATTTTTTTCCACATTTAAAAAAATGGGTTTCCTGTGTACATTGGAAGAAAATTGGGTTTTGTTTGAAATTTTAGGCAGTCTGACAATGGAACAACTATATGAAAAGTATATGAAAAGTATATGGGAATTATGCAGTTTGTCACCATGCTTATTCTCATTTTACTATTTAAAAAGATAGTTGATTTAAGTGCCAGGATAACAGCTTTAGAAAAACCTGTTAAACCTGTAAAAATTCAGACAGAAGAAATTAACAGTGAAGTTGGTTTAAGTTTGGATCATAAGGTTGTAGAAAGAAAGCCTGTTTTCACACAGTCACCCTTAATTTATCCAATTAACAGTGAAGTTGGTTCAAATTTGGATCATAAGGTTGTAGAAAGAAAGCCTGTTTTCACACAGTCACCCTTAATTTATCCTGTAACTGTACAGCAGATGCCTGATCAAATGATGGCTACACAAAATAATTGGGCTCCAATTGAAATGTTGGATTTAAAAAGGTTTAAGGAGGCAATAGTATCTTATGGCATGCATTCCCCATATGTAAAGCAAATGTTAAACTCTTGGTCAACATATAATAGGATAATACCACAGGACTGGCGGGACCTTGCACAAGGTGTTCTGGAACCCAGCCAGAGACTTCAATTTCTGACCTGGTTTAAGGAGGAGGCTAAAAACATAGAAAAACAATGGAGGGATAAAGGAATACAAGTTTGCCAGGATCAGCTTATTAGAGAAGGCCAATATGCTTCAGCACAAACACAATGTTTATATGATGTCCAAACCCTAATTTTATGTCGAACGGCAGCCTTGAATGCATGGGACAGAGTTGAGGAACCAGGAAAAAAATCTGAGTCATTTACAAAGGTGAGGCAAGACCCAAAAGAGTCTTTTACAGATTTTTTACAAAGACTGGCTTCAGCAGTAAAGAGAATGGTCTCGGATTCAGAAGCTGGTAAGGCAATAATTGAATCTTTGGCCTTTGAGAATGCGAATGCAGCATGCAAAAGAATAATCAGGCCATTAAGGGCAAGATCTGCACCTATGGAAGATTGGATTAGAGAAACAATTAATGTTGAGGTTGATGAGCATGATGATACGTGGGTAGGAGAAGTAATTTCAAAAGGTTTGAGGAATGTTAGATGTTTTGGGTGTGGAAAGCAAGGACATTTTAAAAGGGACTGTAAAAAGGTCATTCCTAGAAGCAATGTTTCTTCAAGGAACAATGGCAACAGAATGCCCCTTCCTTCTGGAGTATGCAGAAGGTGTGGTAAGGGAAAACACTGGACCAATGAATGTAGATCAACAAAGGACAGACAGGGTAATCCTTTGCCTCAGTCTTCGGGAAACTCCCAGAGGGGCCTCAGGCAGGCCCCCAGTGCAAATCCAGTTCAAACCTTTCCTGCAGCCATAGAGGAAATCCCTGCTCTGGAGAGTGATTAAATAACCAAATGTCTATTGCAATAAATCATGCTGGTCAGGTTGATGAAACAGAGAGAATAGAAAATTCAGGAGAAAACATAAAGAAAATTTTTTGGCAAACTTCTATTAATGAACAAAGACCAAAATTAATGATAAAAATAAATGGTGTTTTGTTGTCTGGTCTGGTAGACACAGGTGCGGACGTTACCATAATTGCACCAGAATTTTGGCATCCAACTTGGCCTCTTCAGGAGGTAAACGTTCAACTGTTAGGAATTGGGACATTATCTCAGGTGAAACAGAGTGCAAGATGGCTCGAATGTATAGGTCCAGAAGGACAGAGAGGAAAATTAAAACCATATGTGGCTAACCTGTGGGGTCGAGACTTGTTGCAACAATGGGATACTCAGATTAACATCCCTCCAATCTCAGAAACAAATCATAACCTAACACATGTTAGGCTAGCTGCATATATATGTTTTTGTGTTCGAGTCTCTTATCAGTTTTCTGCAGGAAATCATGGCCAGGCCTAACATCAACTGAAGTCTCCAGAAAGAAGATGGGGCCCCACAACAACAACAATTCCACGTGGACAATAATGATATCATTAAGCTGACAAACATCATCCACAGATCAGCTTTGAACTACAAGGTGCTCAGAGCATTCTTTCATGATAAAGAAAACTTCGCCCATACCCAGCAGGAAGCAATTTTAAGACTATGTCGCCCACATTCCCAAAGAGGTGGTGTGGGGTGGGTGGTTTTTTGGTCTTTTTAATGGGTTTTGGGTCTGGGATAATTTTCAGTATTTAGGGGGGTTGGTTACAAGTTATTGTCAAGGGTTAAGAAAAAGGCTAAGCAAAGGAGATTAGATTTAAGGTTCTTGTTTAAAAAAAAAGAGAGAGAAAGAAAGAAAGAAAAGAAAAAGACAATTACTAATACTTTACATTGGATTGAATTGTTTTATATTGTATACAAATTTGAAACTGATATTGTTAGAAAATGTTATATGTATATTTCTAATTGTATTTATACCATTCATTTAACAATGTAATACAAATTTCTGATCCTTGAATGTTATTATTACCAACTACTAGGATATAAAGAAATGAAAGTTAGTAGTTAGACATTACAATAGAACTTGTAGTCATATTAGATATGCTTTAAAAATTGAGCAGAGATGTTTTAGACAGGTCATCTTCAAACCCTTCAGAGATCTACAGAATATGGCATTTAAAATGTTTTAATAACTTAGAAAATTTTTCTTTTTTGAGACATGTCAGCTCCTGGCAGTACTAATCTACTTCAGAGAAAATATGGGCATTGAAGAAACTGCATATGGAGTCAACTTTCCTTGTGGCAAAAGTTAGCCACTGGACAACAAAGTATCCTCGAATCAACAGGACAAAATGGACAGACAGAACACGAAACAATGGACTACTGATTCTTACCAAAACAAGTGTGGTTATGGCTTTATCAAAAGGCATCTTCTGAGGCCAGGACAATATGGCCCCATCCCTGAAGTGGCCTTCGCATCCGGAAAAGGTACGGTGCCCTTTTCTTCGAAGGCAGCTTAACAGGCAGAGGGCCGATGGCTTCTGTTGTGCAATGAAACAGCAGCTGAAAGTTCATGCCTCTCGAAAGTAGACTGGCATTTAATAGAGGGATGTGGAGAAGAAGGGGATGCTGAGATGAAGCCATATATACACAGCCAAGAAGAATGGACAGCTGAATTAAAAAACTGTCAACAATTTCCAGAATTTAAAATCCTGAATCATGACAGGACACTAGTGGAATTCAGGTGTTTCTGGTACATGGACTGCTCTCACCCAATGTGAGATTGAACTGTTGACCTTGTGTACATCCTACTTCACAAATGAGTCTGTCAGATACACTAAGCCTATAGGCTGAAGATGATGCCCCAACACTGCAGAGAAACCTCAGGTGACTGCCCAGGCAGCTGGCTGTTTCTGTCAACTCACAAATTTTTTGGAAGTTGCTTGCATGCACTTCCTGTTTTTTATTTTTGTTAGCTAATATTATTTCCTTCTTGGGTCTCTGAGGGAGTTGAAGATTAGTTAGTTATGGTTGAAGATTAGTTACTTACAGTTGAAAATTAATTAGGATAGAAAGTGCATTAGATACATCTTGGATTTACCAAAATAGGATAGATAATGGAATTATTTTCTCTGATTTGTCCAATACCTGTTTAGGTATTTATTACTTGTATATATTGTATATAGTTATTGTACTTTTGTATATAGTTTTTCTTTTGTTAGTTATAACCTTTTGCTTTTTTTCTTTTTATTAAAATAGAAAAGGGGAAATGTGGTGGTAATCTAATTGTACTGAAATGTGATTTTGATTGTATGTTAATAAATAAAGTTGCCTGGGGGTCAGAGCTATTAGAGCCATAGCAAGAGTGTGGCGGTGGTGGTGGCACACGCCTTTAATCCCATAGATATCTGTGTGTTCAGGGATATAGCCAGCATTGGAGACATATGCCTTTAAGACCTAGGGGGCTGTACATTCAGACAGTGACGAGGCAGTCACGTGTTTGGGTTTACAACCAATGAGGAGGCAGAACAAAATACTTTAAATAGACGAACAGACAAGAAAGAGAACCCTCATTCGGGAAGCTGGGACACCGCAGGCGGAAGGGTGAGATTTTAGCTCTGAGCTCTGACCTCTTGGCTTTCTCTTTTGCATTGTTTCTGTGTTTCTTATTTAATAAGACGGTTGGTTACATCTATAGGTTTCTATGGAAAATCATCAGAAGAGGTCTGGTGAGCCAAGAGTCCATGTTTGTGTGAAGTGTGTCTGCCACATAGTTTATCAATGACACTTATCTTGATGTACATTTTTGTTTCCTTTTGTTTTATTGTTGTGTTGTCCTTTGCTACAATAGATTACACCTCTAGAGTCCCACCAGAGTCTATGCTTATTTTATTGCTCAGTGTAACTATTCAATCTAATTTTTTAATTGGTCCCAGGGTCTTTGCCTGGCACAAGAAAAATACAGGCTAGTCTTTAATGTCCTAAAAGAGCTTGTATAAGTAAATGAAAAAATTCAATTGTCCATAGAAAGCAGATGGAGTCTACCATTTTCAACTGGCCCTTCCCTGGGGCACAAAAACATTTCTTTGTAAAAGCTTAATGAGCTAGAAAAAGGAATAACAAGAGAACAACTATATAAATAAGAGAATACTTTTATATTTCATAATCCCCAAATATTAGAATTTAGTTTTAGTTATGAGGAAAGAAATGGCACTATAAGTATTACAGGTCATATGATATGTATTGAGAACTAAGGAAAGAAATGACTGTCTCAACTTGGAATAGTGCCCAAAGCTTATAGTTCCAGCACTTGAAAGACTGAGGAAAGAGGACTACGTGGATTCAGGCCAGCCTCGGCTAAAGAGCAAGATTCT